>NC_134831.1:169472697-169784750 GCF_004210375.1 Tachypleus tridentatus
TTCATTTCTTTGTTTTATACTTTTGATCTTTCATCTCTAGCTTCAAAATTCATTTTAAAAACTATGTCTTTCTATAGCAAGCAATTACTTTGAAAAAATAATTCGTAAATGTATTGGTATCCTAAAGAGTACCTCTAGTTTCAATTACTGTGTGTTACCTTCTGTCTTGGAAGTGAGAACCTCTTGTTTCAATTACTGTGTGTTACCTTCTGTCTTGGAAGTGAGTACCTTTTGTTTCAATTACTGTGTGTTACCTTCTGTCTTCGAAGTGAGTACCTTTTCTTTCAATTACTGTGTGTTACTTTCTGTATTGGGAGTGAGTACCTCTTGTTTCAATTATTGTGTGTTACTTTCTGTATTGGGAGTGAGTACCTCTTGTTTAAATTACTGTGTGTTACATTCTGTCTTGGAAGTGAGTACCTCTTGTTTCAATTACTGTGTGTTACCTTCTGTATTGGAAGTGAGTACCTCTTGTTTCAATTAATGTGTTACTTTCTGTATTGGGAGTGAGTACCCCTAGTTTCAATTACTGTGTGTTACCTTCTGTCTTGGAAGTGAGTACCTCTTGTTTCAATTATTGTGTGTTACCTTCTGTATTGGGAGTGAGTACCCCTAGTTTCAATTACTGTGTGTTACCTACTGTCTTGGGAATGAGTACCCCTAGTTTCAATTACTGTGTGTTACCTTCTGTATTGGAAGTGAGTACCTCTTGTTTCATTTACTGTGTGTTACTTTCTGTATTGGGAGTGAGTACCCCTAGTTTCAATTACTGTGTGTTACCTTCTGTCTTGGAAGTGAGTACTCTAGTTTCAATTACTGTGTGTTACCTTCTGTCTTGGAAGTGAGTACCTCATGTTTCAATTACTGTGTGTTACCTTCTGTATTCGAAGTGAGTACCTCTAGTTTCAATTACTGTGTTTTAGCATCTGTCTTGGAAGTGAGTACCTCTTGTTTCAATTACTGTGTGTTACTTTCTGTATTGGGAGTGAGTACCCCGAGTTTCAATTACTGTGTGTTACCTACTGTCTTGGGAGTGAGTACCCCTAGTTTCAATTACTGTGTGTTACCTTCTGTATTGGAAGTGAGTACCTCTTGTTTCAATTACTGTGTGTAACCTTCTGTCTTGGAAGTGAGTACCCCTAGTTTCAATTACTGTGTGTTACCTTCTGTCTTGGAAGTGAGTACCTCTTGTTTCAATTACTGTGTGTAACCATCTGTATTAGGAGTGAGTACCCCTAGTTTCAATTACTGTGTGTTACCTTCTGTCTTGGAAGTGAGTACCTCTTGTTTCAATTAGTGTGTGTTACTTTCTGTATTTGGAGTGAGTACCCCTAGTTTTAATCACTGTGTGTTACCTTCTGTATTGGAAGTGAGTACCCCTAGTTTCAATTACTGTGTGTTACCTTCTGTATTGGAAGTGAGTACCTCTTGTTTCAATTACTGTGTGTTACCTTCTGTCTTGGAAGTGAGTGCCTCTTGTTTCAATTACTGTGCGTTACCTTCTGTCTTGGGAGTGAGTACCCCTAGTTTCAAATACTGTGTGTTACCTTCTGTATTGGAAGTGAGTACCTCTTGTTTCAATTACTGTGTGTTACTCTCTGTATTTGGAGTGAGTACCCCTAGTTTGAATTACTGTGTGTTACCTTCTGTCTTGGGAGTGAGTACCCCTAGTTTCAATTACTGTGTGTTACCTTCTGTATTGAAATTGAGTACCCCTAGTTTTAATCACTGTGTGTTACTTTCTCTATTGGAAGTGAGTACCCCTAGTTTCAATTACTGTGTGTTACCATCTGTCTTGGAAGTGAGTACTTCTTGTTTCAATTACTGTGTGTTACCATCTGTCTTGGAAGTGAGTATCCCTAGTTTCAATTACTGTGTGTTACCTTCTGTCTTGGAAGTGAGTACCTCTTGTTTCAATTACTGTGTGTAACCATCTGTATTGGGATTGAGTACCCCTAGTTTCAATTACTGTGTGTTACCTTCTGTCTTGGAAGTGAGTACCTCTTGTTTCAATTAGTGTGTGTACTTTCTGTATTTGGAGTGAGTACCCCTAGTTTTAATCACTGTGTGTTACTTTCTGTATTGGAAGTGAGTACCCCTAGTTTCAATTACTGTGTGTTACTTTCTGTATTGAAATTGAGTACCCCTAGTTTTAATCACTGTGTGTTACTTTCTCTATTGGAAGTGAGTACCCCTAGTTTCAATTACTGTGTGTTACCATCTGTCTTGGAAGTGAGTACCTCTTGTTTCAATTACTGTGTGTTACCTTCTGTATTGGAAGTGAGTACCTCTTGTTTCAATTACTGTGTGTTACTCTCTGTATTTGGAGTGAGTACCCCTAGTTTGAATTACTGTGTGTTACCTTCTGTCTTAGGAGTGAGTACCCCTAGTTTCAATTATTGTGTGTTACCTTCTGTATTGAAATTGAGTACCCCTAGTTTTAATCACTGTGTGTTACCTTCTGTATTGGAAGTGAGTACCCCTAGTTTCAATTACTGTGTGTTACCTTCTGTATTGGAAGTGAGTACCTTTTGTTTCAATTATTGTGTGTTACCTTCTGTCTTGGAAGTGAGTACCTCTTGTTTCAATTACTGTGTGTTAACTTATGTATTGGAACTGAGTGCCCCTAGTTTCGATTACTGTGTGTTATTCTAAACACCATACGTATCCTGTCATGGTAATTGTGTTTTTTACAGCAAATGAAATATAAATTTGTTGTTTTACCTTTCTATGTTCCACAACTATTGTATTAGCAATCACTTAGACGACATGAAAAGTCTGTTTTCTCTGTTACCTGATTTAGAGTCACTAAGCTTTTTAATATATCTTTTCAATTAAGTTTAATATGTATCGTTATCTGTGTTTATAAACTGGTCGTACGTTAAAGCACACATTTAAGATTCATTGAATGTTGACATTCAACGATTGATCACAACAAGTTGATATACATGGCTGCCTGCGAACCAAGCACTATTCATTACCGAGTTTCTCTGCTGTGCTTCTTTGTCTCGCTCTGCTTTAAGTAATTTATTGTTTTTGACTAAGGTAGCTTTGTGAAAAAACTTATCATTTGAAGTTCTGATCACACCGTACTGCTACTGTTTGTTCCTCTTCTAAACTATTTGGAATTTAGTATATTTTCTTGGTGAGCGTCAGGGTCAGAGACCTCAAGGTTCGTACACTGCCATCCCACATTTAGAAGTACTGACCTGAGTGAGAACAATTGGGCTGCAGTACCCATCGCTTACACAGTTACTATTAACCAAATAGCTGGAATTATTGTCACTGTTATAACGCACCCTCATTTAACAGATTGAAGCTTGTTCAGCGGTGTTTTTACAGCTCAAAAATTGGACCTTATGACAAGAAACTCAGAACGTTAACTACGCCCAAACCCCATTTTGTCAATAATAACAAACATGGGGTAAAGTTTCCGATTCTCGTAGCACAAATGAGTAGGAAATTCAGAGTTACATCTCAGCAACTGATAGTGTTCTTATCACATCATGGTGTCATTAAATTTAAAAATACCTTCACGTACTGAATGTCTGTTTATATTTTCACCGCTTTTCCCCGTGAGAGATAATCATATACGTTAGTTTTTAAATGTTCGTTGGGTAGGGCTTAACCTAGTGATATAGCGTGCTCGGACCGTGAATCCGAGGGTTCGTGGCTCGGGTCTCATTTCGCGTTATAAGAATGACAACCAAATCACAATATTTGAAGAGACAAGAGTTGGCGATATTGGGTGATATTGTCTAGTTCCCTCTTGTATAAGTGGGCATTCACACCATTCGTATGCATTTCTTGCCTATATTATAATTCACTTCTTTAGCAACGCGAGACATTAATATTGAAATCACACTAAAGTCGCACTGCTTGTTCGAAGATCATCGTATAAACAAATCGAGTACCCACCATGGCACAATCATGATTGCGGACTTACAACGTTCGAAACCGGGTTTGGATACGCGTGGTGAGCAAAGCATAGATAGCCCATTATATGGCTTTGTGCTTAAATTTAAACAAATGAATAAATCAAGTTATTTTCTGATGTAAGTTTCTCATACTGCAACAATAAACACCATTCCGTCACTGACCAATCAGAAAGAATCTTATTTTTTTACTGGTGTACACTATAAAGGGAAAGTATCTAATAAATTTAAAAAAAAATATTATTATTATATATTTTTTGAATTTTGCCAAAAACTACATGAGGGCTATTTGCGCTAGCCGTCTCTAATTTAGCAAGGTAAGACTAGAGGGATGTCAGCTAGTCATCACCACCCACCGCTAACTCTTGGGCTACTCTTTTACCAACGAATAGTGGGATTGACCTTAACATTATAACGCCCCCACGGCTGAAAGGACGAGCCTGTTTGGTGCGACAGGGATTCGAACCCACGACTCTTAGATTACGAGTCGAACGCCGTAACACACCTGGCCATCCCGGGCCAAATTAAAGAAGGAATGCTATTGGATGGAGTATTGTAGCGATAAATGAAAGACAGTTTCTCTAACAAAATCACACTAGGCACGTTATTACAAAGGGCAACATTTTTTGAGGAAAATTAAATTTTCTGTAATTACACGATCTGAATGTGAAGGGGTTAAAGTTGAAGACGTTTCGCAAATATTATATATATTTTTGACGCTTTCGAAACAGACATTTTAAAAACATAACAACATGAAAAGTGTAATTGTCTTCTTATAGCAAAGCCACCTTGGGCTATCTGGTAAGTCCATCAAGGTGAATCGAACCCCTGATTTGAGCGTTGTAAGTCCATTGACTTACCGCTGTACCAGCGGAGAACACAACATGAAAATGTTCGTGACGTTTTCTTAGTTAATGCGCAAGAAAAACAATGGATCAAGCGTTGAAAAGTTTCGTATTTCTCAAAATGAATACGTAAATAAACAGAGTAAACAGCAAAATTAATGTCTCACTTCGCTTAGGTTCTTTTTTGTGTTATTATTGACCATACGTAACATATCTTCTGAACAGTGTTAATAAATATCGATACTCCTCTGATTAACAGCTTTTACTAGGAATGGTTACGCCTAAACTTAAATGTAAATAAACAACAAAATTAATATCTCACTTCGCTTAGGTTCTTTATTGTGTTTTTAACCTAGCCACTCCTAGGTTTAGGCTAAGCCTAATCCTAAACGTAAATAAACAACATTTTAATGTCTCACTTCGCTCAGGTTCTTTTTTGTTATTATTGGCCATGTGTAACATGTCTTCTGTACACTGTTAGTAAATATCGATATTGCTCTGATCAACAGTTCTAAACTATGGGTGGCTAAGCCTAAACCTCGGAGTAGCTAAGGCTAAACCTTAAAGCGTATTATGACCTTGCTGTTTTGGTATAAGATACTGTTTCGGTTGAACTTGTTTATTTTAGAGCAAATATGCGCATGCTATTTACCGCTGGAAATTGAACTCCAATTTTTATCGTTGTAACTACTTAAACTTACCGTTGACCCAGATGGGGATTTTCAGATTATAAATAGCAGCTAATAAAACTTTACTTTTATTAGATTTAGCATTCATGTTTTCCTCACTCTGGTCCACCACGGTGGGTCAGCAGAAAAGATATGGACTTATAGTGCCAAAATCTGGGTTACGATTTTAAGCGATAGACAGATGGTATAAAACTTATGGCTTTTCGTAAAATAAATAAAACAGCTTCCATCTTGTGGTGATGTATATATTATAATATGATGCAAATTGGACTTCTAAAAAAACCACGAACAACAGAAAACTAGATGATTCGGCATGACCAGTTTATTAAGGCTCGTAACCTGAGGGTCGCGGGTTCGAATTCCCATCATACTAAACTACTCGCCCTCTCAGCCGTGGGGATGTTATAATGCGATAGTCAATCCTACTATTCGTTGGTAAAAGAGTAGCTCAAGAGTTGGCTGTGGGTCGTGTGTGTGTGTGTTCTTATAGCAAAGCTACATCAGGTCATCTCCTGAGTCCACCAAGGGGACTCGAGCCCCTGATTTTAACATTGTAAATCCTTAGACTTACCACTGTACCAGCGGGAGACGCGGCGGGTGGTGATGACTACCTGCTTCCCTCTAGTCTTACACTGATAAATTAGTGACGGATAGCACAGACAGCTCTCATGTATTTTTGCGTGAAATTCAAAAACAAACATACAGAAAATTAGATAAGTTTCAGGAACGTTTCGAACATTCATTCGCTTCACATGAATAAAATATTTATTTTGGTTTAAAATTATTTCACACATAAAGGTCCCCTGGGGACACAGCAGTATGTCTGCGGACTCACACCGTTAAAAATCGAGTTTCGATAGCCGTGGTGGGCAGAGCACAGATAGCCCTTTGTGTAGCTTTGTGTTTAATTCTAAAGAAACACATATAAGGAACAGTCTAAAGGGACTAAATAACCCTTCTACGTATCAGTGTTTCATACAACTATTCCAAGTGTTTGGTCACCTTAAATGAAGGACGTTATTGTTAAACCTATTTATAAATCAGGCCAGGTAAAGAATATCAAAGAATCTCATTTTTCAAATGCATTTATTAAACAAGTTTAACCATTTACTTCACTCTGAAAAACAACGCCAAAATCAGGGGTTCGATTCCCCTCGGTGGACTCAACAGCTAGCCCAATGTGGCTTTACTTTAATAAAACACACACACATACTTGATGCTTCATCAAGTGTTTTTTATTGTATTTATGTTGAAATACCAAACCACCAGGTGTTCTTCTTTCCATGGTCATTTTCTCGTTTCAGAGCAGCAGTTCCTAGAATATTTTTCCCGCGTTACGTTATAGTAATAGATCCTGGTGCAAGATAAATATTTTTTAAAATTGCATTTAAAGAGAATTTTCTGAAAAAGAGAGAGGGAAAAAGATGCGCAGTTTTCCTTTTACGAGGGTTACTCGTGACATTCACAGCCTAGAAAGATAAAACTCCATAATATTTTGTAATCTAGAAGGACATAAACTGGACTGGTGTTTGGTTCCGTCAGCGCCACAACGTGCGTGACGTGTAAGTTGTCAACACAAACAAACTCGCACTAGTGTTGTCGTCATCTGAAGAACAACCTACACAACACCTGTAACAGGACCGTGTCCAATTTTACAGTTCAGCGTAGGAGGAAACGGTGGTTTTGAAGACTTTTAAAGTCGCTCAGATCTTATCTTCGTCACACCACGTCGGGACGTTATGATCTTCGGATCACACAGCTAGAAGGTCATAAGGTGCAAGGACCGATGATGAATACTTGAAACACGTGCTCGCGTTTGTAGATATCCAATTCTTATAGGTGGGTGTTCTGCTCTCTAACACAAGAGGGAGCCGTTGACAACAGATCGTTTAGGGATTAAACCAATCTTACAGAACCGTGAAAATATGCACATTTCAGAATAGGGAGGAATAAAACCAAATATATTGATGGTTGACTTAATTTATAATTATTTACGACTTTATTGTACAAAATTCGAAGATTACAATGACAGTACTCTCTTAATTTAAATGCAAAGATCTTTCACCCAAAAAAACTTGTTGGGAAAATAGTTTTTCGTGGATAAAAAATACAAGAAGTTTAGGTTAGTGTTGTAGTGTTATGTGAAGATGTTGCTACGTGCTAAGATACAACAAATATATCCATTAGAAATATCCAAAATACGAGCGTGTTATGATGAACAGATTTTGTAGTTTTAAAATAAATTATGCTAGAAATGCCCAGAGACTGAATGTAAATCTAAATCTGATGACTAAATCCCATTCCAATGACGCAAGATAATTGATAAAGTCTGTTTGTCGTGGAAAAAAAGGTCTAATAAGATACAATCGTGAGTTTTTAAACGTTTGTTCTTCTATATTTGTTCATAACCTTCGAACAGTTGGTCATTACCATTCGATTTACCTTAACAACGTAAGTTCACTTTAGAAAAATTCTCAAAGCATGTTGGAACTATGTAGAGAAGAAACGTGACGTTAAATTTATATCATTACGACAAAAAAACTAAAGTTTTTATTAATATTGTACAGATTCAGAAACAGTTATTGGTTCTAAACGTAATGTCTAAATAATATGATTCAACGAAGATTAAAAAGATACACAAAATCTTTGGGTTTAAACTCGTAAAAGGAAAACATTCCTGTGGGGTCTTACGTATGTTTAAATTTGTAATAATTGTTTATATCCGGCATCATTTATAATATTTGTTTACCTCTGGTTCCGTCAATAATAATTGTTTAACTCCAGCCTTATTTATTACAGTTCCCCGCTAGTACAGCGGTAAGTCTCCGGATTTAAAACCCTAAAATCAGCGGTTCGATTCCTCTTGGTGGTCTCACCTGCTAACGTGATGTGACTTTGCTTTATGAAAAAAAAACACAACACATCCGTTTATTGTCATTGTTTATCTTTGGGCCTGTTCATAACACTTATTTAACGCCACCTCAGTTTATAATAAGTGTTTAACCCCTGCTTCGGTAACAGTAGATTCAAAGTAACGCTATTTTCACAGTCGTTCTGTCCATTTATGATATAGTGAAGTGTGGTTCTACGACATTTCGCAGCCAACAATTTAACAATCGAGCTCGTTGGCAGCGGACAGTTTCGCACCCAGGAAAATTGGCAGCGTATGATTACCCAGCCAAGCAATACGTAGTTAAGTTATGGTGTTGTTCATGATGTTACTAATGTTAACTTAACAACAAGTTAACATCCATTTGAAAATTGACGTCACTATTAAACCTGGAAAAATACATATAAAATGTCTGTGTTTATTGTTAGAACTTTAACACAGGGTTTTCTCGTTAAACTTTCGTTGATTTATTTTAAAACAGTTTCAAACAGTCGATTAGTAACATCATGAACAACTCAGTAACTTACGTAACATCAAACAGAGGAAAGCCGAAGGCATGCAACAATGGATACGTTTATTTATTCAATCAGGGTAGCAAGAAGGACAATCAGGTAACTTTCTACATGTGTGAAAATTACAGAACTTTGCACTGCCCAGCGCGGATTCACGTCCGAGACGATACAGTTACAGCTCGCCTCAAGGAGCACAGCCATGCACCCGATGGACCGAGACAATCCGTCCTGGAAGTTGCATCTGCATATAAAACACAGGCAGGTGCTACAGCGGAGCTGCCTATTACCATTTTGGCTAACAACACCACCACAGTAGCACCAGCTGTTGCAACAAGCCTACCACGTGCGGACAATCTCAAGCGCATGATATAGTGGACGCGCTTAAGACTACTTTAAGACTACTGCTTTAAACTGTGGACAGATATCGCAGCATGGCTGTATGATTTTGACTGTGAATAAATGTGACTACATGGCTTTATGATATACGAGTCTTTTTTCTTAAACTGTAATGTTAATATAAATACTCGGCTAGGTAATCATCCGCTGTCAATTTTCCTGGGTGCAAAATTGTCTGCTGCCACGAGCTCGCCTGTCAAATTGTTGGCTGCCAAGAGTCGGGTGCAAAATTGTGGCTGCGAAATGTCGGGATACCAGTGAAAGTATAAGGTGTTTATACTGGTATAAATTTTTATTCAAAATTATTAATTTAAACATTTCAAGATATCTTTATCATGATACAAGCTTACCTTTTTATTTATTAAAATTTGTGAGTTAAAGTCAAGTTGTTATTCTTTCCGTGGCAGGAAATGTATAGCAGATATTTCAGAGGAAATCCAACTAGCTAGTAACTAGCCAACTCTTGGACTACTCTTTTACCAACAAATAGTGGGATTGACTGATACATTATAACACCTCCATGGCTGAAGGGGCAAGCATGTTTGATGTGAAGGGCATTCGAACCCGCGACCCTCGAATTATGAATCTAGTGCCTTAACCACCTGGCCATGCTGGGCCTCGATCGGTTAGCATTTATACAGTACAACCAAACATTACATGGTGGCTGTCAACGCGAAACAACAATACAAAATAGAGAAAATTCAAAAGAAATTTCATAAGGTCATTCATTTTTCAAGAATACGTTCAAAAGTGTCACCCAACAGCTAATAAATACGATTACATCTTGATTGCATGGTCCATAAACATTTCCAATTGCTCTGGAGTTGGTGCGGCCTATTATCAGGTTGTGCTAAGACATGTATACACTACTTTATGAACAACTTATTTTCCAACTGAAAGTATAAGTTGGCATCCACCTATATTATACCCTCGAGTTATGATACGGTCTGTGTAATAGTATTTAATGACAGTAACTTTCATTTTAGTCAACAAAGCATGGCAGGCATCCTCGACGATAACTGATATGTTAAAAACACTTTTTGTGTCCTTGCGGCTTTATATCATGAGGATTTTCATAGACATAAAATATTCAAGACATTCGTAAATTGAATGAGTAACTCATGTGCAATAGTTCAAAAAATGACTTGACCAGAACCGTACTTACTTTCTGAACATTAAGAAGAATTATGTGCCAAATATTTCTGCCGGAGATGTCTGACAGGAAACACAGGACACCTTTTGTTGCACAGGTCTTTTCCAAAACGTGAAACATTAGCTCCAGTTTTAATAAACTATTTGCCCTTACGGTTGAAGAATAAATTATAATGAATTCGAAGATGGAAAAGCTAAATATTATTGAAACTCCAGAAACTTTCAATTATTGAAGTGGACATAACAAGTGGCTTTCAAAACATAATGCATTTCTCTAGGTTATTATCGTATGACCAACTGACATGGGTAGACCCACCAAAACTAGAAGTTCTGCTACAAAGTTTCACGACAATAATTTCTTTTAAATTTAAAACATAAACGAAACAAAGTTTAACATGTTTAATTCTGATACGAGTTTGCTTATACCTTCCAGAAAAACGTTCTATTGCTTTCGTCGTAGAAATATCTGGAACTGTTCAAAAAAATAGTTTGGTTTTAAGTTACGAGATTTTTTATTATTTTGCTCCGGTTTTTTAAACATCTAATGTTAACTTATTTAAAATAAAATGTGTAATTATGTAGTTAATAACTATTAATCTTCGTTTGTTTTGAATTTCGCGCAAAGTTACACGAGGGCTATCCGCGCCAGCCGTCCCTAATTTAGTAGTGTAAGCCTAGAGGAAAGACAGCTAATCATCACCACCACTACCAACTCTTAGGCTATTCTTTTACCAACAAATAGAGGGATTGACCGTCACATTATAATGCTCTCACGGCTGGTATAATGTGGATTCGAACCCACAACCCTTAGCTTACCAGTGGAGCGCCTTAACCACCAAAGAAATTGCTCCAAACTGAAAGCTCTAAAAAAGACAAGTCAAGAAATGGTGAAGTTGAAATAACTTTAACAATTACAACACTGACAGGAGGTGTCTTAAATACAAAAAATATTGCACACCTAAGAAAGAAGTCAACTATTTATCATAACATATTGAAATGAAAAATGAAATATTGGAGAAAGTGTGTGCTCTTTTATAGCAAACCACATCAGGCTATCTGCCGTATCCACCAAGGGAAATCGAACCCCTGATTTTAGCCTTGTAAATCCGTAGGAGGGAACTACAAGGTATAACATTGGATACATAAAGTAGAAAATACCATAGATATAAGGAATAACATGGCTATAAAGCGTAGAAAATACCACAAAGAAAATGAATGGCGTTGTTAGAAAGATGGAAACATAGAAAGAACTCAGATACAAATAACTTCGGTTTACATTTATATTCTCTTTTCAAACACCATAATAATTTAGTAATTTCAATGCATACTGCAAAATCGTCAATATTGTTAATCATTTATTAGGAATACACCATCAAATCATATATAACAATATACCACAATCACAACACAGCCTAATCATGTGGACTTAAACCTCTAAAAACTGGGTTTCGATACCCATTTTAGGTGCAGCGCAACTAGATCGCTGTGTAACTTTGTGTTTAACTAGAAACAAACTTAAAACAAAAAGAGAGACTTCATTCTTTTGTTACACCTTGCTGTCTTATTGCCATATTTTATTATTCTTCAATATACACTTATTTTACAAAAAAATAGTATTATAACTATTGAATACCGTTTTTTTGTTTATTAAAGTTGGATCAGATTTCAAAGATTCCAAAAAGAAAGTTTCGTTATTCTCATTCTATTGCTTCCAAAAATATTCCAAGTAGGTTAAAACACACACACAAATTAATTGGTCGGGTGGTTAAGGTGCTTAACTCCTAATCTGAGGCTCGCAGGTTCGAGTTCCAGTCGCATAAAACATGCTTGCCCTTTCATCCGTGGGGACATTATAATGTGACGGTCAATCTAACTATTCGTTGGGAAAAGAGTAGCTTAGAGTTGGCGGTGGAGGTGATGAATATCTGCCTTCCCTCTAGTCTTACACTACTAAATTAGGGACGGCTAACGTAGATAGCTCTCGTGTAGCTTTGCGCGAAATTAAAAACAAACACAATTACTTTTTCTTCATCGTAAATGGTTATTTTCATTTTTTTAAGTATGTTATAAGCATAAGTTTACACAAAAAGCGGTAATATCAAACAGTACTATTGCCATAATTCATGGTGTAATGTATCCCAATTACCATTTGCCAAGGCGCGATTCATGCAATCGCTTAGGGCGCCAAAGTTGAGACAAGCAATTGTCTAAGGTCAAACATATTTTATACGCGAAGTTTTCTTTCTTTTGTTTTATACGTCTGCTCGAGTTCAGCTGTTGTTCCAAGAAAATGTCCAACAAATGGATAAAAAAAAATTCTTTAGGACTGATTTAATGGGGATTGAATCTTTTGCTTCGGAAAGAGTTAAAATGTCTCAGTTAGTATTACAGAATTTTAACTCAAAAGGATAGCATGCGACATACAAAACCCTTTCTAAAATTAGGATTAAGATGCGAAATTAAATAACCATTTACAGAAATCTTAAAATGAACTAATATGCAAATAATACTTCGATGCTAAATTCTGTGAAATAAAATTTAAAAGAACTTTGATTAATATTTTATTTATATCTCGAAAGTTGTTACGAACCAATACATTATTGTAAGAAAAGAAACAGCTAACTCCATTTCTGATTTAAAAAAAGTCTAAGAATTTATCGACTTTTAACTACAAATCTGATGATAACAAATTATTACATTTTACGACTTCTTTGTTTTATTTTGTAATAAAACAATTATAACGTTCTAGAATACAGAAAACGTATTCATGATCTATAGGCTTCTTTCGTAACGGTAGGTTTAATGCCATAGGAAACAGACAATTTTTGTATTTACTTTTAGTTAGTAATAAGATATTTCTAATCTCTCAGGAATCAGGAAAGGTAATGTGTTTATTTTTGTTTCATGATGAGACATTTATAAAGTTTAATAATTTATAAAAGCACTACTTAGTGAAACGAGGCTTACGCCAAGTTTTTTTTAAAGGAGGTGCTAGGCCTTGCAAACGTTACACAAGTAAGCTTAACAATGAATGTCTTTTAGCGCTTTTGCGAGTTAGCTTTCATAAATATTCTAAATTAAATATCACACCATCGTTCACTATAATTCAGGTAACTTGTTTTCCTACTAAAAAAAATTATAACCTTAATAAAGCAATGCAATCTTTAATAACACACCCTGTTTAGAATAAAAACTTACCAAGTGTTAATATTTGCTTAGAATTTAAATAGATACCTTCATCAATGTTTATCTTATTGGTTGTGTGTTGTTGATGATTGCTTCCGTTCATCGTATTAGGGATATATCGAAACAAGGGGTTGAGTTTGAGTGGCATAGTGATATTTCTTTTGCTTTTCATTCGCCACGATTTTCTTATGTTCTTATTCATTTCAAACCATTCTTAATAGTTCACATGGGTAAAATTATTTTAAATAACAAACAAACACATTGTATTTGTATTTATGATAAAAGCTTTGGCTGGACCTGTAATATACAAATATAAGTAACGGCAAAGCTACTAAGCCAAACTGTTTTAGAAATTCCAGTTAGGGTTGTTTAACAGTTATTTACACAAACGACATGTGAAGAAATTATAATGTCATATTCTGAGGATTTTATGTACATTACTTATTCAACACCAAAATTCTTTGGTTAGGATGCATTATCCAAACCTACGCCATACATACAATGTCAGAAATTTTGCTGTGTAAATTATGAAACAATCACAGGGACAAGTTAGATTGAGATGATTTTTAATATATTATCTCTTTTACTAGTATTTTTCTTGACCTGTATATACACGTTTTAAGGCCAGTTTCCCCACCGTTCTCTATCTATGGATGTAGCATTCATAGTGATCCACACCATGCTTTCAGTTACATGGTTTATGTGACCACTGCGAGATGGTCGTAGCTGGACCCTCCTCAACTGTTTTCTATCTCTACGCGTAACACAATAGTGTGTTTACAGACTACAATGTTAGAAATTGGGTTTCGATACCCATAATGGACAGAGCACAGATAGCCCATTGTGCTTAATTTCAAACACACATACTCTTGTCCTTTATCTGTGGGTATACCAACTGCAATGATCTGCACTGTGACGTAAAAAACGTGTGATAGATGTAAATGTCATCATGCACTAAATCCCTAAAAACTTCTACCAAATAAACATTCCTACGCAATTACACGAACATCCCTATGTTGTCAGACTTTTTTCTGAATAGATCAAGACATTATCTTATGAAAAAAATTCAATCAAAATTATATATTGAACACTAGAAAACTATCGTACAGGATGGACATAAACCTAAGTACCATTAAATGTTATTATTCACTTCGTGCGTTCTGGCCACCTAATACTAGGCAAATCAACAACCAACAGTTACATATACTGTTAGATTTATTTTTAAAAAAGAGGTTATAAAGTGTTAAACTATAATTATAAGTGTATATCCACATAAAGTGTAGTACAGTTTCTCAGAAAAATATCTTACATTCGAGCAAGTAAAGCTAAAAAGGGGGAAAAAACCTGACGATGACCGAAGAAGGTCGAAACGTTGTTCGCTCCTCTACATAAAAATTTTCTCAACCCAAACCAGCCGTTTTTACATTATATTTTTCTCTACAAGTGGGTTTTCTCGTCATCACTAATTATGGATGTCTTGCTTGTCGTGAGGAAAAAACCCTCCAATAGCAGTTGATTTAGTTTGGTTGTTATTAACGCAAAACTACACAATTAGTCATCTGTTCACTACCCACTACTGGTATCAAAACCTGATTTTTAGCCTCGTAAAAATTACCACTTAACCACTGGAGGGCTTAATTGTAATTGTACATTTTAGTTGTGGTGAGAACAAATTTAAGAACAAATGAATAGTGTTCTTTTTATGAGACAAAGCTCTGAACACAATTCTTATTTTAATGATACTTTAAGGTAGACTGAAGTGATAGAAATAATAATTTTGTATTATCTAAGAACAAAAATCTTGTGCTTCATGACACTTCATTTACCTTTAAACTGAAAACAGTTAATGATACGTAATTTCCTTTTCAACTGAAAACAGTTAGTGATACGTATTTACTATTTAAACTGAAACGAACAGGATGGAAAAAATGAATACAAAGCAGTATGACTAATTTTAAGAATAAATCAAGTTCGAAATTTATGATTTGCCTTTAATGTACATGAAGTAATATTGAAAGGACTTGTAACGTATTTGATATCTGCGTTTGTTTCGGTTTGATGCGTGTGGCGTGTATTGTTGGATGTTCATTGCGCAAGTGCCATCTGTTCTCTAAATTTGTAGAAGATTCTTAAGCGTAAGAATCAACAATATTTGTTTTGCAGTAACACCAACGTGTTCTTACATTATTGAAACTTCGAGAATCTGTCGTGGCTGGTATATAAAACCAACGCGTCGAGAGACAGTTTAATAATAATTATTTATTATTTGTCAGCTACCGTCAATAAGCCTCAGGCCTCGTAAGATATTATTGCGATTAATGCATATTAATAATCTGAAAATTACAGAATTTAACCAGGAACATTTATAGATTTCGAACATTACAAACTGTTCAACTTCGGTGAATTACTCCAAAATTTGCATTTCTACGAGAGCATTAATATCTTCGTTTATAAAAAGCAAGCTTGTAAGCGTCGTGAGGCCAACTAAACAAGATAGCTTAAGCGAGGTGTTACAATACCCACTGAAAATTATTTTGCTTGTTATGGACCTTGATCGTTGGCCAGTTTTATACCGGATATAAGACTCAGTATTGTATATAACTTTGTAAAACTGTTGTATATAAACCATCATTTGTAATGACTATTTACAATAGCAGTTGTTATAAAATGTTTTGTTTATACATTAAAATATATTTGTATTAAGAAAGAAAATTGTGTGTATCAATCTTGTTGGCAAATGTCATTAATTTGATACATATTAACATTTAATTAACTTTTGAATTCACTTTTCTTGGTATTTGAAATATTAATACGTTTGTTGGTTTGTTTTGGAATTTCGCACAAAGCTACTCGAGGGCTATCTGTGCTAGCCGTCCCTAATTTAGCAGTGTAAGACTAGAGGGAAGGCAGCTAGTCATCACCACCCACTGCCAACTCTTGGGCTACTTTTTTACCAACGAATAGTGGGATTGACCGTAACAATATAACGCCCCCACGGCTGAAAGGGCGAGCATGTTTGGCGCGACCGGGATGCGAACCCGCGACCCTCAGATTAGGAGTCGCACGCCTTAACACGCTTGGCCATGCCGGGCCTATTAATACGTAACGTACATAACATAACATAAATTGAGACTCATCTGAGATAAATTATAACATGTAACAGACTCCAAACTTAAAAAAAACGTAATGCAAATTTAATTTAAAATAAATGATCTTACCTGATTTTTTATTGTTGCAGTTTATAATGGAAAAGTTTGTATTTTGTATACCAAACATATGAATTATTTAAATGAAACATTTAATATGTATGTTTCAAACATCATGTAAAGCTTTAAAGTTTATTGGTAGCAACTGTGTAACAACTTAGCAGAATTTTTAATTGACCATGCTCAGCTGGCAGTAGCATGCTTATTGTCATGATCGAATAAATGTGACTAGAGATTTTCCGGCAGCTCAGCAGTAAGATTGTGGCTGGTTTATTTTGAATTTCACGCAAAGCTACACCAGAGATATCTGCGCTAGGCGTCCCTAATTTATCAATGAAGAAGTTATCACCATCCATCGCCAATTTTTAAGCTACATTTTTTTAAACGAACGAATAGTGGGATTGACTGTCGCATTATAAGGTTCCTACGACTGAAATGGCGAGCATGTTAAGTGGGACGGAGATTCAAACCCGAGATCATTGGATTGTGAATCAAGCATCCTAATCACCTGATCATTCCAGGTCGTAAGATTGTGGACCTATACGGCTAAATTAGGAGTTCGAACCTCGCTGCACAAAATTCAAAGAAACAAACTAAGTTCAGGTTTTACATTAATACGACTCAAAAGACACTTGCCAAATCAGTTAAGAGAAGTTGGAATGATTTACTATGAAGGATTATAATACCTCTTAATAGCAGTGCAGCTAGAAATATATCAAAAACTTTAATACGTGTCAAATAAATGTCCGTTACGCAGTTTTAATTGTATTGTGTGTTTGTTTTGAACTTCGCACAAATCTACTGAGGGCTATCTGTGCTAGCCATCCCTAATTTAGCAATGCAAGACTAGAGGGAAGGTAGCTGGTCATCACCACCCACGGCCAACTCTTGGGCTACTCTTTTACCAACAAATAGAGGGATTGACCGTCACATTATAATGCCCTCACGGCTAATAGGGGAGCATGTTTGGTGTGACTGGGATTCGAACTCGCGACCCTCGGATTATAAGTCGAGTGCCTTAACCACATGGCCGTGCCGGGCCTTTTAATTATATTATTTTAATATATAATTAAAGCATATTATTTAAGTAAAATGTTTTTCTATTCTCATTCATGCACGTAAGCTATGCTCTTGTGTATTCTGTTGACAAGTTAATTCTCCTTGGCGCACGAGCTGATTGGTTGTTTTTAGAGCAAAACCACATTCGTATCTCAAGATGGCTGATATGGATATTAAAACTTATTAAAATAGAGAACAACGTTTCAATCTTCTTAGGTTATCTTTAGGTCATTGTCTATTTTATTTTAAGAAAAGTTTGAATACTCATGCCAGCCGTCTTAAGATACATGTTTGCTTCAAGTGAGGTTTTCATCATCACGAAAAACCACATTCGGCCAGCTTCTGTATTTACTGCGGTGAACCGAACTTCGTTCTAGCGTTAATAAGTCCGTAACCTCACCGAATAAAATGAATACAAAGATCTTTAGTCATATTTTTTATCTTTATTATCAACAAAACACATAGTATTTACTCACTTTGATTTTCATTTCCGACAGATGGATGACAACACAATCGAAATAGTGTGTTTTTTTATAGCAAAGCCACGTATCACTAAAAAAAACCTACAGGAAGACAATTTATTGCCTAAAGACGTATCGTTTATAATCTCAAAACTTATAGGAAGACATAGCGTATGACCTACAATCAATCGTATTGGAAGACATAGCGTATAAGCTAAAAAGTTATTGGGAGACATAGTTTATAACCTGAGGATCTATCTTATAAGACACAAATTATCACCATATAACGTATAGAAAGACATTGCTTAACATTGCTAAAAACTGATGCATCTTGGAACTAAAGACGTCAGATGATCGTGGTAGGTTTT
The DNA here is from genome assembly GCF_004210375.1 of Tachypleus tridentatus. Taxonomy (NCBI): domain Eukaryota; kingdom Metazoa; phylum Arthropoda; class Merostomata; order Xiphosura; family Limulidae; genus Tachypleus; species Tachypleus tridentatus. The sequence continues at coordinate 169,491,397 of NC_134831.1, forward strand.
TATTAATTGCCCATTGTATGTATGATAATTAAGAATAGATGTGGTTTTCAGTTATGGTAGTACTAAGAAATGTATGATTTTAATATGTAGATCTTGTATTTACCTAACCAAGTAACCGTACTTTCATTGGCTCTTGTAAATATAGGTTTTAATGAGCCTTCAGGAATCATAGTTCAAAATACTATATTCTTCTTTTTATGCACTTTGTAAGTCCTTGAACAGTGGACAGATGTCAAACTCTTTATGCACTTTGTAAGTACTTGAACAGTGGACAGATGCCAAAAGATTGGATGTTAGCCAATGCCATTCTTCTTTTCAAGGTTGGTAATAAATATTGTCATAGTAATTATCAGTTTTACATCAGTTGTGAGAAAAGTTTTGAAAAGTCCGATAAAAGTTGCTGTACAAAGCCATTTAAGAAAATTAAGAATTTTATTGGATAGTCAACATGGTTTCACTAAAAGCAAATGTTGTTTTTCAAATCTTTTGACAATCCATGAAAATGTTATCGCTTATGTAGAGGTGAGAGTAAGGGTGTATCTGAATTTTTCAGAAAACTTGATAAGGTGTCACATATGTGTGGGGGATAAATTAGCTAATTGGATGAATGAAAGCAGAGGGTTGTTACAAATGGAGTTCAGTCAAAATGGATTAATGTTACAAGTGGGGTACTTCAGGGCTCAGTCTTGGGACCTTTGCTCTTTCTCATATGGATCAATGGCATGAATGAAAAACATGATCAATAAATTACTTACATTTGCAGATGATGTCAAGGTCCTGGGTGTTGCTGGCTGCTGATTTACAAAAGGATTTAGATCATCTAGTGAGTTGGGCTAATAAATGGTAGATGAGTTTTAATTATAATAATTGCAAGGTAATGCATGTGGATTATCATTATTTGAATTATAAGTAGAATAACCTTAACACTGTTATAAAAGAAAGGGATCTTGGTATAATAGTTGATCACTCTCTTGAGCCATCCAAGCAGTTTGCTGTTCTAATGGCTAGGCAAGTATGATTTTAAGTTGTCTCTGCAGAAGTACTGAATACAAGTCTTAAGATGTTATAATATCATTGTATATGTCACTGGTTAGATAGATCACATTCAGAATATTGTGTCCAGTTTTGGACTCCTCGCCATAGGAAGGACATTGAATTGTTGGAAAGGGTTCAAAAAGGGTTACTAAAATAGCGCCTGGGATAGAGGAGTGGTCATACAAGATAAAGTTACGATATTTGAAACTGTTTTCTCTTGAGAAAAAAAGGTAGAGATAGAGGTGATCTGATTGAAGTGTTTAAGATTGCAAAGGGAATTGACAGTGTCGATGCATCATTTTTCTTCATATTTAACACTGAGAATAGAAGGATTAGGGGACACAAATATAAATTTTAGCGGGGTAGGAGCCATTTTCAGCTGAGACAGTTTTATTTTTCTAAGGGGGTAGTTGGCTTCTGTAATGGATTGTCTTCGGATTGTAGAGCAGTAACTTTAAGTGAGTTTAAGAGAAAGCTTGGAAGGTAAATGAATGTTTAGGGCTTGCTTTAAGATTTTATTTTTATTTGTAATAGTTTAGGTTACAGGATGGGAAAGCCGAAATGGAAAAAAAGGTTCCTTGTTATCCTGAAACGTTTAGGTTACAGGATGGGAAAGCCTAAATGGAAAAAAAGGTTCCTTGTTATCCTGAAACGTTTAGCTTTTTCATCTTTACCTTCATTTACTATTCAGATAGAAATCATGTTACTTTTTTGCAAGTGCACACTGTACTCACTGCCCTTATTTATTTTACAGAAAACAAAGTGACTCTCATTTTTAAGAGAAACACAAATAACGCTCTGACTTATTCTAATATACTTACTTAGTAAGCCACTTGTTGTCTTATTGTGCAAACTGATACCCATATCTAAATGTTTGGTTTGTTTCGAATTTCGTGCAAAGCTACATGAGGGTTATCTGTGCTAGTCGTCCCTAATATAGCAGTGGAAGATTAGAGGGAAGGCAACTAGCCATCACCACCCACCGCCAATCCTTGGGCTATTCTTTTACTAACTAACAGTGGGATTGACCGTCACATTATAACGCCCTCACGGCTGATAGAATGATCATATTTAGTGCAACGGGGATTCGAGCCCGCGTCCCTCAAATTACGAGTCGAGGGCCTCAACCACCTGACCATGTCGGTTCCTATATCTAAATTACAAGCATGGAAACGTGTGTGCTATACATTGGATTTTGCGCCACTCAGCGTTCTTGTATTTCATTTCCGTCGATCAGCCATAAGTATAACCTTTAGATTTCCATCTTAATTTACTGATTTACTGGTATTTCAGAGCTGTAAATGAACCTAAAACTTATGCTAAACAGTTTCGGGTTGTGTTTTGTTTGTTTTAATACCATATTATTCGTTATGAAAAAAGTGTACAGTACAGATTACTAACGTTTCTGTTCCGAATATCAGTCTGAAACCTGTCTCATGTATAATTTAGAACCTTATGCTATAGATATAGGTAATAGCCCTTTAGTCCTTGTCATAAGTTCTAAATGTATATAGTATAATTTGGGTATTCAATTCATTTTTAATTACTGTTACTCTGGCCTTAAGTAATCTGCCTCAAATGTATAACTTAGTATAACTGATACTTTAGCCCTTTATTATTTGTATCAAATGCATAACTTAGGATTTTGTCTTTATTCTAAGTATTAGTTCGTCAGTCCTTTCATATCTGCCACAAATGTGTAACTTAGGAGTCTGTCTGAAATTAAGTACTAATACTTTATATAATTTACCCTAAATGTGTAATTTGTCTTTACTTTAAGTACTGGCACTTTAACCACATGGAATCTGCTTCAAACATATAACTTTAGATTTTGTCTTTATTTTAATAACTGGTACTTTATTCACACAGTCCAACACATCTTGTTCAGCCATGATAGTAAAAAAAATATATAAAAGAAAAAGTAAAAATCAAGCATTTCTTTGTTTCATAAAACTATCTTAATCTAACGGGAAAAACGTATCTTACAATATTCTGTTGCTTTAAGCCTAATGAAAGGTGAACTACTTTACTTTGATTCTCACTTCTCATACCATTCGTGTCTCTAACTGAAATACCTTCTGATGTATAAGTGCTTCTGTTCCACCTGTTTATCCCTGTACAACATAAGTTAACAGGATACCATTATTTCAGTCCTAGTATTCAATCCAGTTAAGCTACTGATACTGAAACACAAAAACACTATTTGTATAAAACACGGTTACATTCTTTCTTTTCCTCTATCCATGCAATAATAAAATGTCCATTTCACAATCAGCGTCATGGATTGACGTCATGTGACCTTAATACTATTGACCAAATGAATTTATGTCTGTCCCGGTGAAAAAACGTTAGCAGTGTAACAGGTGTTTTTGTTGCCGGTAAAATAATTATAAAGAGGAGTGACAAAAACTCAATGTTTTACCGAGTTAGCAGAAGTAGAGATAACTCGGTGAAACGTTACAGCGTTTCATTTCTTTTATCACGTCCCATTATTCATATCCATTGTTTACTGTCTCTTATATCATCCGTATTCCTTATATGAGGCCAGACATGGCCAGGTGGTTAAGGCACTCGACTCGTAATCCGAGGATCGCAGGTTCGAATCCCTGTCACACCGAACATGCTCGCCCTTTCAGCCGTGGCGGCGTTATAATGTGACGGGCAATCCCACTATTCATTGGAAAAGAGTAGCCTAAGAGTTGGCGGTTAGTGGTGATGACTAGCTGCTTTCCCTCTAGTCTTACACTGCAAAATTAGGGACGGCTAACGCAGATAGCCCTCGCGTAGCTTTGCGCGAAATTCAAAAACAAACAAACAAACAAATCCTTATATCAAATTAAAACTTGGAACCTCACTACTTAATATATCATGCCATTAAAAAAAGAAAAATGATCGTATTTAGAGCATATATCTTGCTTATATTGTCTAAGATATACAATATCTACCGCGGTTTCTAGCACTGTTTGCTTGTAAACATTTCCCTCACTAATCGAGGAAATAAAGTATGTATATATGCAAGTGTACACACACGTATGTGTATATATACTATTTGAAGGTATTTTTATAAATTTAATAGATTTCTATAGCAGTGTACCTGCTACATAGTAATGAATGTCAAGCCTGCTCCGTTTATTAACATGCAGGACTGGAACTTTGGCTCTCATTACCTTGTTGCCAAGACATCACGTTCCGTGTACTTTAACAATGGATGCGTTATAAGAGTGACGATCAACCTCACCATTCAGTCTGAGAAATACGTTCCAAAAGTTGGTAGTGAATAGTATTGACTAGCTGTCTTCATTACCTTTTATACCACTTCAAAATTAGGGACGACACGCACGTATAGTTCCTGGATTGCTTTGCGCAAAATCGAACGCAGTATAACCAGCAAAACAAACAAACAAAATATAAAACACTTCTGACATATCAAACTGAAACAAACCGTGGTATGAAAAACAAACTTTAAGTAATCACATTGTTCAAAAGCACCTAATTGATCTCAACTTAAAAATGTAATCTCTGTTAGAATCAGAACTCTCCTTTCTCGACATTTTAACTATGTTCTGGATAACCTTACATCATAGATTGAAGTGAATATTTATTAATTTAGATTTCATTTGGGAATTCTCGGCAGTTATGCTCGTTTAATGAGGTCAGTAGTGAAAATGTACAGTTTGTAGATTGGAGGAGACATTGGAGGCTGTTCTAAATAGGGTAGAAAGCAGGAAAGCAGAAAGATAAAGGTCAGCTGTGAGAAATAGCAGCAGGATTTAAAGAGGAAATCAGGCGTTTGTACTCAAAGGATACATTGGTTGATAATGACTTTCAGTTGGTTAAAAGTTACCAACACTACAAGTATTATTATAATTATAATGACCAGGTTCCTATTATTAAATTACAGATTTTCAACACTTAACTTGTGCAGATAATGCATTTAAGGAGGGAAGGATACGAAAAAGAATAGTTAGAGATAGGATTGAAAAATATCAGAAGGTTATTGTTACAGGAGGTTATTACGGATAGTATAGTCTATACACAGATAGAAAAGAATGATATCCAGAGAATGGATGATGTAATGGACAGAACAAGTGATATAGTAAAGGACTCTAGCAGTGAGGTAGTCACATAGGGTTTAATGATGTACGTGAGGGTAGGTTACTGTCACGTAAGTACAGCGGGTTGATGAAGGCCTTCTATGAATATGGCTATACTAAGTCAATTCTGTTGGGAATACTGGAAAAACTAACTGTGGGGATCAATGGTAGGCTTAGGTTAATATGAAAGGACGAGCAGGTTGGCAGGTTGGATTTGTGGGATTAGTTCAGTATAAAAAGTAAGTTTTTGATAGTGTTGATGGATCTTTTTTTTTTAACGAGAATGGTGAAACCAGGAGGCACAAACGTGAATTTATACAACTTTTTCGGTTGTTCAGATTACAAATGAATAGGATATTTAGCTCATCATTTAAAAACTGGAAACGATATTCGGGTTGTTGGTTCAGAAATAAACGCTTACTTGAGACCTCTATCTTTTTTATTATTATTGTTAAGTATTTTAGATATAATAATTTGTAGTTTTTTTCACAAGATCTGTAAATCTTTGACACTGATTGTTCTCCCTATACCATTAGAACAGACCAGTTTAGTTAGTCATTGTCTGTGGATAATACTGGGTCTGGATTAACTACAAAGTCAGCTCGAAGTCATTTTTTTGCCATACTTCCTCTACGTATTCAATATCTAATGGTTTAACCTGAGATACAGTCACTTCTAGACTGCTGTCAACTAGCTACTGATTATATAGTTATTTATAATTCACCTGGTGTCGTATTTGTCATACTTCTTCTGATCACCCTATCTCTACTGGTCTAACCTGAGATACAGTCACTTCTAGACTGCTGTCAACTAGCTACTGATTATATAGTTATTTATAATTCACCTGGTGTCGTATTTGTCATATTTCTTCTGATCACATTATCTCTACTGGTCTAACCTGAGATACAGTCACCTCTAGGCTGCTGTCAACTCGACACTGATTACAAGGTTATTTACAATTCACCCAAATATGTCATAGCAATTAAAAATTGCACTTGATTTGAACTTTGAAGGGATTATTGGTCAATGAATATTCTGTTCAGCAATGTTCTGGTAGAATATCGAATACTGTGACTGATGCTGCATTAGCAAAGTAATGCATTGAGGTTAACTTGTTGTTCGTGGTAATAATACATTTTACATATTTGGTGAATGAATAGGAGTATCTCTTTCCAATGTTATTCTCAGCACCTATACATTTTAGAAATAGGTTGTTGTTTTCTTAGTACAAAGTTGCATAACTGGTTATCAGCTATCTGTAAATCACATGAAGTCGAACTGCTTCTAATTGTATTGTAAATCCTTAGACTTTATCTCTGACTCGCTGTAAAACAGAGAAATAGGCAACCTTGAACGAGGTGAATTATACAGTTACTAAATTTAATAAGTATTGGACAAAAAATAAACACACCTCTTGCCTAACGAATTTTTCCGTGACGAAATGTTTTTGGTTGTTTTCAGTCCTAGTTCTGTATGTTTGATTTGGGCATTTATTTTCTACATTTTATTCAATTAAAAGTGTTTGTTTATATAGTTAATAAAATGCTAGCCATATTTTATGCTTCTTGTCATTTCAAGTCATCTGCTCTAACTTTAGTTAATAATCACCAGGCGGCGCTACCATCGACTAACTTGTGGATTACATAAGTTTTGCGTGTATTTGTCAGTATAAAATGCCATTGTATTTTATAGATGTGAAAACGAATAATTCACAGTAGTTCACAAGAAATGTTTAAGTAGACATACAAAGACTTGTGATGACTCTTGTTTTCTAGTTCAAGATACTGTATAAACGATGTTTTGACTAGGAACAGTGCTTTCAGGAAGCTCAGACAGAGGTTTATTTTAACAATGATGGTATCTGTTGAGAAGACGACCTGTGAATATTGAAACTCAGGTCGACCACTTGTAAATAATGCAACCACAGATTAGGTTCTGTTGATTGAAACTCAAGTTGACCGTTTGTAAATAATCTAATCAGAAATCAGATTCTGTTTACTGAAACTCAACTCGACAACTTGTAATCTATATGAAAAAAAAAGTTTTAAGTTTTAACAAAATAATATAAATGTTTAGAAACTTTATCACGGGTTCGGTATGGCCAGGCAGTTAAGGCACTCGACTCGTAATCTGAGGGTCGCGGGTTCGAATCCCATCACACCAAACATGCTGTGGGGGCGTTATAAGGTAATGGTCAACCCCACTGTTTGTTGGTGAAAGGGTAGCCCAAGAGTTGGCGGTGGGTGGTGATGACTAGCTGCCTTCCCTCTTGTCTTACACTGCTAAATTAGGGACGGCTAGTGCAGATAGCTCTCGTGTAGCTTTGCGCGAAATTCAAAACAAACGAACAAATAAAACCAAAATTACTTTGGAAAATTAAGTTCGTTCATAAGAATACTTATTCGCCATGCTCTAGTCAATAGGTCCTGGTTTTTCAAAACACAAATTCTTATATATGTATGTATTTTATTACGAACGGTCTGAATATTATTCACAGGTATTAAGCCAGTTATTGGTTTGTCCAAAACTATGCATAGGATTATTCACACTTTGCCCACCACAAGTGTCGAAGCCCGATGTTTAACATCGGAAGCCTTGAAACAATGCTAGAAATTAAACGGTTTCTTTTTTTTTGTACTTGTTAGGGTAATTTGATAAGTAGTTTAAACCAACGTTTGTTTGTGGTTTTGTTTTTGAATTATTAATATACAGAACGATGTCAGAATAGTTTTTTTGCTTAATAAAACAGTGGTCAGTAGTCAAGTTGTATGTGTTGAGATAAATTTACAAATATATTTCCATTAAAAAATACTCTTATGATGCCTGTTTAAAGTATAACGTATTGATGTAAAGTTTTCTATCGTTGGACGGGTTTTTAAAAAATTATTTGGTAAAAATAATGCCAGATCCAGTTTATGTGACGATATCAAATGAATTTATTTATTCAGTAACGGTTGCGAAAAGCTGCTTTCAATGGTAGGCCTAACCTCACAAATAACATTTCATCAGACGCTGCTAAACTAAAATATGCCTAAATATTTCATAAAATCACTTGTAGAATTTCGTCGGTACTCGAACAGTAATACACAGACACCAACTAATTCACTGAATAAATGAGTTGCTAATTAATAGAATGCAGTAACTCGCACTGTTTAATTCATCAACTATTAGTCAATAATTCACTGATAATACACTAACTTACTCAGTCGTTTTTATACCTTTTCTCTCTATCTACTTACTAGTCGAAGCGGGTGTGCCATGAATTGGTAGTTAAGGTGCTCAACTCGCAATCTGAGGGCCGCCAGTTCGAATCCCCGTCACCGAACAAGCTTGATCTTTCAACCGTGGGAGCGTTATAATGTTACGGCGAATTCCATTATTCGTTGTTAAAAGAGAATACCAAGAATTGACGGTGGGTGGCGTTGACTAATTACTGTCCCTCTTGTCTATCGCTGATAAGTTAGAAACGGCTAGCCTAGATAGCCCTCGTGCAGCTTTGCTCGAAATTCAAAATAAACCAAGCTTTTACATATTGCGTTATTATGACATAATGACAAGCTCCCTCTAGCAATCAAAATTTAAATTAATGCACTAAAAATATAGCTTGCAAAAGTATGTAGAGTAACTTGAAGTGCTGATTCGCTGTATAGGGTACGATCATCCTCTGTCACTTGGGTGCCAGAGTGTTATATACAGTGCACGGCTCGCAAATATTTTATGCTGTTGTTTTGAATTAAGCACAAAGCTACACAATGGGCTATCTGTGCTTTGCCCACCACCGGTATCGAAACCCGGTTTTTAGCGTTGTAAGTCCGCAGACATACAGCTGAGCCACTGGGGAGCAAATTTAATGTACGTTTGAAGCGGTGAGAGGGTTAATTCTGTTAGCATGGATATGTTAAGATAAAGTTTATTTCAAGTGGAGTAGCATTTCTGTAATAGAATCTGATAACATTACACCGATTTGATACTAAAATAAACGTCAGATGAAATACGAATTACTTATGTATCGGTCGTTACGAATGGATTGAATAATGTACCCGGATTGTGAGGCTGAAGATTCATGGTTCACAACTCATTTCGAAAGAATGGGCTTCCAAATTTGGGCCGTGGTTGCATTATGACATCAGCAGCCAATTTTTCACCACTCGAACAGACGAGAGTGTTGTGTGCTTTTGATTAAGCGTTTTCCTTCTAGTTTGTCAGTTCAAGGTCAGGGGTGACCATTCGCAGATAACCGTTTTGCGCGAATTTTTTGAAACATATAAATCAATAAAGTATATTAGAATATTTGAATCCTGTTCACTCCCAAGTAGAATACACAAAATTTGTCAAAAAAGAAGAGAGATTGTATTGAAATTGTAATTAAATAAAAACCGTTATATTACAACATTTTCATCAGAGAGACATGTAGGTTTTCAGAGTCGAACTAATCTGATTTTACTTCAAGTAGCTGATAAATGTCGAAACAGAGCGTGGGGAAGTTACCTCTTGTCTAACACTAGTTTTCGTGAGGAACAAGATAAATTATGCTCGAAATGTATCATGACATTAAATTTTATGTTGTTACGTTGTATTTAGAATTGTCACTCAAGAACCATCTTTCTATAGTCGTCCATATGTTTGTGCTGATAGACTAGAAGAAAGGCAGCTAGTTCACAGCACCTAATGCCAACTTTTGGGCTACTCTGATGTGACTGGCTTGTGTATCACGAAACATGAACCCTCGGATTCGTATTCCGGACACTGTAACTACTCGTAAATGCCCAACCCATGCTGTCACTGAAACAAAGTCTACGTTTTTTATCCATCACATACAGTTTTTCGGAGTACGTAAGATACGTTACTTTACAAAACTAAATCGTCTGATTTTGGCATGGTTTGCTAGTCAGTTATGGCCAGCAGATGTCTCTGTAAAACCAAAATGAAAAGAAAGGTGACATCACATGCTGAAAAAAAAAAGTCAAACAGAAATAGCATTGCGAGCTTAAAGTGACGGAGGACAAAAGGAAACACAGAATAAATGTACTCCCGAAATAAAGTGTATACATATTATGTCGTTTTTATTAGTCTTAGACTGATATGAATATCTCTGACTCTCTCTAGTTAAGAAATATTGATTTCTCTGTCTTCAAAAATCTCATTAAAATGCCTCACGTAGTTTTGGAAAGACAATATAATTAAAAAAAAAGTGATACTTATTGAACTTACCTTCGTGGTTCAAAAGTTACGTCTTTCAATACAAATAGTGCACGTGCTCAAAGCAGATAAGGTAAAAACATTATATGAATCAATATATGTTACTTTAGAAACACCTACGAGCAGGGTCCCCCGCTGGTACAGCGGTTAGTCTACGGATTTACAACGCTAAAATCAGCGGTTTGATTACTCTCGGTGGACTCAGCAGATAGCCGGATGTGGCTTTGATAAAAGGAACAAACATACATACCTACGAGCAGGAATGTAGTTAGAATAGTGATTTCAATGTTTTCATTTATCATAATACATTTAGTTCGAATACTTCTGGGGGGGGAAAGCACATGGAGTAAATGATTGAAAGCTTTTTAGTATGAAAAAAACCCACAAAGTTCGCTGGTTTGATGGAACATTCCTATGTTTAAAAAAACCAACGCTGTAATACGTGACCATATATGTATAGGTTATATATAACGTAGTTTCATGTTGCCCCTAGCATTATATATGTTAACCACAAGTATGAAGGTTATGATGAACAAATTTCTTACTTTGCACAGTCAAAGATGCAATAACATTATGTAATAACAGGCTAACATTCAGGTCAAGAAACGACATTCTTTAATTTGCAATCAAATTAGTATAAGATATTTAAAACGTGTAGAAACACAGTTGGGTACCATTTTCAATGAAAGCTAGAAAACGTTACAAATTATTTTCTCATCCATTTTTTTATCCTTCAAAAATATTGTTCTATTTGTGTATTTTTGAGCATAAAACTACACGAACAGTTATATGCAGAGTGCTTAACGTTTTGGTTTTAGTGGTATAAGCCCTTGGGCTAAGCCACGAGGTAGGAAGATCACCAATTGTAGCACTCATTTTAAAGTTTGCTAACAAAAATATTGTGTTTTGAGTCTAATTAATCGTACTCAAATGTCTAATAGATTTATATATATGCTTTAATCTAATTTTAATTTTTAAGTTGTTCACTATAATTTGATTTTTAGAGGTGGTATAGGGGCTTAATGGTTATCTTGTCCAATCTTTGAGTTGGGGATTCAGGGTTCAAGTCTTGTCAGTACAAAAAAAGTAAAACGCGCTCAGTAATTTAAAGATTGGGGACGTTGGTACATTATAAAAAAAAAAAAAAGTTATGGACAGACAGGGTATACCAGGAGTTGACCGGATGCACCGTTCACAAGCTATCTTCCCTCTAGTATATCAGCTTAGTGTTAACGGAATCACTGAGTGTTTTCGGACGAATATTTTAGAACAAAAAAAGTATTTTATTAAATTTTAGAAAAATGCCACCTTCATCACGAAATCAAACTGGTTATCCATAGTGAATCGTGTTGGGCATTTTTACTTGTTAAAAAGCTCAAAGTAAAGAACGGACAAAATCTATCTATAGAAATAACACTGGTTATAATGGTAAAAGTGATTGCCTATACGTTCAAGTGTTTTGTACGTCTTGCATTTATACAGACCCAACATGGAGCAGAGACGTGGTCTTACAAACAATTCGCTGCGTTAATAATTACGAGAAAAAAAACACCAAAAATAAACGTGTTTTAGAAGAAACGGTGATAGATAGGATCAGACTCAGTCAATAATTATAGAGTTAAACAAACCTTTGCAACCCCGGTGACCGAATGGTTAAGTCTGAAGGCTTATAGTGGTAAAAACCGGGTTTCGATACTCCTGATGAGCAGAGTACAGAAAACCCAATGTATAACTTTGTGCTTATCGCTAAACAAACCCTCGCAAAATACATTTTCTATTTTTTTAATGAAATATATTCCAAGATAAAACCTATGTGTTAATTAATTTCTGAAAACGAAACGCCAAGGGATAAACAAAACAAATTATGCACCCAATAAAACTTCCAGTGAAGGTAAAGTGAAGTGCTTTGACATTAAATATTCCAGAATTTTAATATCCCATAAAAAGGAGGAATTACATTAATATATATATATATATTTTTATTAACTTTTTAAAATATTTTCAAAGCTTTGCTATTCTGGTTACTACTTTTTTAATCAACTTCTTTCACTTAAGGAATATTTTCATAAAGTCCGTTTGTTGTTTTATGCTTTAAACACAAAACTATACAATTGGTCATCTGTGCTCTGCCCGACACAGGTATCAAAAATCGGTTCTAATTTCTCAAACATCTTTAGAAAGAAGGAGAAAAAATACTAATATCATTTCAATTTCGCGAAAATTAACTAAAAACAAAGTATAAGTAATAAAACCGTTTTAACTCAATATCCAGTTGAAGACTTAATCGGCCCAGTATGGCCAGTTGGTTAAGGAGATCGACTGGTAATCTGAGGGATATCCAAACTTACTCGCTGTGGGGGCGTTAAAATATAATGGTCATTCCCAATATTTATTGGTAAAAGAGTTGGCGGTGGGTGGTGATGACTAGCTGTCTTTCCTCTAGTATTACACCGCCAATTCTTGGGCTACTATTTTACCAACGGATAGTGGGATTGACGGTCACATTATAACGCTCCCACGGCTGAAAGGACGAACATGTTTGGTGCGACGGAGATTCGAACCCGCGACCCTCAGATTACGAGTCGAACGCCTTAACCCACCTGGCCATGCCAAGCCTGCGTTAATTTTATAGGAATTAAAATCGCAAAATATAGGAAGGAAAACGACTACTTCTCCTCGTTTAATCATTTCTCTGCAGGTGCCACCAGCAGAATAAGTTTCACAAAGCATGTCTCTGTGTTTCTTGGTTTGTCAGTCGAAGCATTGAAGGTAAGATTGGCTAAAATGGACCTAGTTTAAGATATGCGTACATTTAAAGTAGGATACTCAACAGCTAACATATTGGTAAACTTCAAAAGTGAACAAACTTATGGATCTGTTTATTAGGTAGTAGAAACTTTATTGTACGTCTTTACAGGTATAGAGCCTGATTAATTGATAATTCTGAGCAGTTAATGATTCTTTTCGTAAGATTACTAATATGAAACGATATTGTAAGAAATTAACTTTTAATTAATTCATTCTTCGAAGTTCTGAAATGCTGCAGAAAAGAGACATTTAAAGCCAGAAATTATGATGTCAAATCATGCTTGTCTAGCGTTTCATTTGTTCACTTGGGAGCTTTTCGCCCTAACGTATCTGAAAGAAAATGGTAAGGATTTGTGCGGTCACAGTACGGTGCGATGAAACATAATTATTTTGGATTTATTAATGTTAAGTCTGGCACTGAATACAGTTACAACTGATGGTTGGTACAAAATTTAAATGTAAATTAAATGCCCGTCATAACTTAATTTATGCGAGGAGTTTCCTGGAAGTGACCTGAATTTCAAGTAGCGTAATTAATACCTCAACCAGTAAATCGTGACACTTTATTTAATAAAAACTGGGGAAGGGGTTAACTCTGTAATAGAACTTCTGATGTCGGAGCTGGCGAGTCCTTGCTATAGCACAAAATATTTTTCATATCTTAAACCCTGTTATAAGAGAAATAATTAATCCATAAGCGTAGATGGTGGGTAAAGTATTTCTCACTGGCTACTTCTTATCTGGTCAGTAGTTCAAAATCAGGGACAGTATAAGACAGCTTTAGCAGCTTTGCCATACATACTTAATAAAACGTGGTATATTCTAAGATAGGTTCTGTTTCTTTGTTTGTTTTTAAGCGCAAAGCTATCTGTGCTGAGCACGCCACTGGTGTGGAAACCTGGTTTTGAAGATGCAAACTTTCAACCTACCGCTGAGCCGATGAATGGTTTTAGACAGTCTTACATTTTGGCCATTGGACTGTTTTGTTTGGCTAGTTCCTACACGGTTCATTATCTGTGCTCTTCTAGTTCCTGATATCAAAACTCGATTCGTATAGTCATAAGCTTTCATACTTACCTTTGAGCCGCAGGGGTAGGGGGAGAGGTGCATTGGTATAAAGCTGTTTGAGGTCTAGTGGATACAGTTGTAATTGTCTTTTGCCGTGCAGCTAATTCTTATATCCGGATAATGGGGAAGGGGAGGGACTACAACAACAAAAAAGTTTCGTTTGCTAGGACAGGTGACAAAAAATGGCTGATCCAAAAACATTCAGAGAAAATTCATGGAAAACCAAGACGTTTGGCGTGCACCTTTATTTAATAAAAAAAAGCAGTTAATCACGCAACCCTTTGTTAAATACTAAAAACTGAAGGTTGGTTAAGAGGAAAATGTAGTTGTATTTAAGAAAAGATTGGAAAACAAGAGTAATGGAATGATCATTTTTTGCTAGGTAGCAGCACTAACCCCCCTCATACCTCCAAAAACACGAAATTTTGGTACATTGGATACATTCAGTGCATTGCAGTCTTTTTTCCTTCTAAGCTTTAAAAAGTTCGATACAACTTGATTGCGCTTCTACACTTTTAATATAGATAGATACGTTAACATAAATTTACACAAAATAGAAATTATTTAAGTTTGATGAATGTTGGGTTAAATACTTTAGGGTATTTTAAACTCGAAATATTTTCCTTGTCTACGAAAATCTTACTGCTTGGTCCTCTGATCTATTTTTTTTATCCAAGGACACCGGCTACTCCAAAACAGATATAATAAATGATTCAAGCCTTTTTCTAAAAAATATTTTATTCTAAACTTCTTGGCATATTCACTGCTATAGGCTAAGTTTATTAACTGAAAAAAAACCCGTAAAAAACATATGTTTTAATGAGCAAAGCTTAGCGTTGAAAACAGTATCACTGGAAACTTCGTAATTATAGTAATAATAGACACAATAATCAGGATATTAAATCCAAGTCAAACTTCCAAAATTGGTACAGTTTGTTTTTAATTGTCAAATTGTTGAAAGAACTTAACGCGGCTCCTCCTACAAGAATACTATTAATGAATGCCAAGAAACGTGTAGTTTTTGAAAGATTGCCAAATTTGAACTGACGACAAACTTATTGGAATCAGAGCATGTATTCCGGTGTGTAAGAAATACAGAAAAGTGCTTTGTGTTTTCTGGTTCTTTTCCTTGAATTATTATGTCGTTATAGGTTTGTGAAACAACATGAATCAGTTTGAATTCGATAAAGTTAAAAAGGTTTTGTGGTTTAGTATTCAGTTGGCGTTTTATTGTGATTTCTTAACGAATTTATATTTTTAAAAAGTCAACTTTCTGAGAAACATTTGTTGCTAATCGATTTATGACACTTCTTAGTAGCTTATTTTCCAGGAATGAGCCGGCCGAAATTAGGAAAAAAAAACAAATATTTTTGTTTCTTGTCAAACAAAACCGTATTTGAAGATATCTCATTGTTCTTGGAATGCTAAAGATTAAATGTATCTTTATAATTGAATCTAGTTCTTAAAAATAACGAAAGATGTCGTCAGGATATTACGCTGTACATAATATAACTTTTAAACTCCATTTTATCATTACAATTCATCCGGATAATGAGCCGTTGCTTACTAGTGAGTTGTAAACGGAAGATCCATGCAGAGAAACACAAAGTTTAATTGAAGACGCTCTATACTTACAGTTGTATGGTACTATAACTATAACAGTTAACCCTATTAATCATGTAGATTAATTTTTCGTTTTGCAAAGCCACATCGGGAATCGAACCTTGAATTTGTAGCTCCACAAATCCGTGTACTTACCACTGTTATACCTTAAAACTGTTCAGTTTAAGATTAACCGTTTAGACGATGGATTCTAGAGGCAGTCATCTCTTCCACTAATCAGCAATTTTAAATTAGGGGCGGTACTGTTTGTACCTTGGAGTCATTGAGCTGGCCTCTTAGCCAATGCGCCGCATAAAGCGCTGTCCAGGATGTAAATATTAAACAATAACGGATCCGTGGCATTTATGTTTCTTCAGTTAATCTCTTTTCTCAGTGCACTTGTTCGTTCACTGAAAATTCACGAACTACCTGGCTCAGCTTTTTGTTGTTGTTGTTTTTTTAACACTGTGTCCCTTCGCATTTGTTTTGAACGTTCACTCTCATCTCCATCTTTAAGTAGTGTCGGGCGTGGCTTAGTGGTTAATATGTCAAGCTGCAGGTTGAACGATCCGAGGTACAAGACTTGCTCTTTCTGCCATGAGCTCTTGATGAAAATTATAATCACCCAGTTAGTCAGGTGACTCGGGTTCTTCTGGCTTCCTTGTCTCTGATCACTGTTGTTCAAAGTAGGGACAGACTGACCGATATAATCAGTGATTTAGGAGGGAGTTGTAAAGTGGGTGTGCTTGGCTAGACGTACGGATTTTACAATAAGATATTCAAAGTATAAGGGGCCGCTATGCTGCCAAATACAGCTTAGTTTAGGGGAGTGTGAGGTAATGTGTCCCAGACAACTACTGTAATATTATAATTTATAGTTTAAGTCAAATATGTAAAAAGTGTGGTTGCTACAACACCGTCGACTGCGATGCTTCTGATTAAAGGGGTCTCTGACATCGCCACTCAGTTCACGTGCTCTTACACCTTCATTCAAGATGAGTTGTTTGACTGAGAGCAAAGTCACATTGGGGTATCTGCTGGGTGCACCGCGATGAATCGAACCCCCTGATTTTAGTGCTGTAAGTCCATAGACTTACCGCTGTCCCACCGGGAGACCTTGTAGCTTGACAGTTCTATCTTTAGAGACAAATGTACCAGTTAATATGAGTATTCAAAATTAGTTAGCTGCAGTCGTTTTGTGGTGAAAATTCCGTTTGTCATTTCCTGCAATTTGTTCTCGTTACTAACGTTACTAAGAACCACTTCCCGTGTTAAACAGTCTAGGATATGTTTGACGTTTTCGTTTCTATATTAACGTAAACCTACATTCATGTTAAACTTCATTTTGTTTAGAAACACCATGAATAGCCATGACGATATTACAATGTTGATTCCAAAACATAATATGCTTTTACATTAATGGAAAATCTAAAGAAACAACTTCTACGTTGAAATCAACTTAAAAAACACAACTTTTATCTGATAGTGAAGCGTTTTCTTATCTAAGAAACGCTTATTTTGTTGATCTTTTTGAGCTGGATCGAAATAAAGAGAAATCCCCCATGTAAGTCCCTAACTATAACGAAAACATTCCTTTATTTAAAATAATCATCACTATAAAGTTATGGTAAACGTTAGAATAATTAGGGACTAACCTCAAATGGCAAGAGTTCATTTATTTATATGTTGGATGTGATATAGAAGTTCATATTGCGCATAACAGTACAGGTATGGCGCTTTAATCATAATTTATCGATTTTATTGTCAGTGAAAAGTTAAATATGAAGTATATTAAACTCTTGGGAATGAATCCATTTTGTATCTAAACAGGTGTTACTATATCTTTCTTTTATACCTATAAATATCGAAAACGTTTTATCGTGCATCCTATTTTTAAGCTCCCCGCTAGTACAACAGTAAGTCTACGTATTTAAAACGCTAAAAACAGGGGTTCT
Organism: Tachypleus tridentatus; assembly: GCF_004210375.1. Lineage (NCBI taxonomy): Eukaryota > Metazoa > Arthropoda > Merostomata > Xiphosura > Limulidae > Tachypleus > Tachypleus tridentatus. Next base: position 169,509,158 of record NC_134831.1, read on the forward strand.
ATTCCCTTCGGTAGGCTCAGCAGGTAGCCCGATGTGGCTTTGTTACAAGAAAACACACACAAACCCTGTTTCTAATTAATTAAAACATAACGTTAATATTTTAAATACATGATGCAGTAACTTTATACGTAGGTGTTTTCAACCCGGACGGCAGTTTATGTCACGCGCAGGGGCCAAACCGCCAGGTCAGAGACCCTTAATATTTAGACATACCTATTTCTAGGCCTGGCATGGCCAGGTGGTTAAGGCACTCGGCTCGTAATCTGAGGGTCGCGGGTTTCGTATACCCATCGCACCAAACATGCTCGCCCCTTCAGTCTTGGGGGCGTTATAATGTTACCATCAATCCTACTATTCGTTGGTAAAAGAGTAGCCCAAGAGTTGGCGGTGGGTGGTGATGACTAGCTGCCTTCCCTCTAGTCTTACACTGCTAAGTTAGGGACGGTTAGCGCAGATAGCCCTCGTGTAGCTATGCGCGAAATTCTAAACAAACAAAGCCTATTTCTAATTTAAAAATCCTTGTCACAGGGGTGCCAGCTAGTTAATACTAGTTTTTTACAGAATAGAGGAAATTATTTAATTGAATTAGTTTACCAAGTACTGGGAACATTACTACTAAAAACTCATTATCTGTGTAGTTAATCCTAACTCACCTATATATTCCATAGTTAATCCTAACTCCCATATATATATTCTATAGTTAATCCTAACACATATATATATAATCCATAGTTAATCCTAACTCACCTATATATATTCTATAGTTAATCCTAACAAACATATATATAATCCATAGTTAATCCTAACTCCCATGTATATATTCCATAGTTAATCCTAACTCCCATATATATTCCATAGTTAATCCTAACTCCCATATATATATTCTATAGTTAATCCTAACACACATATATATAATCCATAGTTAATCCTAACTCCCATGTATATATTCCATAGTTAATCCTAACTCCCATATATATATTCTATAGTTAATCCTAACACACATATATATAATCCATAGTTAATCCTAACTCCCATGTATATATTCCATAGTTAATCCTAACTCACCTATATATATTCTATAGTTAATCCTAACAAACATATATATAATCCATAGTTAATCCTAACTCCCATGTATATATTCCATAGTTAATCCTAACTCCCATATATATTCCATAGTTAATCCTAACTCCAGTACATTTTCCATAGTTAATTCTAAGTCCGATATATATTCCATGGTTAATCTTAGCTCCCATATATATATTCCATAGTTAATCCTAACTCACATTTATATATATATATTTCATAGTTATTCCTAACTCCCGTATATATTGTACATAGTATAGTACAAGAGTTAGGATTAAGTATGGTATATATACGTGAGATAGGATTAACTATGGAATATATACGGGAGTTAGGATTAACTGTAAAATATATACGGTAGTTAAGATTAACTATATAATATTTATATATAAGTTTGGATTAACTATGGAATATTTGTATATGAGTTAGAATCTATGGAATATATATATGTGAGTTAGATTAACTTATATATGATAGAATAACTATATATATGGGAGATAGGTAACTATGGAATATACTATAGGATTAACTATGGAATATATATATGGGAGTTAGGAATAACTATGTACCATATATACGGGAGTTAGGAATAACTATGAAATATATATATATGTATATATATATATGTATGGGAGTTAAAATTAACTATGGAATATATATATATATATATCAATGTGAGTTAGGATTAAATATGGAATATATATATGGGAGTTAGGATTAACCATGGAATATATATAGGAATTAGAATTAACGATGGAAAATATACTGGAGTTAGGATTAACTATGGAATATATATGGGAGTTAGGATTAACTATGGAATATATACATGGGAGTTAGGATTAACTATGGAATATATATGGAGGTAGGATTAACTATGGAATAGATATATATGAGTTACGATTAACTATATAATATATATGGGAGTTAGGAATAATTATGGAACATATATATGAGTTACGATTAACTATGTAATATATTTACGGGAGGTAGGATTAATTATGTACTATATATACGGGAGTTAGGAATAACTATGAAATATATATGTATGGGAGTTAACATTAACTATGTTATATATATATATATAAGTGTGTGTTAAGATTAACTATGGATTATATATATGTGTGTTAGGATTAACTATGAAATATATATGGGACTTAGGATTAACTATAGAATATATATATGAGAGTTAGGATAAACTATGGAATATATGTGGGAGTTAGAATTAACTATGGAATATATATACGTGATATAGGATTAACTATGGAATATATACGGGAGTTAGGATTAACTATAAAATATATACGGAGTTAAGATTAACTATATAATATTTATATATAAGTTTGGATTAACTATGGAATATTTGTATATGAGTTAGGGTTAACTATGGAATATATGTGGGAGTTAGAATTAACTATGGAATATACATATAAGATTTAGGATTAACTATGAAATATATATGGGACTTAGGATTAACTATGAAATATATATGGGACTCAGGATTAACTACAGAATATATATGTATGAGAGTTAGGATAAACTATGGAATATATGTTGGAGCTAGGATTAACTATGGAATATATACGGGAGTTAGGATTAACTACAAAATCCTAGTTATTCCTGACTCCCGTATATATAGTGCATAGTTAATCCTACCTCCCATATATATATTCCATAGTTAATCCCAACACACCTATATACAATCTATAGTTAATCCTAAGTCCCATATATATTCCATAGTTAATCCTAAATCTTATATATATATATATCACAGTTAATTCTAATTCCCGTATATATTACATAGTTAGTCCTAACACCTGTATATATTCCATAGTTAATCCTATCTCCCGTATATATTCCATAGTTAATCTTAACTCTCGCAGATATTCCATACTTAATCCTAACTCCGCTATATATTTCATGGTTAATCCTAACTGATATACAAATATTCCATGGTTAATTCTAACTTATATATAAATATTTCATAGTTAATCCTAACTTCCATATATATATTCCATAGTTATTCCTAACTCCCCTATATATTCCGTAGTTAATCCTAACTCATATATATATTCCATAGTTAATCCTAACTCCCATATATATATATTCCATAGTTAATCCTAACTTTATATATTTTCCATAGTTAATCCTTACACCCCTATATATTCCATAGTTAATCCTAACTGATATATAAATATTCCATAGTTAATCCTAACTTCCGTATATATTCCATAGTTAATTTTAACTCCCATATATATATTCCTCAGTTATTTCTAACTCATATATATATTCCATAGTTATTTCTAACTCATCTATTTATTCTATAGTTAATCCTAACTCCCATATATTTATTCCATAGTTATTCCTAACTCATATATATATATATATTCCATAGTTAATCTTAACTCCCATATATATTTTCCACAGTTACTCCTAACTCCAGTATATATTCCATAGTTAATCCTAACTTCCGTATATATTCCATAGTTAATTTTAACTCCCATATATATATTCCTCAGTTATTTCTAACTCATATATATATTCCATAGTTATTTCTAACTCATCTATTTATTCTATAGTTAATCCTAACTCCCATATATATATATTCCATAGTTAATTTTAACTCCCATATATATATTCCATAGTTATTTCTAACGCATCTATTTATTCTATAGTTAATCCTAACTCCCATATATATATATTCCATAGTTATTCCTAACTCCCATATATATATTCCATAGTTATTCCTAACTCCCATATATATATATATTCCATAGTTACTCCTAACTCCCATATATATATTCCATAGTTATTCCTATTCATGTATATATTCCATAGTTATTCCTAATTCATGTATATATTTCATAGTTAATCCTAACTCATATATATATTCCATAGTTAATCCTGACTCCCATATATATATTTCATAGTTATTCCTAACTCATATATATATTCCATAGTTAATCCTAACTTCTATATATATATTTCATAGTTATTCCCAATTCATATATATATCCCATAGTTAATCCTAACTCCCACATATGTTCTATAATTAATCCTTACTGCCATATATATGTTCCATTGTTAATTCTAACTCCCATGTATATATTCCTGCAATCATACTTGTCAAACTAAACACAGAAGTTGAAGGTGATTCCCAAAAAATTACATTTGATTTATTTACTACCATAAATAAAGTAAACCTATATTATTGACATATTTGTATAGCATTTAGGAAATAATATTGGTGGCTACCATCGTGGATCTGCTAAAGCGCCCTCTGTCTTGTGTAACACCTTATTTATTGGGAATTAACAATTGATGTTTTATATTTAGAGTGTTACGTCAGATATGATTTACTTCTTTTCTTCCTAACCAAACTAAAACGCTTGTTTAATATCACATTTTTTATGCATATGATAAAAAGGTTTGTTTGTTTGTTTGTTCTGTAAGTTTGGCTATATAAATAAAATACGTGAACAGCTCTTTACATGCAGTGTTTTTTATATGAAATCACAAGGAAGCACAAATACATAGGATGGAAAACAATTTACTTATTTGTACTACATTCATAGAGTAATTACTTGGACTTTTTATAGATATGTTTGTAACTACTACTTACCTTAAAAAATAGATGGGGCGTGGTCTCTACATCTGGCTTGAAATGCAAATCGGGTATTCGTGCTTCAAGACTCGTTACCAATAAAACCACCTACTAGAATTTCAGCTTTAGGGTGAGAATGACAGTCAAATCCCATTATTCGACAATACAACAGTTGGTTGTGAGTACTGTTGGCCAGCTGCCTTCTCTCTGGTTTGTCACTTCAAAATTAGGGGCAGATGTACATAAGTAGCATTTTTGTGAAGTTTTGCGAGAAATTCTGAAATAAACAAACAATACGTTAAAAAACATATTTAAGTAACGTTCTACTTACTTGTCCTAAGTGGTTGAAATGAGGTTTCAGTTATAAGAACGCACTACAGCTGATACCTGTAGCTCTGCAAAACCACTCTATAGATAAACATGGTCACATTGTTTTTAAAATTATCATATAATTGTTTGAAGCGCCATCTACTTTAATATCAGCTCGCATATTTAGCCCAATTAAAAAAAAAACACAACACTTATTTGTAATAAACAACCTTTGGGACCAAATATAGCTAAGGTACTGCACATGGGTGGTTTGTATTTCGTGTCTAATCGTGAGTGAATTTACATCGATATGAGTCGGTGGAGTTTGAAGGCAGTTCAGCTAAATAGCTTGCGACTCTTAAATTTGTACCCGTGAATTCATATCGATTAAGTAAAATCTTCTAACAATGCCTCTTGCACAAAAAACCCTCGAGTATTCCAAACGAACGGACAAACAGTATCACTTACGATCAGGTAAGATCAATAAAATTATTAGAGGGATGAGTGGTTAGGGCGCTTAACTCGCAGCAATCCGAGGGTCACAGGTTCGAATTCCCGTTACACCAAACATGCTCGCCCTTTCAGTTGTGCAGGGATTATAAAGTTACTGCCAATCCCACTAATCGTTTGTATAAGATTAGCCCAAGAGTTGACGGTGGGTGGTGATAACTAGCTGCCTTCTTTAGTCTTTCACTGCTATATTAGGAACGGCTCGCGCTTTGCGCGAAGTTCATAACAAAAGAAACAAACAATCATTTCACGTCACATCATAAATATTGAAACTGTTAACTATTCAGAGAAGAATGTCGAAGAATATATACCAGATATAACTAATAATTGAAAACAAACCAAGAAGTGTTAGCATTATTGATGTAGGATGACGAGAAAACCCATTTGTTCATCAACATCAATAAGTTTTCTCCACAAACCGTAGAAAACATTATACGCACACACCTAGACAAAAAGCAAAATCAACTAAGAAAAGTAAATATATCCCACGAATTAAAAAATCACGAAACCATATACTGATGCATACCATATATTCCCGACATCAGCAGAAAAATAACCAACCTTTGACAAAAACTAGTCACAAAATATGACATTGCAGTTAATACCAAATTTATTCAAAAACTAGGCACAAAACTAAGGTCTATACTATGTAAAAGCTACACTGACAAATACCACACCAACATTATTTATAAAATACACTGGTACTTAGGTGTTTTCTATGGTTATGTTGTGTTTATTTAATTTGCAGTGTTCGAAAATGCCTTACTTATACAACAACTCAAGCCCAAAATAAACCAATACAAAGGAACACCTTTATACCTATATTAATGTATAATCAAACAACTAAGCACGCCCTCTACATTTCTACACTCAATTACACAACCCCTTCAAACATGTGGTCAGCTACCGGTCAGCTGTCTCTTTCTTTCTTTGACGACGACCGAAGAAAGTCGAAACGTTGTTCGCTCCTCTACATAATTTTCTCAACCCAAACCAGCCGTTTTTACCTATATATTCAGTCATCTGATGAAAATGCCTTTGAAGTCTACGTCTCGTCTCAAAGCGTTTAAGTATTTCCTACATCAAAGAGACGTCATAAGAAAATCAACAGTGTTAGAAAACAGACAAAATGAAGTAAGCGCAGTAAAGGTCAGTGTGAGGACTTAGTGTCGGTACCCTAAATGACACGTACATTCTAGTTAATACCAAATTTATTCAAAAACCAGGCACAAAACTAAGGTCTATACTATGTAAAAGCTACACTGACGTACAGCGAGAAATAAGATCCCATATGGTCAGTCGGAGAGCTTGCCCAATACAGTGGCATCAGTATGACCTCAGATGGTAAAAAAATGTCATTGTTATCCATTTGGGTTACGGATGCTTCAGTGGTGTTAGGATGTTCTCTGATGGTTAAAAAATGTCCCTGTTGTCCAGCTTAGTCGCTGATGATTTCACATTTTATCTTGATCTACATAGTGTCAAAGTCACGGGTGTACAGCACTATAAAGTGCCATATAGTTGAACGTAACAGGTTCAGAAATAATAATCAGTGATGTCGAGAAACCCACTTGTTGAGAAATTTATATGCAAAAACGGCTCGTTTGGGTTGAGAAAACACTTTTACATAGAAGAGCGAACAACGTTTCGACCTTCTATGTAAAATATTTTCTCAACCCAAACGAGCCGTTTTTGCATATAAGGTCCAGAAATGGTTCTCTGAAGGAAGGAAGGAAGGTAGAGCCATCTACTCATCTGTGAGCATGCATTCTCTCTCTCTCTCTGTCTAGGTGTTTGGGTATATAAATTTGTATACCCAGGAGGGTCAGGTGCACTATACCTCTTCCTCCTTCCTTTACATTGTTTGAATTGACTTATTGATATATTTATAGTAAATACAGAGGGCCAGAGTGATAAGCATAACTTAGGTCCTTTTCAGGGCAATATCCATGTATATTGTTCTTTCAGTTTTTTTTTTTTTTTTTTTCAGATAACCAGCGAATAATTTCTCGCGGTAGTCCCATTTCATACATACAGAACCGAAGACCATTGTGCCATACAGTGTCGAATGCTTTCTCAATATCAAGGAAGCAAGCATCATGCATTCTTTTTTTAATTAAAGCTATTTATTATCGTTTCAGTTAACCTAATTAAATCTGTTGATTGTCTATATTTTCAAAACCGTTTTGTTCCTCTGGTAATTTTGATGTAATCTCCAAAAATTTGGAGAGAATTTTGCCTACACAGCTGGTCAGGCTGATCGGTCGATAACAATTTGGCTTATTAGCTGGTTTTCCTTCTTTGTGGAACAGTAATATATTAGTTTGCTTCCAAGAAACTGGGATGTATCCAGAGTATAGAGATAAACTAAAGATAACTAATAGGGGGTCAAATAATTTTGGAGTGCCTTTATTGAGAAGAACTGTTAGTATGCCATCATTTCCTGGTGCTTTGTTTTTTTAATATTTGATTGCTTGTTTGAGTTCAGTTAGTGTGATTTTCTTGGTGAGCAATAGAGTATTATAGTCATATATGTTATTAGTGTTACTCTTGATAATATTGATTGTAAAATGTGGTTTGTATAATTTTATGTTATTTGTTACATGATTGTTTACTTTGCTGTAGTAATAGATGTTCATGTCTAGGTCGTTATGTGTTTTAAATGTGTTTTGTAGTTGATGTCTGAAGGCTTCTGTTTTTTTCTTTTTTGGTTTGCGCTAAGGTGTTGTTATGTTCCAGTGTTAGGTATTTTTTTGTAGTGAGTTCATTTCTGAGTGTTAGCCAGAACTTACTAGGATCGGTTTGTTCATTTAGTTTGGAGCAGAAGTTGTCCCAGTTTTCTTGTTTTAGTTGTTTAATTTCTGCTCTAATTTTGTTTCTAATGTTTTAATTTGTGTTTTTATTTCTTGTTCTCTTGTTGCCATGAACTGTCTTCTTAATTGTCTTTGTTGTTTTATCATTCTTAATAGTTGTTTGGTTGATTTCCATGCATTGTTTATGGTTGTATATTGTTTTGGTACAGTTTCCGTAGCTGTTTTTAGAAGGCACTCCATGATTATTTGATTGTAACAATCAATTTCAGATTCGTTATTCACTGTATGTTTTATTTTATCTGGCAGTATGTTGTTTAATACTTTTTGGAATTCCTACCAATTTGATTTTTTGTAATCAAATTTGTCTTGTCTGTAGTTATCTTTATGGGGGGTGAGATGGAAGACATGCATTGTCGATGATTTGGTTTGCTTGTTTAGAATTTCGCGCAAAGCAACAAGAAGGCTATCTGTGCTAGCCGTCCCTAATTTAGCAGTATAAGACTAGAGGGAAGGCAACTAGTCATCACTACCCACCGCCAACTCTTAGGCTACTCTTTTACCAACGAATAGTGGGATTGACCGTCACTTTATAACGCCCTTAGGCTGAAAGGGCGATCATGTTTGGTGTGACGGGGATTCAAACCCGCGACCCTTAGATTACAAGTCGTGTGTCTTAACCACCTGGCCACGCCGGGCCCATTGTCGATGATCGCTTTAATTTCTTTGTTTTTTTAATTTTGCCCAAAATTAGCCGTCCTTAATTTAGCAGTGTAAGACTAGAGAAAAGGTAGCTAGTTATCACCAACCACCGTCAACTCTTGGGCTACTCTTTTACAAACAAACGGTGGAATTGACCGTCACATTATAACGCCTTCACTGAAAGGGTGAGCGTGTTTGGTATAACAGAGATTCGATTGCATGACATTAAGATTGCGAGTCGAGCGCCCTAACCTCCAGACCATGCTGGGGTTGCTCGCCGTAATAAAAAAGGACTGTTATGCAAATGGATTATCCGGCATTATTCTGAGATATCAACCTTATAATAGTCATGTGGAGTCAGCTGCATGACCGTTTATCACACAAAATCAGTTGAAAAATGTAGTAATAAAGAATTATGTGTGTGTGGGGTATATTCCCAAGAACGGATTGTATAGCGATATTACAGAGCTGTGTTAGCCACCGTAAACTCTTGGGCTACTCTTTTTACAAATGACTAAGATCACACTGTTTCAGGTTATTATTCACTACGTACAAGGTGTTTGTCAATAATTTGTTGACTTCAAAATGTTTTGCTTCCAGTATCTATACTCTTATATTGATTTTATATGTTTTTACTTTTGAAAAGATCTTTAAGTTGACAGATGTCTAAAGTAAAATCAAGAAACAGTTTTAAATGGCGCCGTTTCGTTTTAAATTGTATCGGGCGTAGCTTAGCGGTTAGCATGCCGGGCTGTGGTAGAAAGATTCAAGGTTCGAGACATAATTTTGGGCTCTTTATAAGCGTGATAGCCAATCCTTCATTTGTCACATCCTGGACAAACTCCCTTCTGTCGTGGCAGATATTGCTGATTGCTTGTGTTCTCAAAAGTAGAGACGGTTGTATTTGAACATTAGACATAGGTAGGCGTCTTTGATCGAACAGTTTAGCTTACGAAAAATGCAAAGACCATTTTAAACTTTAAGACTATCTCATTAGTTGAAGCTACGAAAGTTTACCTTCATTTAGCATTTCTTCCTTCAACGTCATAAATGAAACTTCCACACAAAATTCGATTTCCCCCACTAGTACAGCAGTAAGTCTATGGATTTACAACGCTAGAATTATGGGTATGATTTCCCCCGCTGGTACAGCAGTAAGTCTATGGATTTACAACGCTAGAATTATGGGTATGATTTCCCCCGCTGGACTCAGCAGATAGCCCGATGTGGCTTTGCTATAAGAAAACACAAATTTTAAGGTGTTAAGAACATTTCGTAGATGTAACGTTTCGGCTCTAACCATAACACGTGATCACTTACGACAATCAAAATATAATGAAAGAGTTTCAAACACCATGTGTGCTGTAATTAAGTTGATACCTCTTAAAAAACCTTTTATAGCTTTTCTTTCTATGAGTTTTTGTCATTTCGGTTTTTATCTATTTACACTTTTGTTACTATAACCCCTTGAAGGTCTTGTCTGTTTTAACCCCAAGCAATACAGTAAAGTACATGCATTCCGTCCATTTCGGGGATCTAACTGCGGATGCTAACTTTGTAGGGCCACAAACGTACTGCGTATGGAAAGAATTTTCATGAAAAAGAAATATTTATGATTTTATACAGATGTCACTTTTTGTGTTTTAGTACCAGCTAATTAAATATGAATAAATTGCATGTTCACTCCTGCTACATTTACTAGGACCCGACGGCTAACAAACTAAAAATTGGCAAATGCGCCGAGCGTCTTGAATTTGGTGAATTCTTGCACGAGCGTGTGACAAGAATATGAAGACCTCCAGTGAGAGCATTGCTAGTGTTAATTCGTTTGCACTCTCGACGAATGCAGAAAAACACGTGGGCACGTGGACTAGGGTAGGTAAAACCGCCTTTACCACCCCTGTTTTCGTTTCTCATTCGCTCGTCAACGTCTGAGGCGGTGACTCTCCGGACGTCGGTAGGTTTAAACTGGGCCGTTAAGTCGCCGCTAGCTCTGTTGTTGAAGTGCACCGATACGGAAGAAAGCCCGAGCGACCCACTACAAGAGTTCCGCGTCTGTTACCGGGATTCTCCATGCAGCTCGAGAGATGACTAAGAGATGTGTACTTCCGGCCCAAGCTCTGTTGTTACTGTACTGCGGAGCTGTGCTCGTGAAAACCCAGTCGTTGTCTGTGGAAACCGATGAACTCCCGGTTCGTGAACTGCGGAACAAAGACGATATTGATGGCATCCAGATGGAGGAGGAAATAGAACGTATCAAACAGCACATTCTCTCCGAGCTGGGAATGGAACGCGCACCGGAGTCCTCGCAAATGAACGTCAGCGACAGTGAACTGAATAGGGTATTAGAGATTTATTATCGGAACATAAGAAACTCAAATGTTCAGGAAGAATTAGAAGGAGAAGACGAAGACGAGATTGTTCACAAGTCGTACACTTTCAGAGACGAAGGTAAGAACGAATGCATTGTTTCATTAGTGGCACGTGCATGTTGCTGCACGTGCACTGCACCGTTCAGATATCACACTGTATCTTAGGTCATTACCGTCGTTGGTTGTTTTACACGTTTTAATGTTAAACACGGCATTGACACTGTATTTAAATATATTTTGCCATATTTTCATTATAAATAGGCATTCTTCAACCCCCCTGGTGAAACAGAGGTAAGTCCACGAACTTGCAACGCGAACATCCAGAGTTCGGTTTCTTGTGGTGTGGACACAGCAGAGAGCCCAAAGTGGCTTTGCTCTCAAAACAAAATTCTTCAATATTTAATAAGCTCAACTGAATTGTGTTCAAAGAGGGCTACAAACTTCAGAGAATTTGTTTTATATTTTTCTTTGTCACACGACGTTTCGACTTACGCATTTTTCAAGGGTATTTGAATGTCACAAATTACAAGAAGTTAAGTCGAAACATACGGTGGAATAAATAAAACATTTATCTGAAGTTCTTTGTAGTCTTTCTAGAATGTTGTTTATGTCCTTCAGTCGGTGAAAGACTTTTAAAAGTTAACGAGAAACAACAACTGGATTATACTTACTGTCGAAATGCGTATGAGCCGCAGTTTATTTGAATCACCTGTTTTACTAATGATTAACTAGGTAGCTGAATCAAATATAGTATGTTGATGTAACATACTCTATCAGAATCCGTTACAATGGAGGGAGAAAGTATGTAACGGATTACTCCTGTGTCGAGCGGTTCGCCGTTTCGGTTTCTGTGTGATGAGATTTTCTTTTTGAAGTTTTAAATCTTAAATCTAAGGCGTTTTGTAGAATGTTGCCAAAAGCGTTTGGAATATAGTACGTATGACGACTTCAAATAACCTGCATGGCCAGGTGGTTAAGGCACTCGACTCGTAATCGGAGGGTCGCGGGTTCGAATCCCCGTCACACCAAACATGATCGTCCTTTTAGCCGTAGGGGTGTTATAATGTGACAGTCAATCCTACTATTCATTGGTAAAAGAGTAGCCCAAGCGTTGGCGGTGGGTAGTGATAACTAGCTGCCTTCCCTCTAGTCTTATATACTGCAAAATTAGGGACGGCTAGTGCAGATAGCTCTCGTGTAGCTTTGCACGAAATTCAAACCAAATAACCTGAAACTGATTTAAGTTTAACAGTTAAATAAATGTAGAGATGTGTCCAAGTTATATCTGCCAACAAGGTTGATACTTTTTTTTCTTAACACGAGTATATTTTAATATACAAACAATAATACATATATATAAAAACGGTTATTACAAATAACGATTCATATACAAGAGTTTCACAAGCTTACAAATAATATTAAGTCTACTTTCTGGATTGAAACTTCCTTGATATCTTATCGAGGGTTCATGAAAAACGAATTAATTTTAAGTTAACGTGGATACAATTCCCTTAGCAAGGAGCTGGCTAGTTCGGTATTCTTCGCTGGTCTCACACCGTTTGCAAGCTGACTTTTCACTGCTGAAATTATGTACTTTTTCGTAAAAATATAAATGCTCGATGTGATTTCACTGAAGCTGAATATTTTGTAATATTTGAAATTTCTAAACGATCCCGTAGTTTCTTGATGACGAGAAGCCCTTGTGAAATACAAATGTAGCTCAGAAGGGCTGATATGGGTATTAATACTTATGTCGATAAAGAGGGAACAACGTTTCCTTCATCGTAACCTGAAGATGACCTAGGATGGTCAAAACGTTGTTTTCTCCTTGTTAATAAAAGTGTTAATACCCATACCAGTCGTTCTGAGATCCCGTAGTTTCTCGATAAATAAGCGTTAATCACAGTTTTAGCTTCCGAGGTTTTTTAGTGTACCAACTGTAGCAAACCAACAATATATAACTATCTCTTGGCGAATCGGTTTATAAACTTTAGGCTAGGTTTTCGAAAGTTCAGTTGGCAATAATACTGGCAATCATTAGTATTTTACATATATACATAGTGCATTGTTGATTCTTACGCTCGAGAAGCTTCTACAAATTTAGAGAATGGGCGGGAATTTCGCAATACACACTTAACAGTACAAGTTACATGCATTTCTAAATATACATATTTAACTAAAGCAAAATAAATATATAAAAATAAATTCGTCACAATACTAATTATTAAACTGTGAAACTAAGGCATTTATATATAAAACACGTAAAAAACAGTAGGAGAAACGTTTTCGATATTAAATAAACAACAATATTAGTAGAGCTATATTTAATTAAAATAATGTAAAACATATTTTTGTAGGAAATATTGAACATTTTATACTAAAACCTAATATGGTAATAGTAAACTTCAGAAAATATGCTTAGAGTTTATTGTTTCTTTATTAACTGGAATTTTAAGATCTAAAGAGGTGGTATTGAATTAAACGTATACGTTTTTTAAGCTATATTCCTGATTAGAATTTGACGGACTGAAGAAACCTATTTGAATTTATTTGGTTGGTTTGTTTAACTTAATCACAATGATACACCATGGGCTATCTGGGTTCTAGCTTTGTAAGTCCGCAGACTTACTGCTGTGCCACTAGGATGCACCTGTAGTTAAAGGGGATTTATTCTTTAAAAACAAAGAAGCGGTTATCAGGAGACGTTGAAATTCATTACATTTAAAAATGGGAGGAAAATAGGGTTAGATATAGTGTTAAAGAGTTGAAGGATATTGAATATCGAAGGTCCTATGTGCGTGTCTGCTTCTAATTAGGATATTACACCACTAGTTTATCCATATATATATAGTGTTCGATTACATAATCCAGTTATACGTTAAAACCTATCGATATATTTCATGTTTCACGTATTCGTATAAACACTGTTTTCTGAACTGGCATATGAAATCTAAATCTTACTGTAAGGAATTGATACTTTTTCCTTGTATCCATATCTTCGAACTATGGTTGTTATGACGTTAATCCCTGAATGTTGCAAGGTTCATCATTCACTACAGGTATACAATTTGAGGCGATACGCTACAGGAAAGGCAGCTAATCATTACTACCCACCACCAACTTTTGTGCTACTCTTTAACCAACGAGCTGTGTTAGCATCCCGAGGTAGACTCGGATTACAAGTCGGGTGCCTTAACCACCTGGCCATGCCGTGCCCGTTATCGATGATCGCTTTGATTTGTTTGTTTGTTTTAAGTTCGCGCAAAATTAGCCATCCTTAATTTAGCAGTGTAAGACTAGAGAGAAGGAAGCTAGTCATCACCACTCACCGTCAGCTCTTGGGCTACTCTTTTACAAACGAACAGTGGGATTGACCGTAACTTTATAACGCCTTCACTGAAAGGGTGAGCATGTTTGGTATAACATAGATTCGATTGCATGACATTAAGATTGCGAGTCGAGCGCCCTAACCTCCAGACCATGGTAGGGTTGCTCGCCTTAATAAAAAAGGACTGTTATACAAATGGATTATCCAGCATTATTCTGAGACATAAACCTTATAATAGTCATGTGGAGTCAGCTGCATGACCGTTTATCACACAAAATCAGTTGAAAAATGTAGTAATAAAGAATTATGTGTGTGTGTGTGTGGGGGGTATATTCCCAAGAACGGTTTGTATAGCGATATTACAGAGCTGTGTTAGCCACCGTAAACTCTTGGGCTACTCTTTTTACAAATGACTAAGATCACACTGTTTCAGGTTATTATTCACTACGTACAAGGTGTTTGTCAATACTTTGTTGACTTCAAAATGTTTTGCTTCCAGTATCTATACTCTTATATTGATTTTATATGTTTTTACTTTTGAAAAGTTCTTTAAGTTGACAGATGTCTAACTAAAATTAAGAAACAGTTTTAAATGGTTCCGTTTCATTTTAAATTGTCTCGGGTGTAGACCATTTTAAACTTTAAGACTATCTCATTAGTTAAAGCTACGAAAGTTTACCTTCATTTAGCATTTCTTGCCTCAACGTAATAAATGAAACTTCCACACAAAATTTAATTTCCCCCTGATTTCCCTCGCTGGTTCATCGGTAAGTCTATGGATTTACAACGCTAAGATCATGGGTTCGATTCCCCTCGGTGGACTCACCAGATATCTCTCAAATTACAGTTTAAGTGCTCTAACAATGAAGTTCAGTAAGATAAAGTTAAATTACGTGTTGATGATATAAATCCTGCGATCAACTGTTATTCCTTCCCGGGGGTGGTCCGGCATGACCAGGCGAGTTAAGGCGTTCGACTCGTAATCCGAGGGTTGCGGGTTTGAATTCCATGCACACCAAACATGCTCACCCTTACAGCCGTGGGACATTATAACGTGGCGGTCAATCCCACTATTCGTTGGTAAAAAAATAGCCCAAGAGTTGCCGGTGGGTGGTGATGACTAGCTGCCTTCCTTTTAGTCTTACATTGCTAAATTAGGGACGGCTAACGCAGATAGCCCTCGTGTAGTTTTGCGTGAAATTCAAAAACAAAACAAACCTTCTTGGAAAAAGTATGTCCATTTTTGCACACTTGTTCCTTATCACCGGATCCTATGTGATATCTTAATGTTGAATAATATAAACGTTACTTTAAAATACCAGTTGCGATCAGTCACAATCACAGATACGGCTCCTCCGGGCTTAGTGGCACAGATGACGCATTGTGTGGCTTCGCGCTTAATTATAGACATAAATAAAGAACCAGTCAAACTCCAAAAAAGAAATTTTGTTTAGTAAAAATGGCGTATTATTTAACAAGTGCATCATTATCAAATAAAACCAGATATATTTAAAAAGATTGTAACGTTTTTCTTTTGTTACATAAAATCCAACATGTACTTACAAAGACTTGCGTCCGCAGAAGATTGAACCGATAATTGTTTTCTTAGCAGTAAGATGACCACAATTACCAACTGTTTTTTACACCGTATACTACTAGCGACCTCCACACTTTTATATTTGTGTCCTGTTTATTTTACACAGTATAAAATAAACAAAACACTTGTTTGAAATCACTAATTTTTTATCTTTTGAAAACTACAGAAGAGGAGACGCCAGCACCACTTAGCGAGAAGAATTGTAAAATTGTTGATACTTTTTTGTTTTGTAATCGGGTCTTGAGGTCTCTTGTAACCGTGACCGCCATGGTAATTCGAGGTTTAAATATACGATTGGAAAGCGTAGACATTATTTGCGTTTTCTAATCTGATAGAGACTCCTACCTTTTTTGTTCATTTTTTAGATAGATCCGGTTACTTGAGATAAATCTGATGTTCGTGACGACATTTCTTCAAAACAGAAAGGTATGATGCAACTTGCCATACTATCAAGATACATTAAAGGAGGGGTGACGTACCAGGCGCAGGCACACGTTCGACCGATGATAGTAAGCACCGGGGAAACACCTCGCTACTTTCCCTCCACGCTATGTCTTCCTGTACATTGAAATTCTGATCATTAAGTAAACTTTTTTCTTCGGTGACTTTTTATCCTTGTAGGAAATCACTGCTTTAAGAGAGAAACCACCAACTGCATATTAATATAAGAAATAAACGACCTTATCAGAATTTAAATTTCTTTAATTGGACGTTTCACACTTTTTTTGTAGGGCGTTCCACTATTTAATTCTGCTATTAAAATGTCTTTTATTTCACCAAGGTGCATTACAGAAATTATATTATTACTAAAATACACTACACGGTCAAAAGTATGTGGACACCCGACCATCACACCCATATGCGCTTGTGGAACATCTCATTCCAAAACCATGGGTATTAACATGGAGTTGGTCCCCTTTGCTGCTATAACAGTCTCCACTCTTCTGAGAAGGCTTATCACTAGATTTTGGAACATGGTTGCGGGGATTTGTTCCTGTTCAGCCATAAGAGCATTAGTGAGGTCAGGCACTGATGTTGGGCAAGAAGGCCTGGCTTGCAGTCAGCTTTCCAGTTTATCCCAAAGATGTTCGATGGGGTTGAGGTAAGGGCTCTGTGCAGGCCAGGCAACTTCTTCCACACCAACCTTAGCAAATCATGTCTTTATGGACCTCGCTTTGTGCACGGGGGCATTATCATGCTGAAACAAACAAAAAAAAACCTTTCACAAACTATCGCCATTAAAGATGGAAGCGTGCAATTCTCTAGAATGTCATTGTATGCTGTAGCATTAAGATTTCCCTTCACTGTAACTAAAGAGCCTAGTCCAAACCATGAAAAACAGCCCCAGACTATTATTCCTCCTCTACAAAACTTTACAGTTGGTACTATGTATTCAGACAGGTAGCGTTCTCCTGGCATCTGCCAATCCCAGATTTGACTGCCAAATAGTGAAGCATGATTCATCACTCCAGAGAACACGTTTCCACTGATCCAGAGTCCAATGGTTATGTTCTTTACACACTCCAGCTGACGCTTGGCATTGCACATGGTGATATTAGGCTTGTTTGCTGCTGCTTGGCCATATAAACCCATTTCATGGAACTCCCGACGAATATTTCTTGTGCTTACGTTGCTTCAGAGGCAGTTTGAAACTTGGTAGTGAGTGTTGCAACTGTGGACAGACGATTTTTACGAGCTACGCTTGTCAGCACTCGACGGTCCCGTTTTGTGAGCTTGGGTGGCCTACGGCTTCGTGGCTGAGCTGTTGTTGCTCCTCGACGTTTCCAATTCACAATAACAACACATACAGTTGACCGGGGCAGCCGTAGCAGGGCAGAAAGATGTCGAACTGAATTGTTGGAAAGGTGACATCCTATGACACTGCCACGTTGAAAGTCGCTGAGCTCTTCAGTACGACTGCCAATGTTTGTCTATGGAGAACACATGGCTGTATGCCTGATTTTGTGCACCTGTTGGCATTGGGTGTGGTTGAAATAGCTGAACCCACTAATTAGAAGGAGTGTCCACATACTTTGGCCATGTAATGTAAAATAACATAAACTGGTAGATAGGCTTAAACCATCTTATGTTACACAAATAACAATATTTGTGTTTATACTATAATCAGTTATATAATACTCCTAAGGTACAGTGCCTCATATAGTAGGTATTAGATCGTACTTCTGCGGTACACCGCCCAATAAAATTGGTACTAACCATACTCCTGATATAAAGTACATGACAGTCGTAAAGTGCCTTACAAAAGAGTCTCCCTCGTGCTGGTAATTAATCTCAGTTTGTTTTATCTGAAATGCATGACTCAAATTACCAAAAATAGTTATTATATTAATCTCAGACCAGCTTCTAAAGGTTACGAATGACAAAAGGTGCACTGTTACTCACTCTAGTGATATGACACAAAATATCTTGAAAATACATGTAGCAAAAGTCTTCACGCGGAACACAATTGCCCGTCAGTATCACAGCAATATGTCTACGGAATTACAACATTAGAAACCAGATCCAATACTGGTGGTTGGCAGAGCACAGTTAGCCCATTGTGAAGCTTTGTGCTTAGTTTTAAGACAAACAAACGTAACATGATAATGCAGTTAACATTCTGTTAAGGCAACTTTGGTAGCAATGACAAGTGAAAGTTTTGGATAACCCCTGCACAAGCTTTACACAGTGTGCTGGAGATATCTTTGTCCACTTCTGCTTGTAGGTATGCTTCAGTTATTGTAAGTTTGAAGGATGTCTTCGATGCTCAGCAATGTTTCAA
This sequence comes from Tachypleus tridentatus, assembly GCF_004210375.1. Classification (NCBI taxonomy): domain Eukaryota; kingdom Metazoa; phylum Arthropoda; class Merostomata; order Xiphosura; family Limulidae; genus Tachypleus; species Tachypleus tridentatus. The sequence goes on from NC_134831.1 coordinate 169,528,249, forward strand.
GTATTTCCACAGATTGTCGAGTGGATTTAGGTTCAAGCTTTGGCTTGGCCAGCCAAGGAGTTTAATTTTGTTTCTCTGACACCACTTTTGGGTTGCTTTTGATCTGTGTTTCGGATCATTGCCATGTTCAAATGTAAACTTTTGTCCAATATTTAGTTTATCAGCTGATTTCTTCAGACTTACTTCCTCACAACATTATGGACTCCCCACCACCACCATATTTGACAGTTGGGACTGTATTTTCCGGGTCATGAGCAATGTTGGGTTTTCCCCATACGTACCGCTTGTCATTTAACACACAAAGATCTATTTTCGTCTCAACTGATCATAAAACTTTCTGTCAAGTTGTTGTATGGTTATTGAAATGTTTATTGATATAGTCCATTCTCTTTTTAAGGTCCCCCGCTGGTACAGCAGTAAATCTACGGATTTACAACGTTAAAATGAGGGTTTAGATTCCCTTTAGTGAGCTCAGTAGATAGTCTGATGTGATTTGCTATAAGAAGACACAAATGCTTCCTAAGATGGATCTTTCATCAGTATGAGCTTCATTCTTTCCATACAAGTCTTTGTTATGTAAAGTTGGTGACATTGTGAAGATGTATACAGTAACTCCAGTTGCTGCTATTCAAGTGTGACGATTTTTCTGCTTGTTAGAGCACACACTTTCTTAGGGCGACCTAATCTTGGCAATGTTGAGGTGGTGTGACACTTTCTTAGGGCGACCTAATCTTGGCAATGTTGAGGTGGTGTGACACTTTCTTAGGGCGACCTAATCTTAGCAATGTTGAGGTGGTGTGACACTTTCTTAGGGCGACCTAATCTTGCCAATGTTGAGGTGGTGTGACACTTTCTTAGGGCGTCCTAAACTTAGCAATGTTGAGGTGGTGTGACACTTTCTTAGGGCGACCTAATCTTGGCAATGTTGAGGTAGTGTGACACTTTCTTAGTGCGAGCTAATCTTGGCAATGTTGAGGTGGTGTGACACTTAGGGCGACCTAAACTTGGCAATGTTGAGGTGGTGTGACACTTTCTTCACAAAATATTCTACAGTACTTAACAGCAAATTGAGAACCTATGAAATTGCTTTATGACCTTTTCTGGAAGTAAGTTTCAAAACAGTCTTCAGTTAAGAATTCTTATTTAGAGATTCTCAATGTGCAACAGTAAACCAAACTCTAAGTTTTAAAATACCATGTTTAAATCAACACTGGTGGTTTTATATAACCTAAATTATTGTTTTTTTACATGGCTTTATAATATACTTTGGTATCTGGTGGAGATATACAGAGCCACTTGTACGTAGCTTAGCAGGTGAGTGAGGTAAAGCTAAATCAACGATTAGCTGAGGGGTGAAACTTTCGGAACATACGTTTTTTGTTTTGTTTTGTTTTGTTTTTCCTATATCACGAGTGTGAGTAACAATGTATCTTTGTTATCTTTATAAACTGGTCTGAAATTAATATAATAAAACACTTTTGGTGATTTGAGTTATTAATTCCTAGCACAGAACATATTAAATCGTACTCCTGAGGTACCGTACCTTATATAGTAGGTACAAATGTACCTCAGGGGTATGGTTTAATACCTACTATATCGGGTACTGTACCTTAGGAGTATAGTTTAATACCTACAATATCGGGTACTGTACCTCAGGAGTATATTGGTGTTCTCTAATGCACATATGACACTTCTTTAGATAGGACCAATATATAGAATGTAGTGAGTTTCAAACTTATAATATTGGTAACAAATTAATATATATAGAGTAATTCGATACTTGATAGAAACGTAATAAGTTGTTCATGTTTTGTTTTGATGAAACATTACACGATAAGCTTTTTAAATATCTCTGGTTTTACTGAAACGTAACATAAGGTTTAATTTATACCTTAACAACTGAGTATATAGAATACTGAGTACACTATATTTAAACTATTTTGGAAAACGAAAATTATCGAGTCACGTTATAACTACAGTCGATATAAAGCCAAGATGGAACAGGATGTATCAGAACTACATTGTGACATTATCTGCCATCTCATACAAATTTTTATATCGCTGAAAATTGATTGGTTTAAGGAAAATTATGTAATGGCCATTTCAAACGTAATCCTCGATCCCCAGATTATGAGTCGGGTTCCTTATCCACCTGGCCATGCCGGGCCTATCCCCAATGGGAAAGCAGTTAGTCTACCAACTTGCAATGCTAACATTCGAAGTTCGATTCCCCGAAAATGTTTTGTTTCAAGAGAAAATAAAACCAAAATAATGAATATAGCAAAGCTAGTGTGGAAGTACATTTAATATACGCGCCAAGTCCTCTGGCGGAGGGGCTATTTATGAAACATTTCGTTCCCTAACGGCTTTTAATTAAAATTAAAAAAAAAAGCTTTGAAATGGTTAATACATATGTATTTTTTAATACTAACCTAACTTTTAAATTACAATTACAAAAGGAAAGGCCCTGCATAACCAAGCGGTTAAGGTGCTCGCTCGAATCCCCGTCACACTAAACATGCTCGCCCTTTCAGCCGTGGGGGCGTCGTTTTGTGATGGTCAATCCCACTATTCGTTGGTAGCCCTAGACTTGGCGGTGGATGGTGATGACTAGCTGCCTTCTCTCTAGTCTTACACTGGTAAATTAGGGACGGCTAGCGCAGATAGCCCTTGAGTAGCTTTGCGCGAAATTCAAAACAAACAGTCGTTGAAAAACAAACAGAATGACAGAAATAAAAGAAGTACACACAATGAAGGAAGACTTTTCAATTTTGGAAAATAATAAACTTTATGTTTGAAAGATTTAGTCTGGATTTTTTGGTTATCAAAGTTTGATAAATTATATTTTTGTTCAACAAATTAAGGGCGTTTTATTTCATTTCTTCACGTTGACAGTATAATATTATCATTGTTACTTTTATATTTAAATCTTTTGATTTATTCAACAAGTTAAAACTTTTTCTGATTGATTGTGGCCAGGTGGCTAACGGTCGTGAGTTCAAGTCTCTATTACACAAATAGCCTCTTTTGGGTAAAATTATACACAAGCTCTAAATAATGGCATTTTACCAAAAAATATTTCAATTTTTTTAATATATGATTTCTCTCTTCCGGATTAAATATAAACGTGTATAACCTTATTGCTATGGTAACAGGGATATTTAATTTTACTTATTTTGGGATGGTTGCTAAAACTATCAAAGTGCATACGAACTCGTTGGTTTGTAATCAACATCAATACCTTCTTAGCCACTACAATACCATCTAAGAACGATATGATGACTGTGCTGAGTTCATCCGTAATGCCCTCTAGTGGGATAGCGGTAAGTCTATGGATTTACAACGCTAAAATCAAGGGCTCGATTCCTCACGGTAGACGCAGCCGATAGCCTTATTTGGTTTTACTATGATAAAACACCCATGCAAACGTTTCATTGCCTCAATTGTTCCATTTAAAGTCCAGAATAAAGTTCCAATATCATAGCTTTTGCTCCAAAAATAGTTTACGTGTTACCATTAATAAATTGGAGCCCAGAGGCTTGTGCCTATATTTTAGTTCCACCATAAGTATAATGAAACAATGAGGTTGTTCAGAACAAAGTGAGTAAAAGATTTTTCAAAGAATAATATCTGTAGTATTATTTGACACATTTCTTGGCAGAGTGTTATCTGTAGTATTATTTGACACATTTCTTGGCAGAGTGATATCTGTAGTATTATTTGACACATTTCTTGGCAGAGTGATATCTGTAGTATTATTTGACACATTTCTTGGCAGAGTGATATCTGTAGTATTATTTGACACATTTCTTGGCAGAGTGATATTTGTAGTATTATTTGACACATTTCTTGGCAGAGTGATATCTGTAGTATTATTTGACACATTTCTTGGCAGAGTGATATCTGTGGTATTATTTGACACATTTCTTGGCAGAGTGATATCTGTGGTATTATTTGACACATTTCTTGGCAGAGTGATATCTGTGGTATTATTTGACACATTTCTTGGCAGAGTGATATCTGTAGTATTATTTGACACATTTCTTGGCAGAGTGATATCTGTAGTATTATTTGACACATTTCTTGGCAGAGTGATATCTGTAGTATTATTTGACACATTTCTTGGCAGAGTGATATCTGTAGTATTATTTGACACATTTCTTGGCAGAGTGATATCTGTAGTATTATTTGACACATTTCTTGGCAGAGTGATATCTGTAGTATTATTTGACACATTTCTTGGCAGAGTGATATCTGTAGTATTATTTGACACATTTCTTGGCAGAGTGATATCTGTAGTATTATTTGACACATTTCTTGGCAGAGTGATATCTGTAGTATTATTTGACACATTTCTTGGCAGAGTGATATCTGTAGTATTATTTGACACATTTCTTGGCAGAGTGATATTTGTAGTATTATTTGACACATTTCTTGGCAGAGTGATATCTGTAGTATTATTTGACACATTTCTTGGCAGAGTGATATCTGTAGTATTATTTGACACATTTCTTGGCAGAGTGATATCTGTAGTATTATTTGACACATTTCTTGGCAGAGTGATATCTGTAGTATTATTTGACACATTTCTTGGCAGAGTGATATCTGTAGTATTATTTGACACATTTCTTGGCAGAGTGATATCTGTAGTATTATTTGACACATTTCTTGGCAGAGTGATATCTGTAGTATTATTTGACACATTTCTTGGCAGAGTGATATCTGTAGTATTATTTGACACATTTCTTGGCAGAGTGATATCTGTAGTATTATTTGACACATTTCTTGGCAGAGTGATATCTGTAGTATTATTTGACACATTTCTTGGCAGAGTGATATCTGTAGTATTATTTGACACATTTCTTGGCAGAGTGATATCTGTAGTATTATTTGACACATTTCTTGGCAGAGTGTTATCTGTAGTATTATTTGACACATTTCTTGGCAGAGTGTTATCTGTAGTATTATTTGACACATTTCTTGGCAGAGTGATATCTGTAGTATTATTTGACACATTTCTTGGCAGAGTGATATCTGTAGTATTATTTGACACATTTCTTGGCAGAGTGATATCTGTAGTATTATTTGACACATTTCTTGGCAGTGTGATATCTGTAGTATTATTTGACACATTTCTTGGCAGAGTAATATCTGTAGTATTATTTGACACATTTCTTGGCAGAGTGATATCTGTAGTATTATTTGACACATTTCTTGGCAGAGTGATATCTGTAGTATTATTTGACACATTTCTTGGCAGTGTGATATCTGTAGTATTATTTGACACATTTCTTGGCAGAGTGATATCTGTAGTATTATTTGACACATTTCTTGGCAGAGTGATATCTGTAGTATTATTTGACACATTTCTTGGCAGAGTGATATCTGTAGTATTATTTGACACATTTCTTGGCAGAGTGTTCCAAGTCGTTCAAGAATCTGTAGTATGTGAAATTTATGTATTGAGTTACAATAATACTATTGTAATGTTAACTTTCAATATTGATGTTCCTTAAATATTAGTTTTAATTAGGTTTTGATTTTAAACTGTTACTAATAAGATAATTTATTTTACAATCTGAGCTTAGAAGGTGTTTTCTTATAGCAAATCCACATCGGGCTATCTGCTGTGTCCATGATTTTAGCGTTGTAACTCCGTAGATTTACCGCTGTCTCAGTGGAGGACCTGAGCTTAAAATTAAATATAAGACATTTAATACAGAAAACGACAACAAAAAACAATGATTTGTTTGTGGTAAAGCAAAACCCACATGGGGCTACCTGTTCTGTCCAGTGTAATAAATCAAACGTGCAAGATTTGCATCTATTTGAGTCGAGTGCTGTAATTTACAAGGTTTCAGCTTCTTCTACGTTTCGATGTTTGGAGTCAGTTGTGAGAAGGCAGTTACATTTATCATTCTATAATGACCTAGATTGTATTCAGTATCTTCTCACATTTTTCCAGATATTTTCCTGATTCTTATTCAGTTACGTACAGATGTGTAACAAAAAATATTTATATCATAAAACTTTCGTAACTGGTTTCTTCACGTAACCTTTGTTCTGATTTTCGTGAGAGAGAACTTTAATAAGGCCGTAAAGAAATGAATTAGGTCAAGGATGGTGGCTTTATGTTATAATGTGTTTGTTTTTTTAGAAATATTTCTTTTTAGAAAAAAGGGTTCGTCGCCACAAGGACTCTGTATGACTTTGAACAAAATAATAGGATAGTCTGTTATCATGTGAAGCATTCATAGGTGATATTCTGCGCGGTAAAAATGAAATATATTGCGACGCATGGTTAACTTAGTTAACACTGAAACAGTAATAACACGGATATTCTGACAAACCAAAGCCTCTCATGTGGTGGACTAAGCTAATGGTTAGTTCTGTACGTGCCATGCACGTTGACCTGTTGGCCTAGGCGGCTCGTTTGATCACCGGTTTTATGTTGTTAAACACAAACCTGCTCATGGGGCAATCTGTACTGATTGAGCCCCAGACTTACCGTTGAGTCACGGGAGTATCTCTTAATTTGTATTTTGTTAAGCAGAACGCTACACAATGGGCCACCTGTGCTGTGCCTACCGCAAGTATCTAAACCTGATCCTTAGGGTTATAAGCCCTTAATATTGGCACTGACCCACCGGCTTCATTTCTGAATAGGCAAGTTTTACAACACAGTTTTATATGTTTATGTAACCAGTAACTGTTTAAAATAAAATCTTGTCTCGAAAAATAAGAGTTTTAGAAGGAGGCGTGAAGAATATGGGTCATTGTTGTGACTCAAATAATGTCGCAGGATACAAAACGCCCGATACAAAAGCTGGAAGGTATAGGTCTGGGAAATGGTCCCAGAAGTTGACCAAGAACTATAGTTAGAAACACCTAGAAACATTTGTTATAACTGCATAACTAAAACCTTGTGAGAAAAGTCAAACAAATATAAAAATATATAAACCTTGCCTTAAAGGAAGATTTGTATCACATTGAATTTTCATCAGTGTCTGTTTCCAATAACAGTCTCACACCAGCTATTGTTCAAGTTATTAAAGTAGAAGAAAAAGGACCAACTGGAGCCCGGCATGGCCAGGTGGTTCAGGCACTCGACTCGTAATCTGAGGGTCCCGGGTTCGAATCCCCATTACACTAAATATGCTCACCTTTTCAGCCGCGGGGGCGTTAAAATGTAACGGTCAATCCCACTCTTTGTTGATAAAAAGAGTAGCTCAAGAGTTGGCGGTGGGTGGGGATGACTAGTCTTACACTGCACAATTAGAGACGGTTTTACGCGAAATTCAAACCAAACAAACTGGAAGGTTCTTCTTGCTTTTATTGTGTTAAAAAAACAATAAACCGGAAATTTATTATCGTTATTTTAATGCTTAGTAATAAAACGAAGCATATGTTTTTTATTACAGTAGAGCCACATCGGGCTATCTGCTGTGTCCATCAACCCCATCTTTTGTGTTATAAATCCGAAAACTTCCCAACGTCCCACTAGGGAGATAGCAGGGAAAGAAAAATAACACATCATATAAAAGAATTCCAACTTCAAGCGTATAAGCTGTGAAGTGATTTATAAGAATTATTGTATTATAAATTAGAGCTGGACGAGGCCTAATAGTTAACGTGTTAGGATGCTTATCAGAAAGTCCAAGTAACTAAACATGTTCCGCACTTCATGCCAGTTGCTCAGTACAGAACCAAACAGAGGCTGCCGCTATCGGGAACAACTGTACTAGGATCCTAGGTTTCTCTGAGCTGACTGTTTAGCCCGTATATGCATAAGGAGCCGACCATTTTTAAAATACCGACTGTATGATGCTGTACAGTTAAGTATAGCTAATGACATTTTTTGTTTGTTATATATATACAAACTAAATACTTTATCGGATAAATAATTCCATCACAATGTCTTAAACAATGGGACTGCAATACGTTTACGGAATTACAATGTTATAATGAACAGATAACCTATTGTTCAGCTATTCGCTGAAACAAACAAAACCTTTCAGAACATCTAATCAGACTAAAACTTATATTACCTCAGACTGTCTTTAAAAAACAATAGTTTCTACCTTTTATAAAAATTGATATGCTATAACAATGGGGTTAAACAAAATATCTGATTAACTCGGGGCCCAATGACAGAGCTTAGAGAAACGATGTCTAAAACGGATGTTTTTGATTGGAGTATAAACAACCAATTGTATAAAAGTTAAAAACGTAACAAAGAAACAAGTAATGACAGTCCTAACAAAGTCACACAAATGTCAAACTTGCACTTATTGCGTGTCTTTGTTTCATTAACAAAAATTTAAATTGCAACAATTGTAAAAAAATATCCCTCTAAGACAATAGTGGCACATTTTTGTCGTTTCTAGCTCAAATTATTGTTCTTAATATATATATATATATATATATATATATATATATATATATATATGCTTGTTTGTTTAGAATCAAATATAAAGCTACACAATGGGCTTTCTGTGCTCTGTCAACCAAGGGTATCAAAACTCAGTTTTTAGTGATGTGAGTCCGCAGACATGTTGCTGTGCCACTGGGGGACATCTATGTATTTCGAGAACGATATATGTATATATAGGTACAGAATATATGATTAATATACATTATCGTATCTGATATCTTGGTTTATGCCATTCGAAATAATTAGAAAGAAATGACAAGTTTTACGTATATCATTCAAAATAATGGGGAAGATATGACAAGTGTTACGTATATCATTCAAAATAATGGGGAAGATATGACAAGTGTTACGTATATCATTCAAAATAATGGGAAAGAAATGACAAGTTTTACGTATATCATTCAGAATAATGGGAAAGAAATGACAAGTTTTACGTATATCATTCAGAATAATGGGGAAGAAATGACAAGTTTTACGTATATCATTCAGAATAATGGGGAAGAAATGACAAGTTTTACGTATATCATTCAGAATAATGGGGAAGAAATGACAAGTTTTACGTATATCATTCAGAATAATGGGGAAGAAATGACAAGTTTTACGTATATCATTCAGAATAATGGGGAAGATATGACAAGTTTTATGTATATCATTCAGAATAATGGGGAAGATATGACAAGTTTTAAGTATATCATTCAGAATAATGGGGAAGAAATGACAAGTTTTAAGTATATCATTCAGAATAATGGGGAAGATATGACAAGTTTTATGTATATCATTCAGAATAATGGGGAAGATATGACAAGTTTTAAGTATATCATTCAGAATAATGGGGAAGAAATGACAAGTTTTACGTATATCATTCAAAATAATGGGGAAGAAATGACAAGTTTTAAGTATATCATTCAGAATAATGGGGAAGATATGACAAGTTTTATGTATATCATTCAGAATAATGGGGAAGATATGACAAGTTTTAAGTATATCATTCAGAATAATGGGGAAGATATGACAAGTTTTATGTATATCATTCAGAATAATGGGGAAGATATGACAAGTTTTATGTATATCATTCAGAATAATGGGGAAGAAATGACAAGTTTTATGTATATCATTCAGAATAATGGGGAAGATATGACAAGTTTTATGTATATCATTCAGAATAATGGGGAAGATATGACAAGTTTTAAGTATATCATTCAGAATAATGGGGAAGAAATGACAAGTTTTAAGTATATCATTCAGAATAATGGGGAAGATATGACAAGTTTTATGTATATCATTCAGAATAATGGGGAAGATATGACAAGTTTTAAGTATATCATTCAAAATAATGGGGAAGAAATGACAAGTTTTAAGTATATCATTCAGAATAATGGGGAAGATATGACAAGTTTTATGTATATCATTCAGAATAATGGGGAAGATATGACAAGTTTTATGTATATCATTCAGAATAATGGGGAAGAAATGACAAGTTTTATGTATATCATTCAGAATAATGGGGAAGAAATGACAAGTTTTACGTATATCATTCAGAATAATGGGGAAGATATGACAAGTTTTATGTATATCATTCAGAATAATGGGGAAGATATGACAAGTTTTACGTATATCATTCAGAATAATGGGGAAGATATGACAAGTTTTATGTATATCATTCAGAATAATGGGGAAGATATGACAAGTTTTATGTATATCATTCAGAATAATGGGGAAGATATGACAAGTTTTATGTATATCATTCAGAATAATGGGGAAGATATGACAAGTTTTATGTATATCATTCAGAATAATGGGGAAGATATGACAATTTTCTATAACAAAGGGCTGTGATAAAGAACTTAGCAGTGAATTCAGTTCCTAGCATTATTTTCGACTAGATATATTATGAAGATTGTTTCATTACAGTGTTTAATTCTATTTGGGTTAATGGTTTATGTCTTGTTGCCGGAAAAATATGCGTTTTGCATTTTGTGACTGTAAGGGTGACAGTCAAATTCCACGGTTTAGGCAGAAAAGATGAATCTAAAAGTTAGCATTGTTGACTAGTCGCCTCCCCTCTATTGTGTCATTTCAAAATTAATGACGACAGATAACCCATGTATAACTTTGATTGAAAATTCCGAAAAAAACAACAAATAGGTGTGAGTTGTTTCTTCAACGTGGAACACTACTTGGTGTCTGTTTCAGATCCTCAGCTCATGAGTCACAGTAAATCTGACGTTTACCAACAAGCAAAGAAAGATACAGCTGTTTAGACCTTCCACACTTATGAGACGATTGTTAACTCGTTCACTTATAATTCGCCGTTTCGAGTACGGTCCGATAGTTGAATGCGAGTGTGCCGTATACGCTGTACGGCTTGCAAAAATTTTAGAGTCATTTGAGTCGTTTCGAATTTCGTTCTGACCAAGATGGTTAATGTGGTCGTTCTTACCATGGTGTATTCGTGTCTTCCAGTATTTGTCTGTGTCGATGATTCTAGTTTTTTTCCAGTTTGTTCTGTGTCCAGTTGACATGGCGTGCTCTGCAATGGACGAAATTTGGCTTTTCATGAGTCATTTACTATCTTTATGTTTTTTTATTCTTGTTGTGAGTTTTCTTCCCGTTTCTCCAATGTATGTATCGTTGCAGGAACATGGAATTTCATAAATGACGTTTTTGAGATTCTCTTTGGTAGGTCGCTGTTTGTTTTTTATCATAATGGACCTTAAGATATTGTAGAATTTCCACCAGACTTCTATGTTGAATTTATTTGCTATACATTTGAGTTTTTCACTGAAATGTTGCAGGTATGGTAGGTAAGTGGTGGTAGTGGTGGTGACTTTCTGATTTTTTCTTTCAGTCGGGGTCTTCTTCAAGAAGTTTTCTGATGAAGGAGGAGACGTGACCATTCTGTTTAAAGCTCTCTATGATCTTTTGGCGTTCTGCTTCGATGGATATCTTATCACAAATGTTTTCTGCTCTCTTGTTTAGGCATCGGATTATACCACGTTTTAATGAGGTTGGATGATAGGACTGGAAGTGTCGGTATCTGTTCGTATGGGTGGGTTTTCTGTTTACTGTTATGGTTATTTGACTTGCTTGTTTGCTGATGAGTATGTCAAAAAGTAGTAGACTGTCATGCTTCTCTAGTTCCATAGTGAAGTGGATTCTTTAGTCTACGGAATTGAGATGTTCAAAGAAGGCTGGTAAGTTTTCATGATCATGGGACCAAATAACGAAGGTGTCGTCGATATAACGTCTGTAGAAACTTGCTTGTATAGGATTAGAAGTGAGTATCCTGTGGCTACCATTGGTTGAATATACAGAAACAGTAATAATCCAACCAATCATAAAACGCTCTCCACAAACCACCAGGATACTATAAAAGACCGACAACACCTTATACACTGACCTGAAGACGGAAGAAGCGTCATTCTCTACACTTGTGTCTACACAACAGGTAGTTCCCGTTTATTTTACCAAAAATCACGTGTACGTTAAATTATTAAACTGTGGAAACAAACCAAGTGTACGTTAAACTTTCAAACCGTAGAAACAAATCAAGTGTACGTTAAACTTTCAAACCGTAGAAACAAATCAAGTGTCCGTTAAACTTCAAACTGTGGAAACAAATCAAGTGTACGTTAAACTTTCAAACCGTAGAAACAAATCAAGTGTACGTTAAACTTTCAAACCGTAGAAACAAATCAAGTGTACGTTAAACTTCAAACTGTGGAAACAAATCAAGTGTACGTTAAACTTTCAAACCGTAGAAACAAATCAAGTGTACGTTAAACTTTCAAACCGTAGAAACAAATCAAGTGTACGTTAAACTTCAAACTGTGGAAACAAATCAAGTGTGTGTACGTTAAACTTCAAACTGAAGAAACAAATCAAATATACATTAAACTTTTAAACTGTAGAAACAAATCAAGTGTACGTTAACATATTTGCCAAAAGAAGAACTCCTCTAAGGAACACTTATTTCTTATCTTGTTTGGTTTAGAACAAAGCTATGTTGGGCTATATACACTAAGTCATCCAAGAGGGATTGGACAGGTGGTTTGGGCGCTCGACTCGTAATCTGTGGGTTGCGGGTTCGAATCCCGGTTACACCAAAGATTCTCTCTATTTCAACCGTGGGGCGGTATTATGTGTGGGTCAATCCTTCTATTCATTGGTAAAAGAGTACCCCAAAAGTTGGCTTCCTTCTAATTTTACATTGCTAAATTAAGGACAGGTAGAGCAAGTGACCTTCATGTAACTTTGCACGAAATTCAAAACAAACAAATCTAGGGGAATCGAACTCTGAATTTTAGCTTAAAGACCATAAACTTACCTCTGAAAAAACGGGAGACATTTTGCTAATTAGCATGTATCATTAACAAAACTTTCCAGTACTTGGTGTCACACAATAAACTAATGTGCACTGTTAGAACAGTGACCTTAAGTAATAAAATTAAAATGCGATTTTTTAGGTGATTCAAGAATTCAAAGTTAAGTGTTTGCTTTTAAATTGCCTCAAATATTATTTTTCGTTATAAAAATACGTGAGTTGTAATCAAACAAAAACAAACAAACTTTCATTGATTGGCATTAATACATATTTGTTTATTCCTCAGTGCCGCTGCAACTTAACTTCAGCGATGACTTAGTCCCATCCAGAGGACTTCAGACGTTATTTTTTACATTGGACTTCTCTGACCACGTTGCAAACAACACGCGAGGCCTAACAGTCGATTTTGCCAAACTGAGTATCTACAAAGCTCATAAAGGAGTCCATCACAAGGCAGTTGGACGAATAGGACGTTCAGACGCCACGTCGAACAGTGAAGAACCACAAGAAGCCACAGTCTTCATCTACCAACTCCAAGAACCTTCTTACATGAAAGACCCCGAACGTATACTAGTCACTGCTCAACGGATTTTGTTGGACACAGACAGCTGGGAAGTATTTGATGTGGCTAAAGCTGTCGAAACGTGGATGGATAATTCTGCTCTCAACTTTGGTTTTCACATCGAATGCAGTGAATGTGAGGCAAACGACTTTACCTTCATCTCGATTAACAGTACGGAAATTCCCAACCAATCCCACTCCAGGGATTACAAGAAAGGAGAAATCCATTCTTACCAAGCCCCAGGGCGAGCAGTTTTGGACATCGAGTTAACGGAATCAACAGCGCGAATGAAGCGATCAAAGCCAAACACTAGGAAACATGGGACGAAATACCCCTTCGATTGTACCGGTGACAGGAAAACCAAACTGTGTTGTCGGTACTCCATGAACGTCTCTTTTGAGGAACTCCAGTGGAATTGGATCGTCAAACCAAAGCACTTTCAAGCCTATTTTTGTAAAGGGAAATGTGTTCGGAACGGCAAGAATTATGCCAGTAATCATGCAATAATTCAAAATCTTATGCGTAGAAAGAAGAACAGAAGAAGGAAAATTCCCCGTCCTTGCTGTGCTCCAAAGAAAATGAAACCACTGGACATCGTGTATAAAAAGAACAAAAGCGAAGTGGATACAAAACAATTAAAAGGGATGATTGTCTCACAGTGCAGTTGCTCCTAGCAACCGTCAGGTTCACCTGAATTGTTTTCAAGAAAGTGAATATATGTGATATAACGAATTATGGAAATAGTTGAGATAATTTCTGTTAATATGAGCGTGTGGGAGAAGAAATGGTTTTAAACTGATATTTCAAGTGAAAGCTTATTGCTGGGTATAAATTTAATAGTAATTATAAATTACTTATTTATATATTAATCCAGAAGTTATGTGTATGTGTGCGTGATATTATAGTGCTTTATATAATTACGTTCGTTTCAGAGTCTATGGAAGAATGAATAGGTAAATAACAGAAATGTACATAAAAATGATGATTTATTAAAGACGACAACATTGCTGTTGGTACTGTGATACTCTGTCAAAATAGAATCTTTTTATTTGTGAACAATTTGAGTTGAAATGTTGCTTGTTATATACCGTTCACTCATCTATTCATGTGCTTAGAAAAATAAATAAATTAGCAACTCATTTGACTTTGTTCGTGAAATAAAAAATAAACTCATATAACGTTCTTCTAGTGTCCAATTATTTGTTTTTTTTTTATTTTAAAAATATTATTGTTTTAACCACAAAGCCACAGAATGGGCTATTTGTGTTTGGTTTCGAGTTATAAGCCTATTATTTTCCGCTGAACCAACGAAAGGCCAAACACCAACGGAACTGGATCTTTTGGAAGAAGATTTTCATGAAACCAATTTCATATTTTAAAAAAATCTATGAATTTGAATCACACGCTATTCAAAACGCACGTGAGGTACCTTTTAACAGACTGAAAATCAACAATAGATTATCTTTCTACTTTCTTTAAAAGATACACGTTTAACATGCAGATGTGTTCAGCTATCATTTTACAGAAGACAAATAAAATACAGCTTTCAAAGCTTCTTGAGCAGTTTAAAACTTTTCTTAGCGTATTTACTGAAATATAAGTGGTATTGAGTTAACTCAAGAACTCCCTACAAATGTGTTATTAATAGTTCAAGTAAAAATACTTTATGAATTTCTTAAATAATTTTATTTCTTCAGTTTCATTACGTAAACACTTCCAAGACTTATTAATGAGGATTGTGAAGGTATCCAATGAAGTTTATTCAAATAATTAAATAAAAATTTCCTTAGGGACGGCCATGTTGAATTTTGTGGAATTCTGAAATAAATTAGAACCAATGTAAAGTTATCTGAGAATTTGTCGTCGACAAGGAAGCAAAAAAAAATTAGACGTATAGTCCCCCCACGCACGTTTAACAATAAATGTAGCAATAATAAAAGATAGATTTTCATATATGACTAACTTGTTTGTTACATTTTACTCTAGCAGGAATTGAAACTGTTACGTAAATCTATGTGTGTGTTTTCTCATAGCAAAGCCACGTCGGGCTCTGCTAAGCCCACCAAGGGGAATCGAACCGCTGATTTGAGAGTTGTAAATCCGTAGACATGTCGCTGTACTAGCGGGGGGCCGCATAAATCTCCATTGTATTTTATTATAAAAACCGTGCCCTTTCAAAAGACAAGGCGCAGATAGCCTCGCTGCTTTGTGCCATAAAACACTAAATCAATCAATCAATCAAAAGACAAACTCATCAGTTTGAAAATTTATCCTATTCTAGGATTTCACGTAAATATTAGAGTCGTTAAAAATGTATTAATATAAATGTGATATTTGTTCAGTTATATAATTATTTATTAAACGATGCATTGTGATTTAACAAACTTAGGATTTTTTTACGTTCTCAGTTAGAATTCAGTTATTGAAATCAAAAATAAATGTTCATTTACTTTTCTGAATTAACAATTTAAGGTTATTATTACTGTAAATAACGTATTAAGGTAACATTACTGGGTATCTCTCTCATAAGCCATTAAGCTTACCTGTACTAAGTCATTTTCATTTTAGCTATAATTTATCCTAGTGATCAATGAAATAAAACAATATAAAGTCATTTGATTCAGTGTTCTATATATTTTATACCTTTAATTGTCGTAAGGTAAAGTTCGTGTGCAAGTTACGAATCTGTATTGTACCATAAAATATTCCCCAAAGTTTAAATTATAAAAGTGCGTGATAAGAGTGACGGCTAATCTATTAGTAAATATGGTAGAGTTTCGCTAACAGAGTGCTTTAAACCTAGAATCAAGATATTTTGCACAATGTTTTATCGTTACATTAATTTTACTTTAACAGTATCACTTTTGCACCAGTTAATTATGTTTTAATACTCTGGTCGGTGCATCTCTCATGAGAGTGAAAATAAGCAGCCGCCATATTGGTTCAGTAGCTAATTAGGCCTAAAAAGTTATTTCAGCACATTATGATAAGGTTGAAGTTACTTTTTAAATTAACATGTGCCATTTAGTATTCCAAATATTGTAATACAGGCACAAAAAATAAGCAAACAAAAACTTACGTATCAGAACATGATAGATGATTACCTCGAAATACCTATTATTACTCGGAAAGAAAGTTAGGTTTAAGCACTTATGAAGGATTAATACTTCAATCAAGATTGTAACAATAATAAAAAATTATAATTTGTAGTTTCCACCTGTTGACTCAGAAGTAGGTTTGAGGACTTAACATTAAATTTCTGAGTACGATCCCCGCGATTGAAACAGCAGGGATAAGTTCATTATTTAGCTCTTTTGTGCATTAAATTTGGCTTTTCACATTTATTCCAATATTTAATAAATACAAATTAATCAGAAATACTAAAAAAATGGGTAATAATAAATTGTAAATAGCTTGCGGAAAATATCTGGCCACGTAGTTGAAGAGGGTGGCTACAGAATTTATTATTCACGAAACGTTCTGGTGTAAGTCGCAGTTCATACATGATGTAACTGTTCCCATTATTCGTGACATGCTATAGTTTACTTTTCTTCTTTGGAAAGACTGTATTCAACGTGTTCTTAGAAAGTTAAGATTTGAATTTTGAGTGAGTCGTTTTAAGACGTAGCCATTTTTACTTTGAAACGTGGTTGGAATTATTATAGAATCACCAGACTAATGATGGGAATATACCAGAAAGGTTATTTAAACGTGTTAAATGTACACATTAGTTAATAACACATTACCATATTAAGTCGTCTGTTTTATCAAGGCAAAGCTACACAATGGAATATTTGAGAACTCAATTTTTAGTGTTATAACTCAAAAATACGAAGTTCCATTCCCGTGGTGTGTACAGAGTGCAGACAGCTAAAACAAACAAAACAATACATTATTTACAGTAATTGTTATATTGACTTAAACAGAGGCATCTTTGTGACACTGATGTATTAACCCTAGAATTTTTGCAGGTGTCGCATCGGTTTTTTAAATATATTTTAAAACTATTTATTCGCTATTTCTATTTTAGTTTTACTTTGTATAGGAAATTTAACTTGATCAGAGGTTATTCATAATTTATACACGATAGGTCTTGTAAGTCTGTGACTTTATTGACTGTAATGTTGTACGTATGAGATACCGACATAATTTTGAGAAAATAAATTCAAATTATAAAATTCTAGATTCAGAGCTCAGATGTCGCTGTTTTACGATTTGATTTATTATTTTGTCTGTTTTGACAGTGAAGGTTGAACAGTTAGCATATTTCAGGCAACGTTATTAGCACTTTGGTTTATGAACTCTGCTATCTTTTTTGGGCTAAAAGTAAAGTAAAAGACCATATTAAAATTATTTCTCACCATTTAAAATATAGGATCCTCAAAGGAGACCTACATTGCATCTTCTTTTATTATACTGACACATTTTATTTCTTTGTTTCGTCTTTTGTGTTCACATAATTTTTCCACTTCCCATTCTTTTTATTTTCAATTGCACACACGTATTTTTCCTACGTATTTGCAGTATTAGCGTGAAGCTACATAATAATGTAGCTGTACTTTGTTCAACACAGAAAATCTAACTTTGGATCTCAGTGAGGCCCGGCATGGCCAAGCGCGTTAAGGCGTGTGCTTCGTAATCCGAAGGTCGCGGGTTCGCGCCCGAGTCGTGCCAAACATGCTCGCCCTCCCAGCCGTGGGGACGTTATAATGTGACGGTCAATCCCATTATTCATTGGTAAAAGAGTAGCCCAACAGTTGGCGGTGGGTGGTGATGACTAGCTTCCTTCCCTCTAGTCTTACACTGCTAAATTAGGGACGATAGCCCTCGAGTAGCTTTGTGCGAAATTCAAAAACTAACAAAAGGATCTCAGTGATATAAATCGGTAAATTTATAAATGGTCCACTGATTTTAACGTGGCAAATCCGTTAAGTTATTAGTGGCTCATCAAGGAATATTTGTTATTGGTTTTGCCATCTTTATATGTGTATGTTTTCATACACGTTTCTGTGTTTGTTTTTTATCAAGCACAAAGCTACACAATTGGCTTTCCGTGCTGAAGTTGTCATCGAAAACCAGTTTTTAGTGTCAATAAGTACAAAAACTTGTCGCTGTGCACTGGGGACCTTTCTTTTATTAATTTGCGTGTTTTTTTTAAATTAACATGTTTTATAGATTTCATGTATAGGGCCGGATTAACCCTTAGGCCAAATAGGCCTAATTTTCCCGATTGTATGAGGAGACCCGTTCTGATTGAGGTTGTGATATAGTACATGTAGGCTAAACTTTAAATAATCATAGACCTTTGTTGATGTCGCGTAAAGAGTTTAAAGGCTGAAAATTTATTAAGTAAATTATTTCGGTAAAACATTTCTCACTTACTCAAAAAATATATATCAGTAGAAGAAATATATATATATAATGTAACGAATTCACTAATATATATTTATTTTAATATTGATGTTTGCTTTAGTTAAATATATACAGTAAACTCTCGTTGTATCGAAGTCGTAGGGACCAAAGAGAATTGTTCGTTACAAAAGGAGTTCGTTAAAAAGTTTTTTTTTCATTCACTAGCCAAGTCTGGTAATGGTAGGCTCTATAACTGACGGCTGTTGCAGTACCGATAATTGGATTAAAGACTCAGAAGTCACACGTGTGTAAACACTTAAAACACATTTAATGAAATTCAAAAGGACAATTAACAGCATTTGTAAAAAAAAAAAAAAACATGTCAAAAAAATAACATTCATAATATAGACATATGTAATTATAATGTACAGGATACAAACACCAGCAAGAACGTCTAACTGGAGTCACTTGAAATATTGCACAATGCTTTTTTGCGAACTGCTGTTCCTCTGGCACTTGGTCACAAAACGCTCCATCATGTTTAATTGAGAGATAAACTGTCCTGCGTTAGCCTGGTGTTCAAGATATCTCTGAAGTTGCAGGCACATCTCACGAGCTGCAGAATGTGTTGGGATGGGGGGTTCCTCATTGTCGTCATCTTCACTTTCACTGTCATTTTCTGGTGTCTGTTTATTTTGCACCATGGCCACAATATCACTGTCTGTCAGGGGCGCGCTAGTGATCAGATCATTATCAGCAGTCTCGTAGTCCTCTGCTGTGCCATCCACCATAAACCCAGTGTCATTCAGCCGTGTCAAGAGCTGGGCCAATGGTATGTCATCCTCGGGGTCCTCACTGTTTTTTGCTGGCTCTGGAGAGGAGAAGCCACAAGTTCTGAAGCAATTGGCTATGGTTGATTGCTTTACCAATGACCAGGCAGAGCGTAGCAGTCGCATGGCTTCAAGCACAGTCACAGTGAAAACACTTTTATTGTCTATTGAATCAATAAGACGCTGTAGCAGTAGGGTGCGGTAATGATTGTTTAGATTGGCGATGATGCCTTGGTCCATGAGCTGTGTCTTGCTTGTGGTATTGGGAGGCAGGTACACCAGCTTGATGGCCTTAAGTCCAGTGGGGTTGGAGTGGGCAGGGCAGTTGTCAATTATTATAAGGACCTTTCTTTTCTGCAGCACAAACTTTCGGTCAAGTTCTCTCAGCCACTCGGTGAATAGATTTGATGTCATCCAAGCTCGCTTGTTGGCTTTGTATGGTGTTGGCAGGGTTTTGACGTCTTTGAAGCAACGCGGTTTTGCTGCCTTTCCTAAAAAAAAGAAAAAAAGAAAATGTACATGGTTAATGTCTTGAAATTAAAAATGAAACATTTACATGTCAATAATCTGAAGAAAATCATAAAATAACAACTTCTATAGAAAACACAGGAAAATATTTTTACCTACTTTTGACACTCACCTATGACAAGTAAAGGAAGCTTCTCGGTGCCGTCCATATTGGTGCATACCAAAACAGACAGCCGCTCCTTCGTTCGCTTCCCTCCGTGACAGGAGTCTCCCTTGATAACAAGAGACTTGTCTGGCAGAAGTTTAAAGAATAAGCCAGACTCATCTGCGTTGAAGACATCCCGTGGGCTGTAGTTTTCTAGCAGGCGTAGCAGTGTTGTTGATGTCCACCGGTTTGTTTGCTCTGGTTCTACACTACCAGACTCATCACAGATCGTACGAAATTGAATGTCGTGTCTTTTCTTGAATCGGGTTAACCACCCATCACTCATGCAAAAGTCAGTGATTCCCATTTGATCAGCAAGTTTTTTTGCCTTTGCTTGCATAACAGGCCCAGAGATAGGAACATTCTCTGATCTAGCATTTTTGAACCACAGAAGCAATGCCGCTTCTAGGTCAGAATGTTTCGCAGTTCGCATGCGTTTTCTATTGGGACAAAAGTTGTCTCGAGAAGACAATATGGCCTCTTTATTTTTCAACCATGTTGACAAAGTGTTCAGAGGCACATCAAATGCTTTTGCTATTTCTGTTTTTTGTTTTAACTTTTTTTTCAACTTCTTCTATTGCTGCAATTTTAGTTTCTATCGATACAAGCTTGCGCTTCGCCATGATCAATGATTAATGATCTGTTTAATTTGACTGTGATTAGCCTTTTATAGGCCACAGCATGCAGGCTGCCCAGGCATAATCTACTCAAGCCATAATCTGAAAATTTTATATCTAGGCTAATTTTTGCTGGGAGGGCGGGTGAGTTGGGGCGGGAAGGGGTTTAAAGTGTTATTGACCATAATTGTTGTAAAAACATTGCTAGGCTAATCTACTACCCCATCTGCAGTCCGCTATTTCTCAAGTGTAAGATTTTGATGGTGGCACCACACATTGTTGCGCGGAGACTGACTAATTGCACTGGCTAGCGGGTGGTCGGCAGCCGACAGCGGTGACAATTAATTTAGGGAAGAAGAGAAAAATAAATATCTTCGTACCTGGTTCGATACAAAGGATGTAATATTGATGCTTTTCACACCCTAGGGACTATAATTATACATCGTTACAAGCCGACACTTCGATACATGCAGTTCGGTTTAAGGGGCTTTTGTTACTATGTATTTATATGGACAGTTGGCCGGACCAGTCAACAACTTCGATACAAGTGATATATTCGGTTCTAGCGACTTCGAAACAATGAGAGTTTACTGTATTTACAAATGCATGTAACTTACATTGTCAAATGTGTATTGCAAAAGTTCCGACTATTCTCTTACTATGTAGAAGGTTCTTAAGTGTAAGAATCAACATTGTTCCCAAGTGAACTCTCGAGAACCTCTCCTTAAAGCTTATAAAAGGTAACTAACGCAACACGGAGAAGCAGTTATATATTACTGGTTTGTTACAGTTAATATACTATAAGTTTCGGAAGCTATAATTGTGATAAACGATTATTAATCGGAAAACTACAGATATGTAACTACGAACGTCTATGGATTTCAGACATTACAAACCATTCAATTTCGAACTTCGGATGTTAGTATTTCTATAAGAACATTAGATATTTTGTTGGAGAAAAAACTCATGTGTGAAGAAACTAGTTAGCTTCCCGTCAAGTGGAGTGTACCTGTGTACTAAAACAGAATTAATTTGGTCATCATGAACCGTCGATAAAATATTCAGTTCCATACAAGGTAGAAGACTCATTATTGCTTGTAAGTTTGTAAAACGTTTGTATATAAATCATTATAACGTTCTTATAAATTGTATTGTTGTTTCTGTAATAAAATATATTTGTGTTACGATAGAAAATGATGTGTACCAATCTTGTTGGCAAATATCGTTAATTTGATACATGTCAATATTTAATTAACTTCTAAATTCAAATTTCTGGCTATTTCAAATTGTAATACGCTATAATTCAGAGAATCGTCTGAGATAATTTATAATACTTAACAATATATATATATATATACATACGGGCCAATCATTGTGAATTAGAGCTTTCCACAATCTTTATTATGTAAAATGGTGTATAATCTGATTTAGGCACTGTATGTGACATAGGCCTATTGTTAGAAGGTGTTTATTTGTCACGCTTAGGCTAATAACCTTCAAGGCCTTATCACAGGTGTATATATTGTAGTGACACTTATTTATTATAAATAACTTAAAACATACATAATGCATGTAAGTCTATGAAACTGAAAGTTATTGTAAAAAGACATGCTGCTGTAAAATAGTTACAATGACCAGACATACCTTATTTACAAATATAGACTGTTAGTCTTATGGTTTCAAGAATCTGTCGTTGGAGAAACTGTTAGAAAAGTTTTATTAGGAATTGTTAGGCTTCTACAGGTATCTATGAGGGATGACGTTAAAGTTCGTGATTCTTCGAATCTTCGTCGATACGAATACGATCATTACAAACTTACGTGTAGAATTATGAATCTGCTTTATTTTGTTCCCTGTAACATCAAACATGCTCGCCCTCTTTGCTTGAGGACGTTATAATGTTACAGTCAATCCAACTATTCGTTGATAAAGGAGTAGCCCAAGAGTTGGCGGTGGGTGGTGATGACTAGCTGCCTTTTCTCTAGTCTTACACTGCTAAATTAGGGACGGCTAGCGCAGATAGCCCTCGTGTAGCTTTGCGCGAAATTGAAAACAAACCAAACCAAAACCTTTATTTCGTCAATGTGGTCTGCATAACGCATTTCAGTAAACTTCTCAAAGACGCCAAAATCATGGATCAACCATTTTATATCAGAAAATGTATGTATTTTTGTTGCAATTCAAATATTTATTTTCTATTATTGCAGGCTATGATATTTTTAATCACTGTATTTTTTAATTGGAACAAGCTGATACAGGTCTATTTAAACATACCATTAGTCCTACCTCCTTTCCCTGAATATCAAATGATTAAAGTATGATTAATCCCGAATGTTCCAATGTGACTTCACTGACACGTCAGCGGCAACTTTTGTGCTTGATGTTAAGATTTAAGATATATCTGAAAGTGAAAGAAACAGTCTCCACAGTCCCCAAGTTGACAAATGTATTGGAACGAAGATCCTCAAAGTCAAATTATAGTAGGCCTACATAAAAGTTCATTACACAGATCATAAGAAGCCTCAAAATCCGTAACAACAACATTACCACCTCCAGCTTTTCATGTTGCAACTACATCTCGTGCTGAGTGTGTCGTTCACGAGGCGCTACGAAAATAGATCGTAAGGTAATCAATAGCACGAGCCAATGGGATTTTTCGCGTTCAAAGAGGGCCGGAAAAAACACAGAAACGATATTTACTATTGGACTTATTTGAACTCAAAATGACCAATAATTAAAAGGTAAATAGAGAATGACTCGTTTATTCGCCCTATACTGTGTACCTTATCTTAGCCGTCAAGAAACTGTTTATTGGTTGAAAAAAACTGCTACATTAAAGTCACTGGCAATGGAAAAAAGGTCAAGGTCTTATTGTGGACCTTCAATAACTCTTTGTAGTATCAGGGTCATCATTCCAAGTCGAACTGGTTGTGGGCGGGTTAGGAAACTGGAGGTTGAATGGAAATATTAGAGAAAATCTATTAACTTCTCTTTTAAGGTGAAGACGAGACTATCGAATCTGGAACGGATGCTATTTGGGAATTCTTGAAGTGATAGAAAAGTTTGAGCCCTTTTTTTTTTAACCAAACGTATTGAGAAGTATGGTGGCGCTAGAAAAGATGTAATATCTTATTTTTCCAAAACTATTGGCGAAGAGCTTATTCAGCTGATGACATTAACTGTATAGTCATTCATGACAGCGAATGTCTGAACTGGAATGTACGTTTCAATCAGCGTAGACTCTGCACTGGAACTTAATAATATTGACCACATTACTTTGATTGTACTTTAGGTTTGTTTGGTTTCTGTTTCGAATTTTGCGCAAAGCTACAGGAGGGCTATCTGCGCTAGCCGTCCCTAATTTAGCAGTGTAAGATTAGAGGGAAGGAAGCTAGTAATCACCACCCACCGCCAACTCTTGGGCTACTCTTTTACCAACGAATAGTGGGATTGACTGTTACATTAGAACGTCCCCACGGCTGAAAGGGCGAGCATGTTTGGTAAGGCAAGGATTCGAACTCGCAACTCGACGATACCAGGCTGCGGTACCGCTATCAATGCTCGAGAGTCTCTCATCACATGACTTGAGCAGTTAGAAATTCAACTATTCTTGTCAGTATGTGGTCTTGAGAAAAATATTTTCCACATCAAACCAAAATGTCAATTAACTGTAAGTCCACTTGGTATGACGATTATTTGAAATAAGGGCTCACTGTTGGTTATCGTCCTCGGAATTTGTTTGTTTGTTTGTTTTCGAATTTTGCGCAAAGCTACAGGAGGGATATCTATGCTAGCCGTCCCTAATTTAGCAGTGTAAGATTAGAAGGAAGGAAGCTAGTAATCACCACCCAGCGCCAACTCTTGGGCTACTCTTTTAGCAACGAATAGTGGGATTGATCGTCACATTACAACGCCCCCACAACTGAAAGGGCGAGCACGTTTAGTGCGATAAGGATTCGAATTCATGACTTTCAGACTGCGAGTCGATCTTACTAACCATTTGACTATTCCGGACCTGTCTATTAGGTAAAATCAAACGCCAGTAGAACGTTTGTGAGATTCCTCGAGTTTCACCCTCACGATATCGGAAACATGGTCGCCATAGTTACAAAGCTAATTGAAGATATTGGACTGGATGTTTCTGATCTCCAAAGTCAGAGCTATAATAACGCGTCGAATGTCTCAGACATTTACTCAGGGCTGCAGATGAGAACGGAAGAATTTAATGCACTTGCACTTTGTGTTCAGTGCGCTGCACATTGGCTTAACCTTGTTAGTGCGTGTATTGTCGGCAGTGATTTAGCTGCAATGTCTTATATTGCAGTTTTACAGTCCTTGTAAGTTTTCTGTTTGCATGAAACTACCGATAACAACAGTCAAAATGCTCTGCCTTAAGGTGGACTTGCGGTCAAAACTCTGTCAGGGACGAGATGTAGAACTAAAGGAGAGGTTACAAAGAACCTTTTCCCATTATTAAGAAATTAAAACAACTTTTAAGAAAATACATGTTGACAATAAATTGAGGCTTGGCAGACGGATTGATCAAACAAATGGAGCAACTCGGAACTAGCCTAATGATAGTTCATCTGGCACAGCACTCTGAACCGCTTTGAAAGCTATAAGTTTGAAACGAGAATTCATAAAATTGTATTTTTGTAAGTTCACTTAAATATTAAATATGATAAGACTACAGCTGGGTAATTACATACGTACGTGCTTCACTGATGTGATTCAGTAAAAATAAAATGTTGTTTCTTATTGGGCACAAACTACACACAAAGAACCATTTGGGGTATACACACCATGGATATCAAAACCCAGTTTCTAACAATATAAGTCCACAGACTTATCACTGTGGCACTGGATGCAACAACCTTTTTGATAGCTCAATTTATTCTACTCTTTATAAATATTATAAATATTCTCGATACTTAGGCCTAATAGCTACTTAGGTCTATAGAATAAATGATTGAGTTATATAACGCTGAACAATTTTTACTGTATTAATTTTAACTTCATCGACATTAAGGGTTATATTAGTGGCATCAAAACATATTGTCGTAAAGACAAGGTTTTCAGAATTAAGGCACAGCGTTAATTAAGGGAAGAAGGAAGGTTGTAAGACTCTTTAAGAACATATACGTGTTGATAACATTTTTTATTCATTACTGACACATGACAGAACCATGGCTGAGGTGACTGGCATAGCGGGGGACAGAGCCCCATGATTAGTATAGCCAAAAGTCTACTGGTGGTTACTTTTGTCCTGTTCGCGTACGGTGAATTTTGTATTTTGTTAAGTAACTTTTTAACACTATCTCCATCAATATTTGGAGGTTGTTGTTTTGGAAAGCAGTCCGGAAGTTTGCTTTATTTGATTTTCATAATAAACAAAGAAGTTCAAAACGCACCAAACTTTCCCCACATTATGTTGATACATGATCCACTTATTTATGTGAGTTTTATTTTTCCTCTTACGAAACCTCTAGTAACATATTTCTCAACTAAATGTATTCGAAACAACTTGCGTCTTCTTAGAATCAACCACGAAATGAGGATTTTTAAAATATTTTAATATTGTTTTAAACTAAACCTATAGGATTGTTTGTTTTTGAATTTCGCACAAAGCTACTCGAGGGCTATCTGCGCTAGCCGTCCCTGATTTAGCAGTGTAAGACTAGAGGGAAGGCAGCTAGTCATCACCACCCAGCGCCAACTCTTGGGCTACTCTTTTGCCAATGAATAGTGGGATTGACCGTCACATTATAAGGCCCCAACGGCTGAAAGGACGAGCATGTTTGGTGTGATGAAAAGCTGAACTCGCGACTCTTGGATTACGTGTCAAGTTCCTCAATCACCTGGTCATGCCAGGCCTAATATGAGTTTGAAAGTTAATTTCTTACACTTACATATTGTCTATATTCCCCCAAATCTAGGTGTCTTCATCGAAGAATAGTAGAAAGGATTTCTTCAAGACATCAGGGAAATGGAGAGAAGATGGAACATCAACACCATCATTAATTACTGGTGGTCATTGGAAGATACTCTAAACCCAATACATAAAATAAAGACCACAACAGGCAATTTTGAGTCTAAAAAACATAGATTTGAGACACACACAAAAAATTAGGATGAATGTTCTTCATTTGTATTCAGTTTGTCTGTATTTTTGTTAACTAACGTGATAATGTTCATTGCAGTAAACGAAATAATAATTCGATCTGAGCAAGAGTCTGTTTTTCCGATTCCTAAAAATAATTCTAAGATGATAGAAACATTTTATACTGTTTTGAAATTTGCTAAATTCTCTAAGATCCGTTGCAAGAAACAAAATATAAAGTTTACATTCGCAGGCCCATGAGCTATCAGGCCAGTTGTGACGTCTCGTTTCGTAGTTTCCCAAGAAGGAAAAGGTTGCTTTAAACCTTTAACGTAAATAACAAATAGGTTTAACGTATATTCCCATTTTGTTAAACTTTTATCGAGCTACTAAACGAGCCAAATCCTGTTTAATGTATCGTCACGTTCCAACCTGATGAAACAAACAACACTGCACAACAAAGTTTTTGTTTCTTGAACATTGTTGGGTGTTCCTTATAGTTATACTGCACAACAAAGTGTTTGTTTCTTGAACACTGTTGGGTGTTCCTTATAGTTACACTGCACAACAAAGTTTTTGTTTCTTGAACATTGTTGGGTGTTCCTTATAGTTATACTGCACAACAAAGTGTTTGCTTCT
Source organism: Tachypleus tridentatus (assembly GCF_004210375.1). Taxonomy (NCBI): domain Eukaryota; kingdom Metazoa; phylum Arthropoda; class Merostomata; order Xiphosura; family Limulidae; genus Tachypleus; species Tachypleus tridentatus. The sequence continues at coordinate 169,555,780 of NC_134831.1, forward strand.
TGAACACTGTTGGGTGTTCCTTATAGATTTTTGGCTGCTGATCACGAAAACCACATCCAAATTTACCCATCACGTACCGTTCCATCGCAATCTTCAGTTTCACCGGGACATTGCTACAATGGAAAAACGATATAAGGGCAACTGGAATCCGTCAATGTTTGCTGACTGCTGTTGGACATTGCAACGTGATGCACCGGACATTGAATACAAACGAAAATCAGGAGCAAAACACTTTTAATTATGTTGAACTTAATAGTGTATTAGAAACATAAACGTAATTAAATACGTTATTGCCGGTAAACAGTTAACTGTCTATTTCTCAGAGTTCCTACGTGATGAAGCAAAACCAAAACTATATTTGTGCATACCCACCAGGTACCTGTCACAATCAGCTAAAACTTTTCAGGAAGCAAAACTTTTCAACAAAACTGTTGTGCAACCTATCAACCTTCAGACTCTCTTTAGATACGAATGTTTCACTTGCTTACATTGAAAGCGGTAACAACGTGATTAACTTGATTCGACACACACGTATAGATATGTCTGAAGATAATCCATTCACAGTTTTATTTTGTAATTTCCTTTCTTGTTCTACTAGCTGAACAACTCATAGCAACAACTTGTTTGGGGTATTTTCATATACACAACTTCTAGTGTTGCACAATTTGAAATCATTAGTCACTGTAAACTTGTATACGACTAACAGTTGTAGGTAAGTTATTGGTTGAGGTTAGCAAAACAAGTTGATGTTGTCACTACATTTCTTTAATTAGTATCTCAGTTTATTCAATATTTTATTAACAAAATAAATAACTTCAGATCTGTGCATTTATATTTTTTACTATTTCGTGTTTTAACATGAGCAGAAAATAACCCTGAAGACGTCTGACGTTTAACTTGAGTTACTTGTTTTTTCACTCAATATCAAGTAGATACTTGATTTCTTGAAATACTATGCTGAATATTTTCACTGTAGATGTTACGTATGTACAGTAATCGAAATAATTACAGAAAGCATGAGAAAAGAGATGTGAGGTGAGTACAGTCACGAATTTACATTTTACACTTTGTCTGACTCTCATCAACCAATCAGAAAGCTAATAAAAGTATTATGCGTAGTTGTATTAGTGTTATCTAGTAATGGCTCCTAGGACTAAAGAAATATTACACGAAACAAGTAGAAATCAAAGTTTTGCTTGAAAAAACGATACTCTATTAAAAAATTGCAACAAACTCCATGTTTCAATAGGAGATATACGTAAGATAGTATGTGGAACCTTTATTGTTAATAGTAGAAGCAGTCGATATTTCTTAAATCCAAAAAACAAACAAGAACAAACGAACTCTTCAAAAGTAATATTAATTGACTCAACTCAGGGCATATTATTAACCAGATGGAAGATGGCGGAGTACAAATCTTAACAACTGTCTTGCTGTTGTAAATTATGAGATGCATATTAACACACATCGACCTTAATGGGCATGCTTCTGCTCGAAAGCTGCTACTCAGAAGAGATAGCCAAGCCAAAAGGTTGAAATGAGAAACCAGAAACATTCGAGTGAAGAAAACTAGACGTGATGTTCTTCAACAATGAATCTAAATTTGCATTGTTAGTAACAACAAACGACGGTTTGTTTGATGAAGAAGAGATTTGGTTTATTTTAGGTATCCACAAAACGGAAATCTGCGCTAATTGTCCCTAATTTTGAAGATACATAAACAACAGAACCTAGTACCCAACTCTTAGGTCAAACGAAGGCTAGCTGCACTAGCTGTCCCTAATTTATCATTGTAAGATTAGAAGGAAGGCAGCTAGTCATTACCACCCATTGCCAACTCTTGGGCTATTATTTTACTAAAGAATAGCGGGCTTGACCAACGCATTTAACGCCCTCACGGTTGAAAGGTCTAGCATGGCTGGTAGAACGGGGATTAAAATCCGTGACCCTAAGACTGTGAATCGAGTGCCCTAACAATCTGGTCATGCTTGTGATTTTGTAGACACGTGTTTAAACCAAAATCCTGCAATATCATAGCAACTTAAGTTTCTTTTAAATTTAAATAAAAATTTACTTTTTGCTACGCGGGAAATGTACACATTTGTGCTACAAGCGTTTGCTCTAGATAAGGTGTAGGTTTAATATGATATCAACATGGCTGAGTAAAAGTGAATCCTTTGTGATAATATCAAAATGAGTTAATATCTTGGGTATTTCATTAAAGATTACTTTTTCAGATACAAAATCGAGATATAAAATACTCGTTTGGTGGTAGTGCGGGCAACTGAAAGAAAACAATTAATTAAAAGAGCACTTAAAATGAATACAAAATTAAAATAATTGCCCAATAAATAATATATTAAAAACAAGGAGGCCCGGTGAGGCGAAGTGTTTAGGGAGCTCGGCTAGTAATCTGAGGGTTGCGGGTTCCAATCCCTGTCACAACAAACATGCTCGATCTTTCAGCCGTGGAGGTGTTATAATGTAACGGTCAATCCCACTATTATTGATAAAAGAGTAGCCCAAGAGTTGGCGGTGAGTGAAGATGGCTAGCTGTCTTCACTCTAGTCGTACATTGATAAATTAGGGACGGCTAGCGTAGATAACCCTCGTGTAGCTTTCAGCGAAATTCAGAAAACAAACAAATCTGAAAAGGAGGACCAACCCATAAAAAAAGACTAGATGTTTCGGTATTCTTGAGCCACAATCTTAAGAACTCCTGAGTTTCTTCGTATTTATTTTAATTATATATACGAAGGATTTGACAGAAACCTACAATAGCACGTGAGCTATTCTTATATCAAAATTAAGTGTTCTCTGTTACAACAGTGTTAAAGTTTTCTCGAAGCTCTGTTCCTGTGTCTAAAAGGTACATCATACATCGATAAACTTTTAAATAAAATAATTTTAATACAAATATCAGCTGAGGTTAAACGTTTGTCAGATACTTCAGCCATTCCTTGACTTCTGTTTTCCGATGTGCCAGAAGTAAGTCTAACAAACAAAATCGTTAAAATTCGGGATTATATTCCTCGCAGTGGCCAGAGCAGATAGAGAAATGAGACTTTGGGATAAAATTATTAAGCTTCGACTTCAAAGGTATAGTTTTAAATTATAGAAAGTTAAAATTATTTCTATACAAGAAAATCGACGTGCATACGTTTTTATAAAGTTTGTTTCTCACCTTTTAATAGAGTACTTGGTGTTTCTAAAGATTTGATCACGTTTTAATAGAGCACTTGGTGTTTCTAAAGATTTGATCACGTTTTAATAGAGCACTTGGTGTTTCTAAAGATTTGATCACGTTTTAATAGAGCACTTGGTGTTTCTAAAGATTTGATCACGTTTTAATAGAGCACTTGGTGTTTCTAAAGATTTGATCACGTTTTAATAGAGCACTTGGTGTTTCTAAAGATTTGATCACGTTTTAATAGAGCACTTGGTGTTTCTAAAGATTTGATCACGTTTTAATAGAGCACTTGGTGTTTCTAAAGATTTGATCACGTTCTAATAGAGCACTTGGTGTTTCTAAAGATTTGATCACGTTCTAATGGAGCACTTGGTGTTTCTAAAGATTTGATCACGTTCTAATAGAGCACTTGGTGTTTCTAAAGATTTGATCACGTTCTAATAGAGCACTTGGTGTTTCTAAAGATTTGATCACGTTCTAATAGAGCACTTGGTGTTTCTAAAGATTTGATCACGTTCTAATAGAGCACTTGGTGTTTCTAAAGATTTGATCACGTTCTAATAGAGCACTTGGTGTTTCTAAAGATTTGATCACGTTCTAATAGAGCACTTGGTGTTTCTAAAGATTTGATCACGTTCTAATAGAGCACTTGGTGTTTCTAAAGATTTGATCACGTTCTAATAGAGCACTTGGTGTTTCTAAAGATTTGATCACGTTCTAATAGAGCACTTGGTGTTTCTAAAGATTTGATCACGTTCTAATAGAACACTTGGTGTTTCTAAAGATTTGATCACGTTCTAATAGAGCACTTGGTGTTTCTAAAGATTTGATCACGTTCTAATAGAGCACTTGGTGTTTCTAAAGATTTGATCACGTTCTAATAGAGCACTTGGTGTTTCTAAAGATTTGATCACGTTCTAATAGAGTACTTGGTGTTTCTAAAGATTTGATCACGTTCTAATAGAGTACTTGGTGTTTCTAAAGATTTGATCACGTTCTAATAGAGTACTTGGTGTTTCTAAAGATTTGATCACGTTCTAATAGAGTACTTGGTGTTTCTAAAGATTTGATCACGTTCTAATAGAGTACTTGGTGTTTCTAAAGATTTGATCACGTTCTAATAGAGTACTTGGTGTTTCTAAAGATTTGATCACGTTCTAATAGAGTACTTGGTGTTTCTAAAGATTTGATCACGTTCTAATAGAGTACTTGGTGTTTCTAAAGATTTGATCACGTTCTAATAGAGTACTTGGTGTTTCTAAAGATTTGATCACGTTTTAATAGAGTACTTGGTGTTTCTAAAGATTTGATCACGTTCTAATAGAGTACTTGGTGTTTCTAAAGATTTGATCACGTTCTAATAGAGTACTTGGTGTTTCTAAAGATTTGATCACGTTCTAATAGAGTACTTGGTGTTTCTAAAGATTTGATCACGTTCTAATAGAGCACTTGGTGTTTCTAAAGATTTGATCACGTTCTAATAGAGCACTTGGTGTTTCTAAAGATTTGATCACGTTCTAATAGAGCACTTGGTGTTTCTAAAGATTTGATCACGTTCTAATAGAGTACTTGGTGTTTCTAAAGATTTGATCACGTTCTAATAGAGTACTTGGTGTTTCTAAAGATTTGATCACGTTCTAATAGAGCACTTGGTGTTTCTAAAGATTTGATCACGTTCTAATAGAGTACTTGGTGTTTCTAAAGATTTGATCACGTTCTAATAGAGCACTTGGTGTTTCTAAAGATTTGATCACGTTCTAATAGAGTACTTGGTGTTTCTAAAGATTTGATCACGTTCTAATAGAGTACTTGGTGTTTCTAAAGATTTGATCACGTTCTAATAGAGTACTTGGTGTTTCTAAAGATTTGATCACGTTCTAATAGAGTACTTGGTGTTTCTAAAGATTTGATCACGTTCTAATAGAGTACTTGGTGTTTCTAAAGATTTGATCACGTTCTAATAGAGTACTTGGTGTTTCTAAAGATTTGATCACGTTCTAATAGAGCACTTGGTGTTTCTAAAGATTTGATCACGTTCTAATAGAGCACTTGGTGTTTCTAAAGATTTGATCACGTTCTAATAGAGTACTTGGTGTTTCTAAAGATTTGATCACGTTCTAATAGAGCACTTGGTGTTTCTAAAGATTTGATCACGTTCTAATAGAGCACTTGGTGTTTCTAAAGATTTGATCACGTTCTAATAGAGCACTTGGTGTTTCTAAAGATTTGATCACGTTCTAATAGAGCACTTGGTGTTTCTAAAGATTTGATCACGTTCTAATAGAGCACTTGGTGTTTCTAAAGATTTGATCACGTTCTAATAGAGCACTTGGTGTTTCTAAAGATTTGATCACGTTCTAACTTGGTGTTTCTAAAGATTTGATCACTAATAGGTGTTTCTAAAGATTTGATCACGTTCTAATAGAGCACTTGGTGTTTCTAAAGATTTGATCACGTTCTAATAGAGTACTTGGTGTTTCTAAAGATTTGATCACGTTCTAATAGAGTACTTGGTGTTTCTAAAGATTTGATCACGTTCTAATAGAGTACTTGGTGTTTCTAAAGATTTGATCACGTTCTAATAGAGTACTTGGTGTTTCTAAAGATTTGATCACGTTCTAATAGAGTACTTGGTGTTTCTAAAGATTTGATCACGTTCTAATAGAGTACTTGGTGTTTCTAAAGATTTGATCACGTTCTAATAGAGTACTTGGTGTTTCTAAAGATTTGATCACGTTCTAATAGAGTACTTGGTGTTTCTAAAGATTTGATCACGTTCTAATAGAGTACTTGGTGTTTCTAAAGATTTGATCACGTTCTAATAGAGTACTTGGTGTTTCTAAAGATTTGATCACGTTTAATAGAGTACTTGGTGTTTCTAAAGATTTGATCACTAATAGAGTACTTGGTGTTTCTAAAGATTTGATCACGTTCTAATAGAGTACTTGGTGTTCTAAAGATTTGAATAGAGTACTTGGTGTTTCTAAAGATTTGATCACGTTCTAATAGAGTACTTGGTGTTTCTAAAGATTTGATCACGTTCTAATAGAGTACTTGGTGTTTCTAAAGATTTGATCACGTTCTAATAGAGTACTTGGTGTTTCTAAAGATTTGATCACGTTCTAATAGAGTACTTGGTGTTTCTAAAGATTTGATCACGTTCTAATAGAGTACTTGGTGTTTCTAAAGATTTGATCACGTTCTAATAGAGTACTTGGTGTTTCTAAAGATTTGATCACGTTCTAATAGAGTACTTGGTGTTTCTAAAGATTTGATCACGTTCTAATAGAGTACTTGGTGTTTCTAAAGATTTGATCACGTTCTAATAGAGTACTTGGTGTTTCTAAAGATTTGATCACGTTCTAATAGAGTACTTGGTGTTTCTAAAGATTTGATCACGTTCTAATAGAGTACTTGGTGTTTCTGATTTGACGTTTTAATAGAGTACTTGGTGTTTCTAAAGATTTGATCACGTTTCAATAGAGTACTTGGTGTTTCTAAAGATTTGATCACGTTCTAATAGAGTACTTGGTGTTTCTAAAGATTTGATCACGTTTTAATAGAGCACTTGGTGTTTTTTTCTAAATGTTTTTTCACGTTCTCATTAAGCACTTCGTGTTTTAACGATCTTATCACGTTTTAATAAAGCACTTGGTGATTTTAAACATTTTGCCTCGTTTTAATAAAGCACTTTGTGTTTCTAAACATTTATAACGTTCTAATAGAGCACTTGACGTATCTAAAAGCTTTGTCACGTTTTATTTGAGCACTTCGCGTATTTTAAGTGCTTGAGACGATGTTCATAATATATCCATAAAACACAAACATTTCGTGTTAACCACTGGTTGTTACCTTCTTTACTGTATTGAGATGTGTTACTTATATTTACTCTTACATAATTATTTAAAATTACATAGAAATGAATTAATAAATTCGTAGGCACATTTTGTAGGACCTAAAGCCCTTGCCTTTCAGCAGTTTGTTTCTAAAAAAACCTCTAAATATTTTCTTAGTTTAGTCTTGAAACTAGTGTTCCAAATCCATCCTGTTGTGAAAAGTTTTAACTGGAACATTCTGATACTCTCGGACCCAAGGACTTTAACATGCTAAAAGTGTTGGAATCATTCATTAATTGTTTGTTTTGTTTTGAATTTCGCACAAAGCTACTCAAGGACTATCTGCGCTAGCCGTCCCTAATTTAGTAGTGTAAGACTAGGGGAAGGCAGTTAGTCATCACCACCCACCGTCAACTCTTGGGCTACTCTTTTACCAACGAATAGTGGGACTGACGGTCACATTATAACGCCTCTACAGCTGAAATGGCGAGCATGGTTGGTGCGACCGAGATTCGAACCCGCGACCCTCAGATTACGAGTCGAACACCTTAACCCTCCTGGCCATGCCAGGCCTCATTCATTATTATTTACCATATAAATGGAAACAAAAGTCTATTATTCTATTATTGCGATAAGTAAGTTTCCAATAGAATAAAGATAAAAATAAATGCAATAATTCATGATAGAATATTTATATTTTAAATATATTATCTACATGTGAGCGGCTAATATTAATTCGCGAACAAGATGAGCACCTAACCTGAAACGCGATGATTTATTTTCCCTTTTTTTTTTCGGGTGCCCAAATAAGATTTGACGTAAAAAACTAGTAAATTAATTAAAGAAACTGGTGGTCAGCCTACTGTGTGGCGTAACCTGTTTTTAATTTTTCACATGTAAATATATTTATAGAACAAATGCGGTCATTCACAAGTTTCTAAGGAACCAGCATAAAACCGGTTGGGTTCGTGGAGAAAGAGGTTATTGTGTGACGGAAAGATCCTTGGATTTTCTCTCACATTTCTTTAATATCGAGGTCGTTTAGTTCGTATAATTGTGTTAAAATATTTATTTTTTTTATGATTTCAAAGCCAAGCATGGCCCAATGACAAGCGTGGCCAAGGTGTGTGACTTCGAAGAGTCGATGTTTGCATCCATTACTTTACCTTAAAGTTGTGTGTGCGGTATAAGAGTGACAGTCAAACCTTCCTTTTCCACAGTCAAGAGTAGGTTAGTAGTTTGGAATGGGTGATGGTAACCAGTTATTTTACCTAGGGGGGGGGTTAGTGGGGCTAGTGCAGATGCCTCTGGATTATATTTTTTGCGAGACAAGCAAAATCCCTCAAGCCTATTAGCTCAAAATTAGGGACATCTGTGCAGAGACAGTCAGTCCTTTGTGTAGCTTTACGCGAAAATTCGGTAAAGGAAGGTGAAAACAACAGTAATATGAAGTTGTTCTATTTCCATCAACAGTTGTATCATTTGTCACCAAATGTTGGTCTTCAAACAAGTTTAAAACATTATATTATCAACATTACTTTCATATTAAAATATACATCAATTAATAAAACCTAAAATGTCTCGGTTTTGAAAATGAACCTTATTATAAGTAGTGAACTTTCTGGGTGAATAAAAGAAAAAAGACAAATTCATTGGAAGTGGTGACATTTGTTGGTGAATTAATAGATAAAATACAGTTTTTTTTTTGGAAGTAGCGAAATTCTGGGTCAGTTAATAGAGCCCACGGTATATCGCTAAATGCGCTCTTCACTTTCAACTGGCCAGGGTCGCGGGTTCGAATCCCCGTCACACCAAACGTGCTCCTCGTCCTTTCAGCCATGGGGGCGTTATAATGTAACGGTCAATCCCATTATTCGTTGCTAAAAGAGTAGCCCAAGAGTTGACGGTGGGTGATAATGACTAGCTGCCTTCCCTCTAGTCTCACACTGCTAAATTAGGGACGGCTAGCGCATATAGTCCTCGAGTAGCTTTGCTCGAAATTCAGAACAAACCAAACCGCTTTCAACTGTGTCGACTCGCTGTGAAAGTTACAGTCAATCTTATTATCCAATTAAAATTAGTCCTGGCTGCTGCTCATTGGTTGCCTTCCTTTCGTTCAGCTGTCCTAAATTATGGGCCACTATGCCAGAACCTTGGGGTATTTGACCTAATTAATTTCTCCCTGATGTGGCATAATTCACCGTTTAGTTTGAAATGCTAAATACACACTAAATTAATATTAATAAAAACCAAAATAATTCAACTGGTATACTTAGCTATAAATTAAAAATTTTATAAACTAAATAAAGTATCATACGAAGTTTTGAAATGTTAGAAAGTACTATTACTGATGCTTCTGGTTTTATCTTTGACTAAGCCTACTTATTATTTCGAAAGTAACATTAAATTTTTTTTTCACATCTACTACGTGATATAAAAAGTCCCATATCCAGCTTTGAAGCGAGTGTCGTGAGTGGTAGATAAGGATCACCTTTAGCTGGGGGTCCGCCTCCAGCGTCACGAGCCAACCTACATGCCCTAGGAAAAGAAAAAAAGTGATTTCCAATTCACGTGGAAGGGCCTGCAATCTTCCCACGTGTCACCAAGGGTGGCTACGAATAAAGACAAACGAACTTTAAAAATAGTTTAAAGACGAGACGCTAAACAGTATGACGTTAATAAATCAATTTTCAGTTACTCTTTTGAAGCTGATGGATTTACAGACTCTAGAAATATAATGCAGAGAATATATCAGTCTCGAACGGCAAAATTATGAGGAAAACAACAACGAACAAACATCATTGGTGAACAACTAAACCAAATCTTTATTACGGTAACGTGTTTATATTTATCAGTAAATATCAGCTAGTCTTTCTGTGTGGGGCAACGTGGCTTAGAACTTCTAGTAAGATGGTTGACAGTTCGAGACTGACACTCGTCATACTGATGTGTTCTTGAAGGAAACGCTTTCAACCAGTTGTTCCAGTCTACCAAGTCATATGATTGGCGTCATTTATTATCTGTGGATTAACCTGCGACGAAGTTGAGCCACTATTTTAATTCGCTGGTGCCACTCAGAATCAGAGCTTGAAGGAACCGGTCCTCTGCGCAATACAAAGGGACAGTGAGGATTTACCTTCTAACTTATTCTCTTTTGTAATCTATGTCTGTGAATACCGTGATAAGAGAGGCTTCCCAAATAATAATGTTATAGAAGCAAAGGAAACTCCGTACAATTATCTATAGACTATGTAAATCAACAACTATTCCAAATGACACATTTAAGGAGCGATAACAATTCTCAGCTAGTGACAACTTGTACAAGTGTCTGTGTCACCCCTTGAGATGCTTTTAATGCACTCCATGGAGTGAACTCAGACACAGAACTGCAAGGGTACAGGGTTGTAAGAAATAATTCATTTGTCTAAAGAAAGAGTGAATTATTTAATAGTGCTCCAATATTTTAGCTTTATCCTCCATTTTACATTCCACTTTAAGTCTCAAAATTTTCGTTTTCTCAGTGAAAAACGTTACTACTAAAAATCAAACTAGCGACCTATAAGGAAAGTTATTTAAGTTTATTTGTGCAAACTGATATTTTCGTAATAGTTCTGAGTTTTTATTTTTTATATTGTGTAGAATAGACAGCAAATAGTGTCTGATAGGTTTCAAATACACAGGAACCAGATGTTCCAAAATAGAATGTCGTGGGTTGGAACACCTACGATTTTAGGTCAATGTTAAATTTACAGACTTCCAACGCTAGTAATTGTTCACCTTCCACTTTATTTGACAGTTATAAAAACTGTTAGACTTGGATATGAAAATAAATCCAAGCTGAATTATTTTATAACAACATGGATTCTACTTATTTTGTTTTGGAACTTAGTTAATATTTTTAGCTATTAATTTCCTCTACCAAGTGTCACATAAGGGCAGCGTCAAGCTTACATACTTACAGCATTACAATCAAACAACTGGAAGGAATAAAAACTTGACGAAAAACACGATTTCTAGCAAATATCTGACCAATAATATAATGAAAACATTGATAAAACATAATTATATTTAAACATACAAAACTTGTTTTGTTATGAATTTCGCACAAAGCTACTCGAGGGATATCTGCGCTAGCCGTCCCTAATTTAGCAGTGTAAAACCGGAGGTAAGATAGCTAGTCATCACCACCCACCGCCAACTCTTAGGCTACCCTTTTACAAACGAATAGTGGAATTGACCGTCACATTATAACGCTCCCACGTCTGAAAGGGGGAGCATATTTGGTGCGACCGGGATTCGAACCCGGGACCCTCGGATTACGAGTCGCACGCCTTAACGCGTTTGGCCATGCCGGGCCAGGATTTAGTCATGAGACAGACTGGTTATTTTCGCCCATATTCTATTCAGTCTCATAAGTAAACTAGTTCTAATCACAAAATTTTGTATTTTTGCAATATTTAAAATAAAGATTTAAGCCTAATCTATGTTTTAAATAGAAAGAACTTATATAATAAAACAGGGATCTTTTTTTTAAAAAAGTTCTTGGGTTTTCTTGACGCTCATCTTAACTGGTTAAAAAAAGAAACGTATTCAAAGTTAAAGTGACCGTCTCACCCTACCTTTCCCCGTACACGCGCTTATAAAGTGTAGTCATGAACTGGGTGTGTCTGTATTCCTCGTTAAATATTGTTACAGAAAAAATATTTATATCATCTCGAACTTTAACTCCACACGTCTTAAATATTTGAAATTTGATTTGCGAGCTGAGTTTGCATTCCAGATGGAAAATTTTATACACAGACAGCATACTTAAATATGCTCCTGTTTGCCAGTCTCTGGAATGTTAGAAAGAGGCGAGGCTAAAAGCAACATGACAGGATGAAAGTTATTATTTATTGGAGCACAAATATCACAACAAAATAACTACATCGACTTTGTGTGTGTTAGTTTACTGTGTGGTATCACATGTGTTTTACACTCTAATATATGTAAAAAACACATCTCAAAAAATGAACATTTTTACTGATATTTTATGGTATATGTAATAAATATCCTTCAATACTGTTCTTCAACATCATTTCCCAGCCAAAGATTTTACTTTAGAAACAAACCCAAGCGTAAACTTAGGTTTTTCATGTACAGGGTGGCCCATAAGTCCCTACTCATCCATATGTTATTATGTTATATTCAATTACGCATGTATTATAAACTTGTTTCTTTTTTTTTCAGAGAAATGTGGCCGATGTAAGCCTATTTACACTTGAAAAGCGTATTGTGACATAATCGTCGCATAATATTATGCAGCGAGAATGACGGACAGCACACAGATACACTGGATACATAAGATATATGGATGGGTTGTGACTTACGGGCCACCCTGTAGTAGGAATTAATAATACAGTTTTTCATTATTGTATAACCAGCAGTATAAGTGTCACTTATTATATAACCAACAGCACGAGCGTCACCTATTATATAACAAGCAGTAGGAGTGTCACTTATTATACAAATAGCAGTACGAGTGTCACCTATTATATAACAAGCAGTAGGAGTGTCACTTATTATACAACCAGCAGTACAAGTGTCACCTATTATATAACAAGCAGTAGGAGTGTCATCTATTATATAACAAGCAGTAGGAGTGTCACTTATTATACAACTAGCAGTACGAGTGTCACCTATTATACAACTAGCAGTACGAGTGTCACCTATTATATAACAAGCAGTAGGAGTGTCACTTATTATACAACCAGCAGTACGAGTGTCACCTATTATATAACAAGCAGTAGGAGTGTCACTTATTATACAACCAGCAGTACGAGTGTCACCTATTATATAACAAGCAGTAGGAGTGTCACTTATTATACAACCAGCAGTAGAAGTGTCACCTATTATATAACAAGCAGTAGGAGTGTCACTTATTATACAACAGCAGCAGTGTCAAGTGTCACCTACTTATTATACAACTAGCAGTAGGAGTGTCACCTATTATATAACAAGCAGTACGAGTGTCACTTATTATACAACTAGCAGTACGAGTGTCACCTATTATATAACAAGCAGTAGGAGTGTCACCTATTACACAACCAGCAGTACGAGTGTCACCTATTATATAACCAGCAGTAGGAGTGTCACTTATTATACAACCAGCAGTACAAGTGTCACCTATTATATAACAAGCAGTAGGAGTGTCACTTATTATACAACCAGCAGTACAAGTGTCACCTATTATATAACAAGCAGTAGGAGTGTCACTTATTATACAACTAGCAGTACGAGTGTCACCTATTATATAACAAGCAGTAGGAGTGTCACTTATTATACAACCAGTAGTTCAAGTGTCACCTTTTATATAACAAGCAGTACGAGTGTCACTTATTATACAACTAGCAGTACGAGTGTCACCTATTATATAACAAGCAGTACGAGTGTCACCTATTATATAACAAGCAGTAGGAGTGTCACTTATTATACAACCAGCAGTACGAGTGTCACCTTTTATATAACAAGCAGTACGAGTGTCACTTATTATACAACCAGCAGTAGAAGTGTCACCTATTATATAACAAGCAGTAGGAGTGTCATTTATTATACAACCAGCAGTAGAAATGTCACCTATTATATAACAAGCAGTAGGAGTGTCACTTATTATACAACTAGCAGTACAAGTGTCACCTATTATATAACAAGCAGTAGGAGTGTCACCTATTATATAACAAGCAGTACGAGTGTCACTTATTATACAACTAGCAGTACGAGTGTCACCTATTACATAACAAGCAGTAGGAGTGTCACCTATTATACAACCAGCAGTACGAGTGTCACCTATTATATAACCAGCAGTAGGAGTGTCACTTATTATACAACCAGCAGTACAAGTGTCACCTATTATATAACAAGCAGTAGGAGTGTCACTTATTATACAACCAGTAGTACAAGTGTCACCTATTATATAACAAGCAGTAGAAGTGTCACTTATTATACAACTAGCAGTACGAGTGTCACCTATTATATAACAAGCAGTAGGAGTGTCACTTATTATACAACCAGTAGTTCAAGTGTCACCTTTTATATAACAAGCAGTACGAGTGTCACTTATTATACAACTAGCAGTACGAGTGTCACCTATTATATAACAAGCAGTACGAGTGTCACCTATTATATAACAAGCAGTAGGAGTGTCACTTATTATACAACCAGGAGTACGAGTGTCACCTTTTATATAACAAGCAGTACGAGTGTCACTTATTATACAACTAGCAGTACGAGTGTCACCTATTATATAACAAGCAGTAGAAGTGTCACCTATTATATAACTAGCAGTAGAAGTGTCACCTATTATATAACAAGCAGTAGGAGTGTCACTTATTATACAACCAGGAGTACGAGTGTCACCTTTTATATAACAAGCAGTAGAAGTGTCACCTATTATATAACTAGCAGTAGAAGTGTCACCTATTATATAACAAGCAGTAGGAGTGTCACTTATTATACAACCAGGAGTACGAGTGTCACCTTTTATATAACAAGCAGTAGAAGTGTCACCTATTATATAACTAGCAGTAGAAGTGTCACCTATTATATAACAAGCAGTAGGAGTGTCACTTATTATACAACTAGCAGTACGAGTGTCACCTATTATATAACAAGCAGTAGAAGTGTCACCTATTATATAACTAGCAGTAGAAGTGTCACCTATTATATAACAAGCAGTAGGAGTGTCACTTATTATACAACCAGGAGTACGAGTGTCACCTTTTATATAACAAGCAGTAGAAGTGTCACCTATTATATAACTAGCAGTAGAAGTGTCACCTATTATATAACAAGCAGTAGGAGTGTCACTTATTATACAACCAGGAGTACGAGTGTCACCTTTTATATAACAAGCAGTAGAAGTGTCACCTATTATATAACTAGCAGTAGAAGTGTCACCTATTATATAACAAGCAGTAGGAGTGTCACTTATTATACAACTAGCAGTACGAGTGTCACCTATTATATAACAAGCAGTAGAAGTGTCACCTATTATATAACAAGCAGTAGGAGTGTCACTTATTATATAACAAGCAGTACGAGTGTCACCTATTATATAACAAGCAGTAGGAGTGTCACTTATTATACAACTAGCAGTACGAGTGTCACCTATTATATAACAAGCAGTACGAGTGTCACTTATTATACAACTAGCAGTACGAGTGTCACCTATTATATAACAAGCAGTAGGAGTGTCACTTATTATACAACCAGCAGTAGAAGTGTCACCTATTTATAACAAGCAGTAAAAGTGTCACCTATTATATAACCAGCAGTACGATTGTCACCTATTGTACACACAGCAATGGCAGTGTCACTTGTTGTATAACCAGCAATATGGATATTACCTATTGTATAAACAACAATGGCAGTGTCACTTATTGTTTAACCAGCAGTGTGTGTGTGTCACTTATTGTATAAACAACAGTGTGAATGTTACACATTGTATAAACAGCAATGTGAGTGTCACCTATTTTATAACCAGCAATTTAAGCGTCACCCATAAACCACCTTTGATGAAGACATGATTGATTTACTTTTCAGTAGCATAATTGTAACATTAGTGTTTATGGTAGTTTTGTCTACACCACGAAATAAGATATTCAAAAATCAATATCGTAATATTACTGTGAACAAAGGGGGGGGACACACACGTAGAGTTATCATAAGTTTTTATGGATTACCAAAACTCAGTGAAAAATAGACGAGGTTATGATTTGTAAAACTGAAGTTAGCTTTGTGCATCTACGTATCATTTATGTATATTGTATAATAGTAACCTACAAATTGTGCACAAAGGTGGGTAACCCTCGTCAGTATGTATGTTCAAATAAAGTAATCTTCGAAATATCCTCGAAAGCTGAAGATATCCTTAAGTGTTAAAATCAATTACAGTGATATTCGATCTTATATATCTCGTGTGAATCTGAAGTTTATACCTGTTTACAGCACTAACTGTTTCCATTAACTGCTTCTTGAAGAAGAGTTTCGGATACCCAAATTTCCAACGTTTCGTTATATCTTCAGCAACGTAAACCAGTAAATGTGGTTAGAAAGATCCTTCAATGTAACAAAGACAACGGCTGCCCTCTTGTTACGATGCATTAATCGTATTTCCACATAAATGAAATTGTAGTTTGAGCAGAGGAATTATGGGAAATCATTTACCAACTCTATAGCAATCACACGACACAGTCAATTATAGATTACTTTAAGGGGACGTGTCCCCCACTTAAAATTATAATTGAATATAAGCCACTCGTAACCACTTTAAAGAGGATTTGACTTACCTATTGTTTTAAAGTTACAATTATGCCACTCTTAGATTAGTTTAAAGGGGTATTGTCTTACCGACTGTTATCAAATTAGAATTGAAAGGAGGTAATTAATGCTATACTAAATTATTGAACACTGTATTCTTTCATACTTTTGTGAAACAGAAAAACGCAAATAAAATGTATGAAATCGCCAGTTCCAAGCTCCTAACGTTCTGATAGCCCCCGAACAGTCGTATCGTAACTTTATTGGACGGTTACATATGACATTCAACCTCTCCCCCCCCCCCCTCTGTTTTGCGTGTCACTCCTGCTATTTATATAGTTTGAAGTGTGGTATATGTACTAACGAGGAAAGGACGCATTGATTTATTGGTTAACATCCCACGACATAAGGTGGGGATATCTCTTTGAGTCACTCATATGATTTCAATAACGCTACCAGGTGCATGTGCGTCCATGTATGTTCGACGTTCATCTTTTTCATTGGTTTACATTTTGCTCTGTTCGATATGCTAGTCTTGCATGTTTCCAACAATCCCACGTACCACAGAACATCTTCTCTCTGTAACGTACACAGCCCTTCTTAGTACATAATATATACACTACATACATGATGTAGTAGGTAAGTCTAACAGTAAGTGGCTCGTTGCTTTCACTTACATGCCATATTTATGGGTCAGAGGTGCTTAGGTTCATTTCCATCATGTATGATATAGCGATCCGCTTCAGAAATGTGGCACACAGTGGTTGTTGTATGTCAACACAGTTATGGTGTAGGCGGAAACATGCTGAACCTTGAACCTTGTGAGTACTGAGTTCTGTTACTTTTCTAGTTTTGCTTCCCTTTTATTTTGTTTGTTTTTGGTTTTTTAATTTCGCGCAAAGCTACACGAGGGCTATCTGCGCTAGCGGTCCCTAATTTAGAAGTGTAAGACTAGAGAGAAAGCAGCTAGTCATCACCACCCACCGTCAACTCTTGGGCTACTCTTTTACCAACGAATAGTAGGATTGACCATCACATTACAGCACCCCAATGGCTGAAAGGACGAGAAGGTTTGGTGCGACGGGGATTCGAAATTGCGAATTTCGAAATTGTTATCCTTTGCCATAGGATAACACACACACTTATATATATATGTTTACACGGTAAATATTAGGTAGATAAAATTAACCTTTTTTTTTCCAGTTACTTTTACATATAAATGGAAATTAATATGATTTTTTGAGTTAATATATTCAGTGCTTTCGTGCAATTTGTTTCTTGATTTATTAATTCGTTTAACATATTACGGCCCAAGGAAAACTTACTTTGTTCGCTAGTTGGCAGTATTGCATATAATGGACAGCAACGGTTGTCTATCCGGAATAATAAACAGGTTTTTCTGTTTTAATTTCTGGGAACGGGAGGCGCCTTGTGGTCAGCCAGTGGAAGATAATTATCATACACCGACGGACTGATTGAACTGGTGATGATGGGGTGCAAAGAGGGCACTCACATTTTGAATATGCATATATAAACCCTCTGCAGTTGTACTATAGTGTGTGTTAATTTTTTTCTTTGAGAGTTAAAGACGTGTCTGTCTATAGAGTTGGAATAGGCATAGTAAGGACTTTTCAACAATGTCTGGGGCGTGACCCTCAGGGAGCGCAAATGAATTTTCTTTGGGGTGAGGCGAAAGATTAAGGTAAAGTTAATAATTTTGTTTGTTTGTTTGGGAATTTCGCACAAAGCTACTCGAGGGCTATCTGTGCTAGCCGTCCCTAATTTAGCAGTGTAAGACTAGAGGGAAGGCAGCTAGTCATCACCACCCACCGCCAACTCTTTACCAACGAATACTGGGATTGACCGTCACATTATACACCCCCACGGCTGGGAGGGCGAGCATGTTCAGCGCGACGCGGGCGCGAACCCGCGAATTACGAGTCGCACGCCTTACGCGCTAGGCCATGCCGGGCCCTAAAGTTAATAATAATAATAATAAAAAAAAACGTAGCATTTTCCAAAGTGTGAGACGCGATCCATAGGGGGCGCAACTGTTTTTCAAGAAACGAGAGAGTAGGATAAAATTAATAATTGAATAATTTAAGTTAAATGTTTTAGTTTATTTTCCATTAGTGAAAGTATTAAGAAATTAGTATAACACATGTAGTGTTTTAATGTTTATGGGCGTATTTCATTTCGTTAAGTAACTCGTTCTTTCGCTCATTAAAAACGAAACAACAGGGGATCACGCAAGAAATCACATTTATTAAGCGGAGGCGAATTATGGAAGTTTGGGTTTGTGAAACGCTGTCGTAGTCAATTACTTGTGTATGGAAGCACATTATGCTGACAACGATTTGTAAGTACAATGCTATATGCTGTTGAAAACGTAGCGCGTTTTTCGACAATACCTTGGTCTGTCTTCTTCTGGGACGATACAAAGACCAGAATCCATATACAAAAAATGACTCGTTGGAATCAAAGGAATGCTATCATGTGAAAGTGTTAAAGATTTAACAAAGGTTAAAAATGAAGTTTGAGCTTGGTTTGTGTGTTAATAAACACAAAGGTACACAGTGTACTGCGCTCTGTCCACTGTAAGTATCGAAGTCAAAGTTTTAGTAATATAAGTCCTCAGACTTACTGATAAGTGTGGGAAAGAGATACCAAGATTATAAACTCAGGCAAAACTTTCTACTCGTTATGGTTTTAAACTAAACTTCTGTAAGTAAAATTCTAAAGACTCACATTGTTGTTCTTCTTATTGTTTTTATTTTGGGGTTGCTGTTGGAAAGAAACGTTGTTGCAAACTGAATGACACTATCTGGCAGATACCGTTTAAACATATAGCATGTTTTCTACAATAAATATAATTGTGCTTACAAATAGTTGATAATAAACTTATTCTCATAGTAAATACGTTCTAAATATTGTATAAAGCTTATCAAAAAAAGTTAATACCCATGCCAGCCGTACTGAGATACATTTTTATTTCAAGTGGGTTTCTCGTCAACAATAATTACTGATTGAGTCACTAGATGGCAATCTATTTCAGTATAGCGAAGCCTTCCTGGTTGAGTTTTGTATCTCAGAAAGGTTTTGCTGTACTGATTTAGAGCGCTCTCTGGTGTCACAACAGTAAGTCTGTGGGGTCACGATGCAAGAAATTGTTTTTCGAGACTCATGCGTAGCTGCTCATGAGTTAAAGAACAAACAAGTAATTTATTTACTGCTCGCTTTGATAGGTAACAGTTAAAACACTTATTCTTAAAGTGACGTTTTAGACTTTTTAATTTTCCTTTATCTAATCATAGTAAACATGAATGTTAAAAAACATCTTAGTTTGAAGGTGATGCTTATATTTTTCATAAATAATTCAAGAAATGCAATGATTTATGTACTCGATAATTTACATAATTTAAATATAAAAGAGCTAGTCTACAAATATATCAAATGTGTTTTAAATGTATTTAATTTTGCGTTTATTATTAACAATAATTTATGCCTTTGCCAAAACGAAATGTACGACAAATTTCAAATAAGATTTCTTCCGTTTTGATTTTTGTATTATTCTTAATGCTATTATTATTATTTTATTATATATATGTGAATATGTTATTTCTTATTATTCTTCTGTGCGAATGTGTTTTTGAATATTCGTTTGAAAAGTATTTAAAAAACATTGTTTCTACCTTTGAAAAAAGACAAATATATTATGACATGTAAAAAATACGTTAATGAAAATAGAACATCGTTTTATCCAAAGTTATTTTAATGTTATTTGAATAAATGGAACCTTTCTGGAGAATAGATATACCTTTGTCTTCAATACATGGGAGTCTTGCTGATAGCTGTAGTGGAACAGTGTATTAATAGAAATGTTAGTTTTCATAATCAATATGAGCCAAAAGGATTTTATATTATTATTATTATTATTATCTAATATTAACCTATCTATGAATTGAATAGAAAATACTGAATGTTATTTATTCATCTCTAATAAAGTTTTATTAATATATATATATATATTTATGGATTTAGTATTTTTTCCAATTAGATAGAACCTTTCATTAATATGATTACTATTTAATATTTTTAAAGAAACCTGAAAAAAAGTCTCAGGTTGTTTCAAAGCAGAGCCACATTAGACTATTTTCTGTGTAAATCGCGTGAAATCGAACCCCAAATTTTAGCCTTAAACGTCCGTAGATATATTGCTATCCCACCGAGAGAACCAAAAGGTTGACTTTAAAGGACTGTTTGTTTAACCATTACGTTCAAAAGTACACAAAGGGCTATCTGTGCTCTGCAAACCGCGGGTATCGAAACTCGGTTTTTAGCAGTATAAGTCCGAAGACATACTAGCAGGTGGCCTCTAAGAAACTATTCTATATTCTTGGACATTTCATAGAAACTTCAGTATAAAACATTAAAATTCTACGAAGTAAAACCTTTTATAAGCAGAAATAGAATCGCAAACTGAAATTACATCGACCAAATATGAAAACCTCTGAGTAAAGATCTTTGAATTCTAATTGTAATATGCAACACGTATTTTATGGTTGATGTGTATTTTTTGGGGTTATTAATTTTTGGCAAATAATTATTACGCCTTAAATAAATGTACAACTTTGGAATTATAATAGCTGTTAATCGGACGTGGCCGTTTTATATTGGTTGAAATGTCGTAAATAATATCTGCTTAAGGAATATGCTATGTTTACACATTTGATGTTGTTGTTAAGCTAGGAAAATGACCTGCTGATGGGCTCCGGCATGGACAGGTGGTTAGGGCATTCGATTCGTAATCTGAAGGTCACTGGTTTGAATCCCCGTCACACCAAACGTGCTCGCCCTTTCAGCTGTGGGGGCGTTATAATGTTACGATGAATCTCACTATTCGTTGGTAAAAAGTAGCCCAAGACTTAGCGGTGGGTGGTAATGACTAGCGGCCTTCCCTCTAGTCTTACACTGCTAAATTAGAGACGGTTAGCGCAAATAGCCCTCGTATAACTTTGCACGAAATTAAAAAGAAAAACAGACAAAATAAACAAATATAAGTTGATTTATCTACAACTGAGAAAAATTTGTAGTGAAAAGTATTTTTATTCAATTAACCTTAAAAATCTGTTTTCAAGATGAATCATCCATAACTGATAACCTTGTATTTAAGTGTATTTTATTCAATTGACCTTAAAAATCTGTTTATAAGATGAATTATCCATAACTGATAACCTTGTATTTAAGTGTATTTTATTTAATTGACCTTAAAAATCTGTTTATAAGATGAATCAACCACAACTGATAACCTTGTATTTAAGTGTATTTTATTTAATTGACCTTAAAAATCTGTTTATAAGATGAATCAACCACAACTGATAACCTTGTATTTAAGTGTATTTTGTTTAATTAACTTCTTTGTTTTTGCTTATTTTGTTTTTCAATTCCCACAAATTTATTAGAGAGCTATCTGCGCTAACCGTCTATAGTTAAGAAGTGATAAAGTAAAAGAAAAACAGACAATTACAACCAGCTCTTATATTAACGAATAGTGGGATTGATAGGAACATTATAACGCCTCCATTTTTTTGTTTGTTACATAAGCCTTTCTTTTTTTTTTACAATTTAAATTTGAGACTCAGAGACTTCAAGGCATAGATGAAATTGTCCTCAACTTACTACTAATGGGCAGAGAGAAGGCAACACCAGCCGCCAACACGACTTCTAAGTCACACGTTATTAGTGTATTCTCAACTGAAAATAAGACGGTTATTCACGAATGTTAGGTAATTCTTATGTAAACTACTTTTGGATTAAACGTGTAGTATAACCTGTTTGCAAATAGTACCCAATGCGCAATGATACAATATGTAAATACATCGAAGTCCACACAATGGCCGAACTATTTTTATTCATTTTTTTACACAACAGTAATGTGAATGGCATATATCATATACCACGTTATTAAATTGATCAAAACGCCAGCCACCACATATTCACCAACAAAAGCTTCAACTCCTATGATACACATATATATACACAAGTTATTGGGCTCTAATACGGATACTACTAAACTGATTTGACTTTTGCGGCAAAGGTTAAATTCGAAGTGTTTTAAATATTTCTACTTCTTAGCATTTTTAAAAGTCGAAACTTATAATATACGACATTCACACGAATATCCGCATGATGAATTTTTATCACATCGTACTAAGTAGCTGGAAAATGGATATTAGAAAACAAAACAGTATCTAAACATCAAAGAGAAAAGTCTTAACATGTTTTCTGAAGAAACAGAAGATAGATAAGTCAGACAAAATTAAAATGAAAATTACAGACAACTACGTAATTTCCTATTGAACCTGAAATTCTACACATATTATGAAGTTAACGGTGTTTCTCTTTGGACATTTATATTCACACGGCTACATAATCTGCATAAAACGAAAATATACTTTGAATTAATTAATTAAAGCCAATCTGCTCTAATACTCACTGCAGCATGCATTTCCAGGGCACATTCTTAGTGTTAAATGTGAACAGGTATCGACACCTTAACATCTTGATAATGCGCCATTTTTATAACAGTTTTGAGAAACAAACAAAACACTTCGCGAACTAAACTGTTTGTTGTTGCTTTTCTCAATATGAGTCAGTTTGTTTAGTCGAAACTTAACAATATCAGACCTTCCCAAGATAATATAACAGCAGTGCTATTCCAAACTTTAGACAGAATAAATTAGAGTCACTTTTAGCGTTTAGTAAAATATAACCGTCACTTCAGATTACTGGGAAAGTCAGACATTATCACTCGCAACTTTAGACTAAATCTGAGATTGTCTCTTCAAATCTGGAAGAGCCACATGTACCATTTATTTTAGCGATAGGACGACAGTAAACAAGTAATAAGTAATATTGCTTTCAGGTTTCATTCATCGTTCGGCTCACTCATGTGCCACTGGACACGCCATAAACACGTGGAAGGTGTCTATAAAACAAACTAAATAGTACAGGAACGGAAACATGTGCAAATATTTAATTAGTAAGTTTGTTTACTTTACGCCATCTCTGCTTTCTGCACTGACCGAATGACAACAGAAATTGTTAAAAACTCGTATAATGAACAACAAAGTTAACTTAGAAAAGCACATCTTTATAACCAGCCACTGTAAGGAGAAATTTAATGAATACTGGAATCTTTATAGACAACACTTGTTGCTCTGTTTGTATCCTGTGAGAGGTGTTTAAAATAACATTAATAACACTAGTAATAAGAGGAGGTTACTAGTAAACAACATGTAGAACCAGTTTTAAGAAGGTAGATCTTTTATAGTGATAAATAAACAAAACATAGCAATTTTCGAAACCATGCTCGTTCGATTTGAAAAAAACTTGTTTCTCAAGTCCAGAAGGCTTAAGAGAACCAACTGTTGGGGAAGCTGTTACTGTTTAATTATGAACATGGAGTAAACGTTTGGTTCTTCCTAATACCTATCAATAGAACACTGACATTGAACCACAAAAGCGAAAAATTATTTCTATTTTTTTAAGAAATGACTTAATATGTAGAAAACCAATTACAGTTTAGTTTAATATGTAGAAAACCAATTAGAGTTTAGTTTAAATGTAGAAAACCGATTACAGTTTAGTTTAATATGTAGAAAACCAATTAGAGTTTAGTTTAATATGTAGAAAACCAATTAGAGTTTAGTTTAAATGTAGAAAACCAATTAGAGTTTAGTTTAATATGTAGAAAACCAATTACAGTTTAGTTTAATATGTAGAAAACCAATTAGAGTTTAGTTTAAATGTAGAAAACCAATTAGAGTTTAGTTTAATATGTAGAAAACCAATTACAGTTTAGTTTAATATGTAGAAAACCAATTACAGTTTAGTTTAAATGTAGAAAACCAATTACAGTTTGGTTTAATATGTAGAGAACCAATTACAGTTTAGTTTAATATGTAGAAAACCAATTACAGTTTAGTTTAATATGTAGCTAACCAATTACAGTTTAGTTTAATATGTAGCTAACCAATTACAGTTTAGTTTAATATGTAGCTAACCAATTACAGTTTAGTTTAAAATGACAAACAGGAATGGGAATGATATGGAGAGGATGCACATTCGTTTACCCTTATTGTATATAATTAATCCAGCTTTATACGTGTAATTCCATAAAATACATAATCACAGTGAAAACTTCCCCTTATTGTATATAATTAATCCAGCTTTATACGTGTAATTCCATACAATACATAATCACAGTGAAAACTTCCCCTTATTGTATATAATTAATCCAGCTTTATACGTGTAATTCCATACAATACATAATCACAGTGAAAACTTCCCCTTATTGTATATAATTAATCCAGCTTTATACGTGTAATTCCATACAATACATAATCACAGTGAAAACTTCCTTATTGTATATAATTAATCCAGCTTTATACGTGTAATTCCATACAATACATAATCACAGTGAAAACTTCCCCTTATTGTATATAATTAATCCAGCTTTATACGTGTAATTCCATACAATACATAATCACAGTGAAAACTTCCTCTTATTGTATATAATTAATCCAGCTTTATACGTGTAATTCCATACAATACATAATCACAGTGAAAACTTCCCCTTATTGTATATAATTAATCCAGCTTTATACGTGTAATTCCATACAATACATAACCACAGTTTTCATTGGCTGACGATGTATATATATTACTCACACACTATTTAATGTTGGAGTTCGCTGTAAAAGTCTAAATTACAAATCTCTTCATTTGAAAATAAAACATATTTTATACACTTTTGGGTCCATCTTTTACCCTACCCACAAGAGAAAAAAGCCATCGATTTTTAAGACAGTTTAATCATATTTTATATTATTTCGAAAGTGTTGTAACAGATTAAAACTGTGTTACTTCAAGGTAAATAAAATCCACGATATTTGCTCGTGCATGAAGTACACGTGTAGAAACTCATTTTTTGTTTTGTATAGAACACGCCTACTTTTGGTTTCATTAAACAAATAAATACAAGTTTCCTTTCGTGCCTGTTGTAATCTTAGTGAAATAATTTCTGTGCCGTTTATTTATTTGAGATAACAACGTTAACCACTTGTTTTTAAATCTGGTGTATCTGAATTAGCAGTCACTAGATGTCACTATATATGTCAAAGAATTATATTGTATGCATTGAATTTACGAAATAAAATACAATTAGCACTTTGTTTTTATTACACTTTGATAATAAATATTCCACATTTTAGAAGCTCAAGTTAATAACGTTAAAATACATATTTTGTATACGAATAAACAATCATTATAATCTAGTGTTTCCAAAGCAGTGATACGCATACTCAGGAGTTTGCAATCTGTCACGATGGGAATAGATGAACGAATGAAATACAATAAAAAGGAAAAGGACAGAAAGTAGCTTTAATAAAGGTGATGATTGTTGGATATAATCAAAGTGATGGGACACGAAAAGTTTCTCAAGTGTGAAAACAAATGTTTAACCTGTGGAAATCACTGAAGAAATTTATGATTATTTTTATCGGAATTATATTTGAAGTAAGTAATGGCTTAATAGTAACTTTAAGTCAAGACTTACTCACTTACTCTTTGTTATTTCTATCTGAAGATAATCTTACTTGTTATGAAACTTACTCATTCAAAAATTTAGTGATATAATGTCGGGGTTCCTATTCTCACAGTTTTAGGGTTAGTATTTGAAGAGCAAAGCTGCACGATACGATAACAGCTTTTTGCTCACTGCAGGGATCAAACTCCGTATTTTACAACTTACCGCTGAGATATAGGAACACATTTTTGGAAAGTGCTTTAAAACGTGACACATCCGTTCTAATCGCTTAGTAATTTGAAAACATAAAAAAACCCACCAAAAACAACAAAATATCCAGCTACGGTAATGATTTTAAGTGAAGTATAGGATATTTAATTATAAACTACCACCTTATGTAAAATTTAGCCTAATTTTTACAGAGAATTTGATTATATTCGCAAGAACTCTAAGCCTAAAACAACATCAGATGGTTAATAGGGCGTTTTTCGTAATTGAAAATTATCAGTTTTATTTTTTCTCTGTTTCACGTCTCTCCAGTGGCTCCGCAGAAAGTCTGTAGGCTCTTACGTTAAAATAAAAACACACAAAACGGGTTTCGTTACCCGTGATGGAGAGAACACAGATAGCTTTGCGCTTAGCAATAACTGTCTGGTCTTTCTTTTCTAGGAACGACACACATAGTCTTAAGTCTTACCGTTTGGAACCAATCCGTCGAATGGGTTTTAACCGATGTTTGGAGGTCAGGTCTCAGAAAACAACAATGAATAATGAAAAATAGATATGAATAGATACAACTACAAACATTTTATCAATCATACATGGACTCCTGTTTCCATGCCAAAACAGGAAATTCAAAACTGTGTAGGAGACTTTATAAAATTAAATATACATCGTAATATATACATTTAAAAATATACAATTTAATGGAGGCCTGACGAACGAGAAGCACATTTAACACTTGTTTATCACCCATCGACAGTCTCTCTCAATGATAGATAATTTCTAGCGAGTTTGAAACATTTTCTTAGAACGTCTTCTGGGTTTTACATTATTGAAAACATTGTCGTAAATATTATCCCAAAACATAGCACTCAAGAAAAATATGTTGTTGTGGCACATGTTTTGCAGTTTTTATTTGTAGGCCTTTTATGTTCTCCAATCAGCTTTCGGCAACGTAGCTAGACGAAAATTTGAGTTACGCACGAAGAGAGGAAGGAGGTTTTGGGATCCGAGAGGCTTTCTTTGGGAAAGTTTGAATATTTGAACTTGAAATGACCAATTTTGATGACGTTTTTGTTGTATAATCTACAAGAACTTAGCCATACAGACAATGTATATTGTTTAAAAAAAAAATTCATTTTGATGTCTAATATTTGTTTTGTAAATTTTGTTGGAATACAACAATCATTCGATAGCACAAACAATCATAACTAATCTTTTACTTCTATTATAAAAGTTGAACTAACACAAACAAATTTGTAATATTAAAACTATTGTGAAATATTAACTTTCTAATATTAAAACGATTATAAATCCTATACTTATATTGCATTAAAAAATTAATTTTTATCTTCAGTTTTCGATGTCGCATGCGCCATATTGGTTCTATCTGTTCTCCAACAGGAGTCTATCTGACCATAACTTGAAGGCAGGAAAGAAATGCTTAGTTGAAGTGGAAAACACTATGTGAAAACATACGATAACCAAGACTTTCTAAAATATGTTTATACCACAGCAGTGTGGAAAGAGCAATCATTTGATTGATTGCACAGGGGAGTCCAAACCAAATCAAGATAAAATCATCATTTGTGGAAAGCAGGTACTCGGTTATTGCTGTACATCTTTAAGCACTTGGTGTGAAAACCCATCATCTCATTTGTAAATTTAAATACTTATCTTTGTACACTTGGTGTGAAAACCCATCCTCTCATTTGTAAATTTAAATACTTATCTTTGTACACTTGATGTGTAAACGTATTTCATCATTTGCAGAAATATGTACCAATCTTTTGTATAACTGTTGTAAAGACCGATCCCCTCATTTGCAAATCTAGATGCCTGTATTTGTATAGTCGGTGTGAAAAACCCTCATTTGTAAATGTAGATTCCTATCCTATCTTTGTAAACTTGGTGTGAAAACCTATCCACAGACACAACGCTTTAATAAGATTTTGATGAATTTCCTCAAATAAAGACCAATGTTCAAAGTGACTTACATCAAGCATTCATTCTGATATAAAAACAACCGAGAAATAATGATATTTTTGAAGGTGTAATATACTGACGTGTAGGATGTACCACTTCCTATTATGTACATGTATACCATACACTTTCACACTATTATTAAAAAAAAACAAAATAAAGTTAATTAATTATAGAACTTTTCTCATTAAATTTCGATACTTTGACTTGTGTGATCTTCAGGTTCTTCTGGTTCTTCTATTGTAATTTGGAATTTAATTTTCTCTGCTGCTGCAGCTAGGTTTGAAGCAGGAGTTTTATATTCTTCGCTATTTTCTTCCTGTGAGGACTCACTGAAACGCCTCTGGTGGTCAAAATCTTGACTGCTATTGGTTGGGCTAATGGGAATCATGTTTTGGTACCAATCTCTGTTATCTTCTAGGGTATCCAAGATATACTGTGCATCCGGGTACACAAGGTCAGCCCAGGTTTCCCACAGGGGATGAACTATGTAGTCAATGAATCCCACCTATGGCACAATAAGAAACTAATTAATGGTTGATTTATAGTTTTAAGTTATTTTCTTGTGTGTATGTTTAACCTGTTGACTGCTACGTATTTCAACTGCTTCGATACAACTCTAATACTTCTTCATTTTGTAACTTTTTTGTGACGCCATTTTGGATCGAAAGTAAAACAATTTGTAAGTAGGTCAAATGCATGAATGGTGCTGACATCTAGTGTTGAAGTTAGGTATTATTGAGAACAAATTAATTCGTCCGTGGCACTGTGTTACCGATCGGCTTGGACGAGTTATCTCGTCTTCGGCACTGAACAGGTCAATATGAGAGAAAATGTTTTGACATGTATTGCTTTTTTCTTTTAAACATGTGATAAATCAGAACTATGTGAAAAAAATACAAATTAGACAAAGCAAGATATAAGAAATGCAGAGAGATATTAACACAAACCACTTGTTGAAATCAGCAGATAGTCCAACACATAAACATACACTCAACTCAGCAGATAGTCCAACACACAAACATACACACAAATCAGCAGATAGTCCAACACACAAACATACACACAAATCAGATATACTCATATCAATCATCAGTTGAAACCAAATTTTTATTTTATCATACAAATAAAAATTTAATACAATTTTAAAGTCAATCTTAGGATAAGATAAGATAAGATGTGATATAAATCACACACAACAAACCAAGTAGACCAAGTCTTCAATTATACAATAATGTCATACAATAAGACATTTTATTAAACGGGGTAGATTAAATCTCCTTTTATTAGAGGTGTGTTTGGTAATGTTGTACAATGTAGTGTTCAGATAGTCTGTATAGAAGAGAAGACAGGTAATGTTGTACAATGTAGTGTTCAGATAGTCTGTATAGAAGAGAAGACAGGTAATGTTGTACAATGTAGTGTTCAGATAGTCTGTATAGAAGAGAAGACAGGTAATGTTGTACAATGTAGTGTTCAGATAGTCTGTATATAAGTGAAGACAGGGAATGTTGTACAATGTAGTGTTCACATAGTCTGTATATAAGTGAAGACAGGGAATGTTGTACAATGTAGTGTTCAGATAGTATGTATATAAGTGTGTTTGGTAATGTTGTACAATGTAGTGTTCAGATAGTCTGTATATAAGAGAAGACAGGGAATGTTGTACAATGTAGTGTTTAGATAGTCTGTATTTAAGTGAAGACAGGGAATGTTGTACAATGTAGTGTTCAGATAGTCTGTATATAAGTGTGTTTGGTAATGTTGTACAATGTAGTGTTCAGATAGTCTGTATATAAGAGAAGACAGGGAATGTTGTACAATATAGTGTTCAGATAGTCTGTATATAAGTGAAGTCAGGGAATGTTGTACAATGTAGTGTTCAGATAGCTGTATAGAAGTGTGTTTGGTAATGTTGTACAATGTAGTGTTCAGATAGTCTGTATAGAAGAGAAGACAGGGAATGTTGTACAATGTAGTGTTCAGATAGTCTGTATATAAGTGAAGACAGGGAATGTTGTACAATGTAGTGTTCAGATAGTCTGTATATAAGACAAGACAGGGAATGTTGTACAATGTAGTGTTCAGATAGTCTGTATATAAGAGAAGAAGGAATGTTGTACAACGTAGTGTTCAGATAGTCTGTATATAAGTGAAGACAGGGAATGTTGTACAACGTAGTGTCCAGATAGTCTGTATAGAAGAGAAGACAGGGAATGTTGTACAATGTAGTGTTCAGATAGTCTGTATATAAGTGAAGACAGGTAATGTTGTACAATGTAGTGTTCAGATAGTCTGTATATAAGTGAAGACAGGTAATGTTGTACAATGTAGTGTTCAGATAGTCTGTATATAAGTGAAGACAGGGAATGTTGTACAATGTAGTGTTCAGATAGTCTGTATATAAGTGAAGACAGGGAATGTTGTACAATGTAGTGTTCAGATAGTCTGTATATAAGAGAAGAAGGGAATGTTGTACAATGTAGTGTTCAGATAGTCTGTATATAAGTGAAGACAGGGAATGTTGTACAATGTAGTGTTCAGATAGTCTGTATAGAAGAGAAGACAGGAAATGTCGTACAATGTAGTGTTCAGATAGTCTGTATATAAGTGAAGACAGGTAATGTTGTACAATGTAGTGTTCAGATAGTCTGTATATAAGTGAAGACAGGGAATGTTGTACAATGTAGTGTTCAGATAGTCTGTATAGAAGAGAAGACAGGGAATGTTGTACAATGTAGTGTTCAGATAGTCTGTATAGAAGAGAAGACAGGTAATGTTGTACAATGTAGTGTTCAGATAGTCTGTATATAAGTGAAGACAGGTAATGTTGTACAATGTAGTGTTCAGATAGTCTGTATATAAGTGAAGACAGGGAATGTTGTACAATGTAGTGTTCAGATAGTCTGTATAGAAGAGAAGACAGGGAATGTTGTACAATGTAGTGTTCAGATAGTCTGTATATAAGTGAAGACAGAGAATGTTGTACAATGTAGTGTTCAGATAGTCTGTATAGAAGAGAAGACAGGGAATGTTGTACAATGTAGTGTTCAGATAGTCTGTATATAAGTGTGTTTGGTAATGTTGAACAATGTAGTGTTCAGATAGTCTGTATAGAAGAGAAGACAGGGAATGTTGTACAATGTAGTGTTCAGATAGTCTGTATATAAGTGAAGACAGGGAATGTTGTACAATGTAGTGTTCAGATAGTCTGTATATAAGAGAAGAAGGGAATGTTGTACAATGTAGTGTTCAGATAGTCTGTATATAAGTGAAGACAGGGAATGTTGTACAATGTAGTGTTCAGATAGTCTGTATAGAAGAGAAGACAGGAAATGTCGTACAATGTAGTGTTCAGATAGTCTGTATATAAGTGAAGACAGGTAATGTTGTACAATGTAGTGTTCAGATAGTCTGTATATAAGTGAAGACAGGGAATGTTGTACAATGTAGTGTTCAGATAGTCTGTATAGAAGAGAAGACAGGGAATGTTGTACAATGTAGTGTTCAGATAGTCTGTATAGAAGAGAAGACAGGTAATGTTGTACAATGTAGTGTTCAGATAGTCTGTATATAAGTGAAGACAGGGAATGTTGTACAATGTAGTGTTCATATAGTCTGTATAGAAGAGAAGACAGGGAATGTTGTACAATGTAGTGTTCAGATAGTCTGTATAGAAGTGTGTTTGGTAATGTTGTACAATGTAGTGTTCAGATAGTCTGTATAGAAGTGTGTTTGGTAATGTTGTACAATGTAGTGTTCAGATAGTCTGTATATAAGTGTGTTTGGTAATGTTGTACAATGTAGTGTTCAGATAGTCTGTATATAAGTGAAGACAGGGAATGTTGTACAATGTAGTGTTCAGATAGTCTGTATATAAGAGAAGACAGGGAATGTTGTACAATGTAGTGTTCAGATAGTCTGTATATAAGAGAAGACAGGGAATGCGGTACAATGTAGTGTTCAGATAGTCTGTATATAAGAGAAGACAGGGAATGTTGTACAATGTAGTGTTCAGATAGTCTGTATATAAGTGAAGACAGGGAATGTTGTACAATGTGGTGTTCAGGTAGTCTGTATATAAGAGAAGACAGGGAATGTTGTACAATGTCCTTTCTTTTCATGAATGTTAGTTTAATAAGGTTTCTGGTTAACACTTAACTCGCGATGTCTTGAATATTTACGCTAATTAAGAGTTTAAGACAGTTTTATAGATCTTATGACTTTGAAACAATTGTGCTGATCTATTGATCAAAAACCGTAACAGGTAGCAAAACAGGAAATGTATAGTGATAACAATCCAATACTATACGTTATCTTTGTTACAAAGGCAGCGAAATATGTTTATGTATTATCCGCTTAAAGAAAGAATTATAATATTTATTATATTTGTATCATTGTATACGAACATAGCTCAGAATTTATTACCTCCAAAAATGATAGATAGCTATATGTTTATTTTTATACACTGCTGGCCAAAATCTTAAGGCCAATGAACATAAAGAAAAAATATGCATTTTGTGTTGTCAGACTTAACCACTTATTTGAGTAGAGCTTCGAAAGATGAAAATAAGAAAAGGGAAAATAAAAATAAAAACTTTTTTAGAATTTAATCGGGAAAATGTGAACACTATGAAATTAGCCTAAATACTAGCTGGTGAAAAGTTTAAGACCATAGTGAAACGAAGCGTTAATCGGTAAACACGTAACAAAATTTATTCATTTGTGTTCAAGCATTAGCGTTGTCAACATCTCCCACTGACATATCCTGTGTTACATTGGGTAAAAATATGGCAAAGGCTAAAAAGTTGACAGAGTTTGAACGTGGCAGAATTGTCGAGCTGTAAAAGCAAAGTCTCTCTCAACGTGCTATTGCTGGTGAAATTGGGTGGAGTAAAACTGCTGTTACAAATTTCTTAAAAGATCCTGAGGAATACGGAACGAGAATTTCAAATGGTCGGCCCAGGAGCAAGAGAATTCGACGGGTTGTCCGGCAAGACACCAGCCGATCGTCGAACCAGATTAAGACCCTTACGGACGCAGAATGCAGCTCAAGAACAATAAGACGGCATCTACGAGAGAAATGTTTTAAAAACCGTAAACGTCTTCAAAGGCCACGCCTCCTTCCACACCACGAAACAGCTCGGTTAAACTTTGCTGAGAAGCACCAAACATAGGACGTAGAAAAGTGGACGAAGGTTTTGTTCTCTGATGAGAAAAAATTTAACTTTGATGGTCTAGATGGCTTCCAACGTTACTGGCACGATAAGGATATCCCACTGGAGACACTTCCTACACGACACAGTGGAGGAGGTTCCATCATGATCTGGGGTGATTTCTGCGTCCATGTAAAAATGGAAATATTCAGGTTATACAGGGGCGTCAAACAGCAGCTGGCTACATTGGCATGTTGGAGAGAGCATCCTTATTGACTGAAAACCCTCGCTTGGGTGGAAATGACTGAATATTTCAGTAGGACAACGCTGCAATCCACAATGCCCGCAGGACAAAGGACTTTTTCACGGCGAATAACTTGATTCTTTTGGACCATCCAGTGTGTTCGCCCGAACTGAATCCCATTGAAAATGTTTGGGGGTGGATGGAAAAGGAAGTCTATAGAAATGGACGTCAATTCCAAACAGTGCATGATCTTCGTGAAGCCAGCTTCACCACTTGGAATAACATTCCAGCCAGACTTCTGCAAACGCTTATATCGACCATGCCAAAGCGAATGTTTGAAGTTATTCGCAATGACGGCCGTGCAACTCATTACTGAGACCTCTTGTTGGGCATTTCCTACCCTGTTAAGCACTTCTTTTAGGTATGGTCTTAAACGTTTGACCAAGTAGTATTTAGGCTAATTTCATAGTATTCACATTTTCTCTATTAAATGCTAAAACCGTTTTTTTATTTTCCCTTTTCTTATTTTCATATTTCGAAGCTCTACTCAGATAAGTGGTTGAGTTTAACAACGCAAAATGCATATTTTTTCTTTATGTTCATTGGCCAAAGATTTTGACCAGTAGTGTATGTGTTTTATTACACTAAACCATGCATGAATTTCGGAAGAAAAGTAAGATATTTAATTCACCGTTAAATAACTAATGTATTAATTCAAACATGCTAACATTACAAACGTAGAGAGATTTCCGTGATTTCAATCTTCAAGGAATAAAACTGAAAACTATAAATATTCATACAGAAAATTTTAGTTCAATTAAACGTTCTGTTATGAACTATATGACAGTTCTGACAACCAATCAACAGCTGAACCAAATTAGCAAACGATTCCCAGCTGCTTGTTATTTAAAATGGACTCCAAAACCAGCCTTTGTTCCATAATTTGTCGGTAAACTTCGAAAACATATAAGTAATTACTTCATGCAGTTAACATGGGTGTAATTTTATAAACAGCAAAAAAAAAAAAAAACGTGTGTGATACGGTTTACAATGAAACTGAAAATCTAATTAAAATTACGCTAGGATTTTACCTCCTAAGTTTAATCTCCAAAGCCGTTGATTTTGTGAGATTGCATTTTTGAAAATATAAAGTCAAATGAGATGAAATTATTAACCTTTCACCCTATGTGCACTTGACCTTTTATTTTAGTTTTGTCACGTACCTGTGATTTTTCAATTGTAGCATTGTATCTATCACACATAGGACTAAT
The DNA here is from genome assembly GCF_004210375.1 of Tachypleus tridentatus. Taxonomy (NCBI): domain Eukaryota; kingdom Metazoa; phylum Arthropoda; class Merostomata; order Xiphosura; family Limulidae; genus Tachypleus; species Tachypleus tridentatus. Next base: position 169,590,568 of record NC_134831.1, read on the forward strand.
GTCTAGGCCTTGTTCTCTTTCCTTGTCCCCCTGTTGAAAAAACTCCTCCATTAAAAGGTCCACCCATTTTTTGTACATTTCTAGTTGTTTAGTTGGACCACTTAAGTCTGCACAGTGGATCATATTCTGAAGAACCTAGAATATGAAAGAATATAACTAAATTCTAGAAATTCGTATTTCTTTGGTAAGTCACGTGACCTTAAACAAAATTCAAATGTAAACCACAGTATAATACGTATTTTCTAATACATTTACACAGTGTAGCCACTGATGTGAGTGGTTTATTTTGTAATATAAATATTAGCACGATAACTATTTTCCACGATACAATTTACAATACAACTATTCATTACAATAATGAATTATGTGTTTTATAACATAAGTAGACAGTGTAATACACTGTTCTGGACAGTGTACATATAAACATCATCTATTCAAATCAGTATCTTTATAAATATCAGCTGTCTCAGACAGTTTTCATATAAATATGAATACATACAGACAGTTTTCATATAAATATTAACAGTTACAGACAGTTTTCATATAAATATGAATACATACAGACAGTTTTCATATAAATATGAATACATACACACAGTTTTCATATAAATATGAATAGTTATAGACAGTTTTCATATAAAAATGAACAGTTACAGACAGTTTTCATATAAATATGAACAATTACAGACAGTTTTCATATAAATATGAACAGTTACAGACAGTTTTCATATAAATATGAATACATACAGACAGTTTTCATATAAATATTAACAGTTACAGACAGTTTTCATATAAATATGAATACTTACAGACAGTTTTCATATAAATATGAATAGTTACAGACAGTTTTCATATAAATATGAATAGTTATAGACAATAAAAGAATTATTCTATATTTTACTTAACTGGTTCCGATGAGTGAACCTTCTATTCTGTTCCAGAATACAGTAAAACAGATTCATTAAAACTTATACAGTAAAAAGAGAGTCGTCTATATTCTAAAAGATTGAGGTATGTAACGTATCTGTGTGTGTGTTTTCTTATAGCAAAGCCACATAGGATATCTGCTGAGGGGAATCGAACCCCTGATTTTAGCGTTGTAAATCCGTAGACATACCGCTGTACTAGCGGAGGGCGTAACGTATCTTATGCTACACTTTGGTGCATGGTGAATAATAATGATTGCTGTAAGAGTGGTCTCACTACACTTAGATCTCGATATTTTGTTCATATACTGATATTGTATAGCAGGGATTCGGATCTCAACACTGTGTGTTATTGATGTCAAGTAATTCCTATTAAAGGAATTTAGATTTTAACATTGCATTTTCTTGAAGCCCAAATACCACACATTTGTATATCTTATGTATTATTATTCTTATTTATCGGCTATTCTGTATATGTACAGTTCACACGTAACACGTGATAAAGTTGATTTCATTCTATCTAATTTTGTTTATTGTAATTATACTGTTGTCACATTTGTTATGTTCATGCGAGTAGTGGCTGTATTGCTGCATGTCATACAATAATGTAAACAGTAGTGTTCTTCAACTGTAGTTCAAATGGTATTTGGAAGTTAAGGCCACTCCTTTGTTTAATGAGGACGACCAGTCACATGAAGCATCAGTAGCACTGAGTAAATCTATTCTTACTGCGATATAATGAGACTTTAACTTAGACAGTTGGATATATCGAATTCGATACAAATGAACCTTCACTGCCTTAAAAAATCAACAAGTAAACGTAGTATATTTGTGAATTCATAAAGAATTTTTGATGTCCACTTTACACTCTGTCCAGCCTCCACATTTCGATTTCACGCTCACAATTACTCAAACGTGTATTAATTACTAACATGTTGATTCTCCTATTAGGTTAACCCACCTTCACCTGAATATACAACAACTGTGTAACAGGAATTTAAATCTCAATATTGTATTTTGCCAGGTAGTTACGTCCCTCGACTCGTAATTTGAGGGTCCCAGGTCCGAATCCCGTCCCACCAAAAATACACACCCTTTCAGTTGGGGACATTATAAAGTGATGATCAATCTCACTATTCGTTGGTAAAAGGGTAGCCCAAGAGTTGGCGGTGGGTGGTGATGACTAGTTTCCTTCCCTCTAGTCTTACACTGCTAAATTAGGAACAACTAGTGCAGATAGCTCTCATGTAGCTTTGCGCGAAATTCGAGAACAAATAAACACTGTATTTTGTCTCCGTTATATCCTTTCAGTAAAATATGTATTTCCGATAAATTAAAAGTTGTGTTTCCACACGTACAAAATACACCGAAAAATCCTAATAACGTAATGAACTTTAAGTTTCACAGTTTTTGGTATGGTTGAAATTTCGTGCAAAACTATGCAAGGGTTATTTGTATTAGTCGTCCCTAATTTAGCAGCGATAGACTAGATAGTAGATAGCTAACTAATACTGCCCACCGTCCACTGCTGGGCTATTTTATACCAACGAATATTGGGATTGTTACAGTTAATTAAGGACTCGTGATCTAAGGAACGTTAACTAAATAGTTATGAACTAAAAGATATTTTATATGTTAATTAATGAAGCAAAGTTTATATGATACATTTACTTAATGTCAAAAGTTAGTATGGTAGAAAGGTAACAGTTATAATGACTAGAATTACCAAGACTGTTAACGATATTCTCAGACTTAATAAGTTAGACACGAGACGGAGAAGTTACACATTAGTGCTTAGACACATTAATTAAACCATAAACGGTACTTTATGTGTGTTAGGGCTAGACAGCTAGACCACAGACTCTTTAGGATTTGATTGAGATACAGCCGTCCTTAATGTTGGACGGACAGCAGTACCCGCTGCATCAAGAACCTTGTTCAACTCTTTAAACCGAATAAAATGATTAACCCTCGCTACTATATCATGTACACAGATGAAAGCTTCATGTCTCGAATCTTGGATCTTTAGACCAGTAACGTGAAACCTTAACCACTAGGCTGCGAACAACCATTTCTTTGGGGGGGGGATACTGTATCTTAGGGGATGACATTTAATACATTTATAACTGATTCCAGAAGTCAGTTTTAATTATTATGCAAACTTCTCAGTGAATGTCAAACCATTAAAAAGTTCACTAAGTCTGGTTTGTTTGTTTTGAATTTCGCGCAAAGCTACACGAGGACTATCTGTGTTAGCCGTCCATAATTTATCAGTGTAAGACTAGGTGAGAGGCAGCTAGTCATCACCACCCACCGCCAACTCTTGGGCTATTCTTTTACCAACGTACAGTAGAATTGATTGTTACACTATAACGCTCTCACGGCCGAAAGGGCGAGCATGTTCGGTGACAAGGATTCGAATATGTGACTCTTTGATTGCAGGTCGAGTGCCCTTACCATCAGGCCATGCTAGGCCCAACAGCTCTTTAAATACACGGTATTGATTTGACTTAGAGTTTATTACAGTATCGTACATACCTGAATTCTCTCAGTATAATTGTCCAACAGAAGCACCCCGGATCCAGCGACTTACCTGAATTCTCTCAGTATAATTGTCCAACAGAAGCACCCCGGATCCAGCGACTTACCTGAATTCTCTCAGTATAATTGTCCAACAGAAGCACCCCGGATCCAGCGACTTACCTGAATTCTCTCAGTATAATTGTCCAACAGAAGCACCCCGGATCCAGCGACTTTTTTCGTTTCCACCATGGTCTTTAAGTCCGCTAGTAAAGTCATATGTTTTGACATATCCGTTGCTATAACCTACAAAGTAAATTATTGTTACCATGACAGATAAAAAAAACACGAACATTTCATTCTATTCTATTAATTCTATAACAGTGGTTCTTAACCTTGTTGGAGGTACTGAACCAGAACAGTGGTTCTTAACCTTGTTGGAGGTACTGAACCCCAGAAGTTTTGTATTTGCATTCATCGAATCCTTCGTAATTGGAAAAATAAAATATGATTTTTTTCAAATTCAAAACATAAGTAGATATTTTATTAGTTCACAAAATGAGCCGTGCATCAGTTGCACACAATATCACTGTGTTCAAAGAACAAAACCAACAAGACATGAATTTCACACAAAAACAAAACTCAATGAATATTTAGAGCAAATCAATGTGACTTTTGCTGTTGCCTTTCAGAGACAAGTTCAGAAATGCGCGACTTCACCTTGGCAAGTGCCATTCTCATATCATTTTCGCAACAGAATCTGTTCCTTTTCTTTGTTTTTATGTCTACCATCCTCGAAATGAATTGCTCGCAAAGATACGTTGTAACAAACGGTATGAGTATCTCAAGGGCTTTCTTAGCAATAAGAGGGTACGCTACGATTTGGTGACACCAAAACGTTGTTGTTCTGAAAAGTTGCTGTTGAACCTGGATTTGCTGAAGTTCAATGATTTCATCGATGTATTCATCATTGACGTCTGCTGTCGCAACACTAAACGTGAACGGCTGTCTCACCCTTGCTGGATATGACTCTCTGGTGGGGAAGTATCCATCGAGAGACTTTGCGAGCTCATCTAAGTGCATGGCAATTGCTTGCTTCAGTTCCCCGGGTACAGAAATGTCTCCAATTTCAGACACATCTTCGATCTTACTTACACAGTCGTCCAGCAGAGGAAAGTTTGCGAAGTTATCATTCTCTGTTCGTCGTTTCCATAACGGTAGCTTTTTTGAAAAGCCTTCAGGTTTTCTTCCGCTTCGATGATGTTGACTCCACCGCTCTGCATCTGTTGATTGAGAGCATTGAAGATATCGGACATGTACGTCAAAATGAGAATGAACTCAGATTTTTCGAAGCAATCTGCATGACAATGTTGCTTCTCTCGCAAAAACAGGGATAATTCCACACGCAGGGCAAAAACACGATTCAGCACCTTTCCCAGGGATAACCATCGAACGTTAGAATGGTACAGAAGTACCTCGAATTCAGAGCCCATTTCATTGCACAGCTCTTTGAAGATGCGGTGCTTCAGGGCACTATTTCACACAAAGTTCACACATTCCACTACAATTTTTAATACTTCTGCCAGTTTTGAAGGCAAGGCTTTTGTTGCCAACGCATGTCTGTGCAGAACACAGTGCGTTACAATGATGTGTGGTGCATCGGCTTTCACCAGCGCACCAAAACCAGAGTTTCGTCCCAGCATGACTGGAGCTCCGTCCGAACAAACTATAGAAACCATATCCAACAAATGATCGTCGTCTCTGAAGAAGTCATCCACAAGTTTCTTCACGTTGGTTGCCTTAGTTGTTGTTGTAACAAAATAAAAAAAAACCTTCTTTTATCTCGTCGTTCTTCACATAGCGCACGAATACAACAAGTTGGCTTAGATTGGAAACGTCGGTGGTCTCGTCGAGTGGAAGGCTGAATTTTGCTGGGCTTGAAATCAGATCTGCAACTACTTGAGCCAAGACATCATCGCTTATGCCATCTACTCTGCTGCTGATGGTGTCATTTGAAAGAGGAATTTGGGATAACTTATTTTCAGCAGCTTTTCCCACCATGATATTCGCCATCTTCAACGCAGCTGGTTTTACGAGTGCTTCACCAATGGTGTGTGGTTTGCCCTGCTTTGATCTCAAGTACACAACTTCGTACGATGCTGTGAGGATCGGTTTGTCGATGGGTACAAAGTTGAGAACAAAGTAACCTTTTCATCGAACCTGACTCTCTTTACCTTGAATTCAGCAAGCGTTGTGTTCTTGTGTTTCCCATCTCCATGCAGCTTTAGGGAGTGTCCTCTTAGTTTTGCCGGTGCTAGACTAGAATTGCTCAACTTGGCATTACAAATCATGCATTGAGGACGCTGACTCCCATCATGTTTCGTTATACACGTGAATCCATATTGTACATATTCGTCCGACCACTTTCTGTTTTTCCTCGACATAGTTAGTATGAAGAGTCTGAAAGATTAGGAAAAAAAATCATAAATGACGCACGATTACTACAGTCACAAGTCGACTGCTAAGCGCACGCAGTTCCCTGCAGCACAGATATTAAGGGCAAGTGATGTGATGTGATCAGCCGCAGCCAATGGCGGTCAAGTGGAGCATGACGTCACAAATCGTACGAGTGGGGTGAACGGAACGGACACACATACAGTGTGTGTGTCTTGACCTCCACCAAACTCCTGAGACTGACTCACCGAACCCCTGGGATTCGATTGAACCCAGGTTAAGAACCACTGTTCTAATTTTTAAGAAATTGTCTGTTCTGGAAACTTCGGATACATAGTGGTAAATTGTATTGCTAGAGCGGAACTAGATTTACCATCCTTAGAATATCTCGGTATTTCTAAGTTGATTTTATTCGTGGTTGAACAAATATGTTTATTTCGTTGCATGGCTATAATTGCTGTTACAACGTTAAGCACACGGGCGTATTTATCTAAAGCTAAATATTAACAATGAAGATGAAATTTGAATATCAGGTTTCATACTGATGGTTTCCACAGACACTTTCTTCAAACACCTCTCTACCTATAACTATGTTTATTTGTTTCAAAATTTAAATATTTAAATTGGTTTCAAATAAAACTGATTTTACTTTGTCTTTTTACCTGTAGGTAAGTAGTTTAATTTTGTTTCTGTTAACTTGTTTTTATTTGAATAATTCCAATATAATAAATATTTTATGGTTTTGGTGTATAAAGAAATATTTATTATTTAACGAAGGTGTATAGAAGTTAATTAATAAATTCTCTTTTTTGAATATATATCTATGACCAACTTAATTGTACTAGTGGTTAATGTTAGGAAGACAATATAACTTTGATGTGTAACTTATCTTACATCTCCGATTTACAACGAAATAATTGGATTTAATCTTAAATTTACGAAAACCACAGTCATAAATTTGTTGGTTTATAATTTTCTTATATAAATTTTATTTTGCTTTCTGCGAGTTGCTAAGCTTCACCAACAAAACTTTCAAACACGCAAGAAATTACGAAACTCTAACAAGAGGAAGCATTTTAAATTATTACTCGTCAGTTCGTGTTGAAGTGAAACTTACCATATCGATGGCAACTTTACGAAGTGTTTGGCACTGTTTTTTACTGAGGTTGACGAAGATATTGCAGTTTTCGTCTTGAAGTATCTTGAATGCTACTGCTAATGAATGGCTTTCAAGAACAGATTCATCATTATACATGATTGCCAGTTCAGAACCTGATGAAGGAAGTTTTACGTAGATTATAAATCTTACTACTGAAACAATAGTATACAGACACATTACTATCAATGCCTTCAATATGTGATTTCTGTATTTATCTTTGTAATATTACTCTGTTTGAAGCACAAAGCTACTCGAGGGTTATCTCCACAACCCGTCCCTAATTTAGCAGTGTAAAGCTAGAGGGAAGGTAATTAGTCATCACAACCCAAGAGTTGGCTGTGGGTTGATTGACCGTCACAGTATAACGCCCCACGGCTGAAAGGACAAGTATGTTTGGTGTTGCAGGGATTCAAACCCGCCACCCTCGGATTACGAGTCGAGTGCCTTAAAATTGTTTAAAATATTATTTCCATTGTAACATAGCGTTCTTAAAATGGACAAACTTATGAAAGCGAAATTCAGAGACTAAACAAAAGGTAAGATACAAAAAAATCATTATTTATAGAGCAAATACAGCGCGTATATTTATTGTAAACTTGCGCAATCATTGTTACTGAAATATCAGCTCTCTTATCTTCAAACTGAATCAACTTAAATCATATGCCAGGCAATTTAAACTAGTATTATTTATTCAACTCGATTAAATCAGATGTATCTAGAGTGATTAGCGCTACTCACGCGATTTTAATTTCTATTCAAACGTAAAGGAGGTTATAATAACGAGCCATCATCGGAGAACACTCACATCAACCTATATTCACAAAGAGCGGCTTTAGAGCCACACCCTTCAGGAGAAGACCAGTTGTTTCCTCAAAAGGATGACAATGAAAAAAGTAGCTACTTTAAAGACTGTCTTGATCACGTGTCATGCTCAAACTGTGCGACCTAGAATAACTAACAAATTCTGAAAGCTACCCCACTTCTTTTAATTAAAAAGTTATTTCGTGATGACGAGAAACCCACTTGAAGTAAAAATGTATTCTCAAGACGGCTGGAACGGGTATTAAAACTGTAATTAAAATAAAGTACAGAACAACGCTTCAGGTTAACCTGAAGATGACCTAAGAAGGTTAAAAAGCCATCAAGAGAATACAAAAAGTTATTTGTTAGAATTACATTAGAAACTCAAGCTTTCATATTTTATCGTAAAAAAGTCACCTATCACTGTGTAGGTGTCCGAAAAATCACCACATTTATAAACAGGAAAAAACTAGCTTTTGCAATTATTTTAATAGTTGTGCATTAACAGAATAAATCTTATTGCAAAAAGTCAAATACGTTATATATTAGATATAAAATCTGAAAAATGGCTAATTACAAATGGTCTAATCACTGTTTAAGTTTAAATGTATACATCAGTATAAACAATAAATGAGGAACTTTATACTCTCAATGCAATAATAATAACAGTTATGACCAGGCATGACCAGGTGATATAGGTACTCCACTCGTAATCCGAGGGTCGTGAGTTCGCGAAATTCAAACCAAACCCATAATTTTGAATGCATAAAAGACAACAATAAAATACCATTAAAATGTAAGATTTTGAAGTTTTTCTATTTTTATTATTTTGCAATTTTCACGTGAAGATGATACCAGAGGGAGTCGAAAGCTTACTTTTACTGAACAACAGCCTCCCCGCCTATTAAAATACATTTAAAATATATGTGAGTACTTTTTTATTTCATTTGTTAATCTTTACAATTTTTCACTTATTGTAAAATTTCTAATTCAATAAGTTTTGGATTTTTTTTTTAATTCAAAAAAGGGCTATACTTACTGGAGTTGACCAAGTATTGGTTTGTAAGTCCTGGGTGGTCAACATCGTGGATAGCTGCTGCAAACAATGCAGCTAGTATTTCTAAATCAGTGAAAACTGACTGCAAAAGTTAACACTGAATCAGTTCTAGTTTTTAAACACCAGATTCACAACACTAAAATACTCCAAATAATATCATCTCTGTTAAGGAATTCACTTCTAATTATTTATATTCTAATAATTTTCATTATGAATTTATGTAATCACACAGTGTTCTTTTGAAATTAAATAGCACGTGTTGCATGCGTTTAGTTCGCACTTAGATCGTCCTATTTTATTTTATTATTATATCTTCCTAATCTATGCAAATAAGAACAAAATATTATTATTATTACTTCATGTTCATAATAAAATTATAATAAAACTTTTGTTTAAGATAAAAGTCACCCTTAGAGGTAATTAATATATACATATATATATTTTTAAATATGCGCATTTGACACTAATAAGACAAACTAGTTTAAAGCGTGGACTTCAATTAGGTGTATTAGTAGAAATAATAACTCTCTGTTACTACTTTATTATTCAGACTACAAATCTACAATTATAAATTACATCAATCAGTTCTAGTCATCTTTGTACAAATCTTAACGTGAAATATGTTTGTAAGGGTTAGTAATTACTGGAATAGCTACACTGTATGTATGAATTTGGATTAAAAATAATATTCAAAAAGCATCTACTTTCCTCTTTTCTACACGTAAAGAAAAGTAGTTATATATATATAATGATTTTCTGTCTTACTTACAGTTACCAGGAGACTTACGTCAAGTGCTGGAGACAAGAGGAGAACGTTCACAGACTGGGTGACGTCACCAGCATGAGTGTTGTTGTGGTAAGGTACCTTGAGATAATGGTCTTCTAATGTCATGAGGTAATGGATAGCTGTCTTAGCAGGTATATTGAATGTCTTGAGAATCTCTCTATCCTGGAGAAGCAGTCAATTATAGCTACTTAAAGAAAATTAATAGCTGGATAGAATGAAACTTGAAGAATATAAATAAATGATATTTTATAATGTATATATATATATATATAGCTGTAGTATTATTAGTTACATTAGTTATCAATAGGCGATTAAAATCAGCAGTCTAAAACAACGATGAATTTAATATAAATTAAACATTTGTAGAATTGCCATTTTCGGTCTTCGCTGTCAACTTGATGACATAACAGTTAATGTCTGTGGCAATAGTTTCCACTTCTGTTCGGGATAACCCACCTATCAGACAAAATCCAAACACTGACCAGTTATCATGGTTTGGTTTGGTTTGGTTTGAATCACCTGCCCTAGTCGTCCCTAATTTAGCAGTAAAAAACTAAAGAGAAAGCAGCTGGTCATCACCATCCACTGACAAGTTAAGAGAAAGCAGCTGGTCATCACCATCCACTGACAAGTTGGTTAAGGAAGGGTTAACTCAGTTGACTGTGCTTACACCTTTCAACTCTTTCTGAGTTTCACTGACATTAGCCAGTTGCCCTTAAAAGTTCTTAAAGTATTTGTTTGTTTGATTTTGAATTTCGCACAAAGCTACTCGAGGGCTATCTGTGTTAGCTGTCCCTAATTTAACAGTGCAAGATTAGAGGGAAGGCAGCTAATCATCACCACCAACCGCCAACTCTTGGGCTACTCTTTTACCAACGAATAGTGGGATTGACCATAACATTATAATGCCCCCACGGCTCAAAGATCGAGCATATTTGGTGCGACGGGGATGCGAACCCGCAACCCTCAAATTACGAGTCGAACGCCTAAACACGCTTGGCCATGCCGGGCCTTCTTAAAATAGCTATAAAAGAAATAAAACATTACTACCATATGAAATTCCCAACGGAATGACGTCACTGAGGGTGAACACGCCACGAGTTTCAAAATTAAATCAAATTTCTATCTTGATCTGTTCATCCCCAAAGACATTCCGTATATGATGTGAAAAGATCTAATTATATCCTGTTAAAAAGTTTTTATAATAATATGTAACTATATATATATATATATACAATTCACTTATGAATATTGTTTTATTATTCATAAATAACTGAAGAATAGAGGACATAAAATTCTCAATTAAATAAATTTCTTTTTTATAATAAATACAAAAATATCCAATGAAATAAACTTTCAATTATCAATAATACCTTATGTGGTCATTAGAGGGCGCTCCTTACGTAGGTTCATTATAAAACTTTGAAAATATAGTTTTATTCAGTATAACAGGTTGGTAAGACTAATTTCAATAAGTTAGGCTTGTCTCGGCTTTCCCGTATCATACCAGATCAAGTGTTCAATAGAAACGTAGGAAGTTAGATATATAAGACCTATAATATGACATGTAAAACTCATGATAGGGCTGGTAGTTTTCCTTAAGATCATTTAGTTCAGTTTAATATATTTTTATAAGGGAAGAAGTTAGGAGTTTCAAATAGCAGAAAGTTTTGAGTGGTTTCATATATAAACAGTAAGGACTCTAAGGACGTTTCACAAATGGCTGCAGACAAAGAAAGGCAGTAGGAGTCGAAACGTTGTGCGTGCCAACACTCAGCTCTGGACACTTACTTTATTTTCCATGATAACTGGATTGTTTATCATCTGCATTTGGACGTTGTCTGTTAGATGGTATATTCCCAACCTACTTGGGTGCTATCACCACAGACATTATTCGTTATGACATGAAGTTGACAACTGTGTCTGACCAACAAAACGGCAAATTATTATTTTATGTACATATATACGCATAAAATCAAACAAGTACAAACGTATAAGTTTTCATCCACGGATACAAATCAAAACAACACATTCCATTAATTATTTGGGGTTTTATTCTCTTATTTATTATTTAGTTATTGAGTTTCTACAAAGACATTCTGAAGAGTGACCTCTGAAGTCACGAATAACTAGAAAATTATAAAGAAAATAAACAAATAAAATAACAATTATTCCTTATCGGTCTGTCATTTATAAGTGATCTTTCATTTTGTTTTTAACCTGTTCAGTGCCGTAGACGAGATAACTCGTCCGAGCCGATCGGTAACACAATGACACGGACGAGTTAATTCGTTCTCAGTAATACTTAACTTCAACGCTAGATGTCAGCACCATACATGCTTTTGACCTACTTACAAATTGTTTCACTTTCGATCCAAAATGGCGTCACGAAAAAAGTTACAAAATGAAGAAGCATTAGAGTTTTATTGTAGTAGCTGAAATACTTAGCAGTCAACAGGTTAAGTTTGTGATGTTTGGATTTTTTGCATTAAGGGTTTAGTCTAAAGAGCACCTATACATGCAAAATTAGCAAGAAATAAAGATAATTTTATATTTTCAAACAGCCCTTCCTGTGTTATTATATGTTACTCTCTAAATAAGTAAATTCTAACTTATTTTTTATGTAAATATAGTGTGTGACTGACCATAGGTGAATAAATCTTTTAATATGTTTATAAAATCAATAATCGAGAGAGCAATAAGGCTACAAGTAATTACAGTTTATTTTCTTACGTATGACTTAATATTTCACTTTTCATGATAAAATACACCCTATGATTTTTAAACATGTTATTAATTCTTTTGTCAGTCAATAACATGCACGTGTTACAGAATAACACCAACGAAAACGTTAAGTTCGTGTTTAATATCTCAACGCTCACAGTATCGTCCCAATCCACCATGGTCATATATACTAGGATATAAATAAAGATAAAAAAATAAAATTTCACTGACCCTCCATATTGTGTACGTAACTGCGGTGAGTGGTCGATTATTGGATAAATCTGTTATTCTGAATATATCAATACCCCACTTATCCACGTGTTCAAGTTCCTATATTGAAGAGAGAAAAGGTAAAGTAATCTAGAGGCACGTGCACAGGAATAAAAAAAATATGTTCTTTATTTGGATAATGACCAATCTTTCATTGCGCTATTCAAACACCTACAATATGCATAGCTAGTTAATATTTTTATGTTTATTTCTAGCATACGAAAATGTTAGTAAAAATAACCTAATTTCATACTTTAGGAAACTGGAGCTATCATGAGTGCAGTGTTCAATCAAGACATTAACTCAGAGCAAATTGTTATTTGCTATTAAATCAAATTGCTTTTGAATATATAAACAGTAACGGTGTTTACTAACACTACATAGATTCGAATTCACTTGAGAGAGCTTATAGAAGGGCATGGCCTTGTGGTTAAGGTTAGGGCGCCCGACTTGCAGTTTGAAGGTGCCGAATTCGAATCTTCTTCACCGAACATGTTCGTCCTATATGTTGGCGATTAGCCCAGCCAACCGAATGTAAAAATTCTTAGGCTTATAATAAAAATAGGATGATACAAAACTCGTTAAAATTAATGTAGTAATAAAAAAAATATTGTCTAAATATCCAACATGCGTTAGAAAAGAAAAACTTTCGTTGTAAGACTCTACAAGATGCAATTTAATAAAACGTCATTACTTGCTGATGTATCTTATGAAATCTTTATAAACCACGTTACATATCTTGTGAATTCTTTATAAAACCACGTTACATATCTTATGAATTATTTATAAAATCACGTTACATATCTTATGAATTCTTTATAAAACCACGTTACACATCTTGTGAATTCTTTATAAACCACGTTACATATCTTATGAATTCTTTATAAATCACGTTACATATCTTGTGAATTCTTCATAAAACCACTTATGTTCACGTTACATATCTTATGAATTCTTTATAAATCACGTTACATATCTTGTGAATTCTTATAAAACCACGTTACATATCTTATGAATTCTCTATAAAATCACGTTACATATCTTATGAATTCTTTATAAAACCACGTTACATATCTTATGAATTCTTTATAAAACCACGTTACATATCTTGTGAATTCTTTATAAAACCACGTTACATATCTTGTGAATTCTTTATAAAACCACGTTACACATCTTGTGAATTCTTTATAAAACCACGTTACACATCTTGTGAATTCTTTATAAAACCACGTTACATATCTTGTGAATTCTTTATAAAACCACGTTACATATCTTGTGAATTCTTTATAAACCACGTTACATATCTTATGAATTCTCTATAAAATCACGTTACATATCTTGTGAATTCTTTATAAAACCACGTTACATATCTTATGAATTCTTTATAAAACCACGTTACATATCTTGTGAATTCTTTATAAAACCACGTTACATATCTTATGAATTCTTTATAAAACCACGTTACATATCTTGTGAATTCTTTATAAAACCACGTTACATATCTTGTGAATTCTTTATAAAACCACGTTACATATCATGAATTCTTTATAAAACCACGTTACATATCTTATGAATTCTTTATAAAACCACGTTACATATCTTGTGAATTCTTTATAAAACCACGTTACATATCTTATGAATTCTTTATAAAACCACGTTACATATCTTGTGAATTCTTTATAAAACCACGTTACATATCTTATGAATTCTTTATAAAACCACGTTACATATCTTATGAATTCTTTATAAAACCACGTTACATATCTTGTGAATTCTTTATAAAACCACGTTACATATCTTGTGAATTCTTTATAAAACCACGTTACATATCTTATGAATTCTTTATAAAACCACGTTACATATCTTGTGAATTCTTTATAAAACCACGTTACATATCTTAAAACCACGTTACATATCTTGAATTCTTTATAAAACCACGTTACATATCTTATGAATTCTTTATAAAACCACGTTACATATCTTCTTTATGAATTCTTTATAAAACCACGTTACATATCTTATTGAATATCTTATGAATTGTTTATAAAACCACGTTACATATCTTATGAATTCTTTATAAAACCACGTTTGAATTCTTTATAAAACCACGTTACATATCTTATATCTTTATAAAACCACGTTACATATCTTGTGAATTCTTTATAAAACCACGTTACATATCTTTGAATTCTTTATAAAACCACGTTACATATCTTGTGAATTCTTTATGAATTCTTTATAAAACCACGTTACATATCTTGTGAATTCTTTATAAAACCACGTTACATATCTTTGAATTCTTTATAAAACCACGTTACATATCTTATGAATTCTTTATAAAACCACGTTACATATCTTGTGAATTCTTTATAAAACCACGTTACATATCTTGTGAATTCTTTATAAAACCACGTTACATATCTTGTATTCTTTATAAAACCACGTTACATATCTTGTGAATTCTTTATAAAACCACGTTACATATCTTAAAACCACGTTACATATCTTATGAATTCTTTATAAAACCACGTTACATATCTTATGAATTCTTTATAAAACCACGTTACATATCTTATGAATTCTTTATAAAACCACGTTACATATCTTATGAATTCTTTATAAAACCACGTTACATATCTTATGAATTCTTTATAAAACCACGTTACATATCTTGTGAATTCTTTATAAAACCACGTTACATATCTTATGAATTCTTTATAAAACCACGTTACATATCTTGTGAATTCTTTATAAAACCACGTTACATATCTTGTGAATTCTTTATAAAACCACGTTACATATCTTGTGAATTCTTTATAAAACGTTACATATCTTGTGTTACATATCTTGTGAATTCTTTATATCTTAAATTCTCTATAAAATCACGTTACATATCTTGTGAATTCTTTATAAAACCACGTTACATATCTTATGAATTCTCTATAAAATCACGTTACATATCTTGTGAATTCTTTATAAAACCACGTTACATTCTTTATAAAACCACGTTACACATCTTATGTATAAAACCACGTTACATATCTTATGAATCTTGTGAATTCTTTATAAAACCACGTTACATATCTTGAATTGAATTCTTTATAAAACCACGTTACATATCTTATGAATTCTTTATAAAACCACGTTACATATCTTATGAATTCTTTATAAAACCACGTTACATATCTTATGAATTCTTTATAAAACCACGTTACATATCTTATGAATTCTTTATAAAACCACGTTACATATCTTATGAATTCTTTATAAAACCACGTTACATATCTTATGAATTCTTTATAAAACCACGTTACATATCTTGTGAATTCTTTATAAAACCACGTTACATATCTTGTGAATTCTTTATAAAACCACGTTACATATCTTATGAATTCTTTATAAAACCACGTTACATATCTTGTGAATTCTTTATAAAACCACGTATAAAACCACGTGACATATCTTGTGATTTCTTTATAAAACCACGTTACATATCTTGTGATTTCTTTATAAAACCACGTTACATATCTTATGAATTCTTTATAAAACCACGTTACATATCTTATGAATTGTTTATAAAACCACGTTACATATCTTATGAATTGTTTATAAAACCACGTTACATATCTTGTGAATTCTTTATAAAACCACGTTACATATCTTATGAATTGTTTATAAAACCACGTTACATATCTTATGAATTCTTTATAAAACCACGTTACATATCTTGTGAATTCTTTATAAAACCACGTTACATATCTTATGAATTCTTTATAAAACCACGTTACATATCTTGTGAATTCTTTATAAAACCACGTTACATATCTTGTGAATTCTTTATAAAACCACGTTACATATCTTGTGAATTCTTTATAAAACCACGTTACATATCTTGTGAATTCTTTATAAAACCACGTTACATATCTTATGAATTGTTTATAAAACCACGTTACATATCTTATGAATTCTTTATAAAACCACGTTACATATCTTGTGAATTCTTTATAAAACCACGTTACATATCTTATGAATTGTTTATAAAACCACGTTACATATCTTATGAATTCTTTATAAAACCACGTTACATATCTTATGAATTCTTTATAAAACCATGTTATCTTGTGAATTCTTTATAAAACCACGTGACATATCTTATGAATTCTTTATAAAACCACGTTACATATCTTGTGAATTCTTTATAAAACCACGTTACATATCTTATGAATTCTTTATAAAACCACGTTACATATCTTATGAATTGTTTATAAAACCACGTTACATATCTTATGAATTCTTTATAAAACCATGTTATATATCTTATGAATTCTTTATAAAACCACGACATTGATTGTATTAAAACATTTTACAAGAACACTCTTAATAGCAAGCTATTGGTGGTAGTTGTTTAGGTGTAAACATTTTGACACACACCAATTGAACCCCAAGATTCCAAAGTACCTAAATCTTAACAACAACCAGAAACGAGTTACACCATGAAACAACAGTTAAAGTCAGATAAATGAACCGAATGTGTGTAATACTCTATAATATATCACCATATCTAATTATTTGTAACCTAACGATATGATGGAATTAACCTAAATGAAATTACCAGATTACAAATGTAATTTCATTTTACTGTTATAAATATTTTAACCCTAACATCAGGAATCGTTCGTACAGAAAGGTTGTTTTAGTCATCACAATATCTGGAGATCGATGAACAACATAAAGTAAGTAACAATAATTTAGTTTTGGAGCTTTTGATTAAGGCAACTTTGAAGCTTATGTTTCACCAGTTAAAAGAGAAATCTTAATTTGAAAGTATATTTTTTTCCGTTTGTGTAGAAAATTTTGTGAAAGTCCATTGCCTTTTTGTAAAATAATTTAGCTACAGATGATCTGTTTTTAGTGTTAAACTATTCAACTGGAAGAATATCTGAAGACCACGTTATCCTAGTTTCAGTTGTACGTGTAAGGTTAAAAGGTGTAATACGTGTGTGTAACCTCTTTCATAGTCTTACGTCGTTCAGTGATTGGCAGACTTATCTGAGCAGCGCACTCTAACGCCCCGGATTGACACTAGTTGTTTATGTTGCAAGCATCTAAGACTCGTCAATGGAAGCGGTGGAGCGTCTGCAAGAAATCTCTTTATTGCACTAAAAGATGGGAAAATATTAACGAAACCAAATGAAGCCTGTTGGATGTTGGGTAGCAGAAGTCATACAGTCATCGATGTCTTGAGGCTAGCATACACAGAAGAAGAGGTCCAGCTCTGTGAAACTTCTGGGTGTCTGATCATCTAAGAGAGATATCAGTGAAAAGTCTTAACCTTCTCAGGTGTGCTAAAAAACATCATCAACCTGATGAGAGCTCCAATCATGTCCAAAATGGAGTAAGTAACATACTCATGTGAAACAACCACAAAGTCAGCAATAACCAAGTTACAGGAAATGTAGGTTGCAGCCCTGAAAATGGCAATAAAACTAAACAAATGTGTCTCAGGACGGCTGGTAACGGGTATTAACACTTTTACTAATAAAGCAGAGAACAACGTTTCGATCTTCCTAGATCATCTTCTTCGTTAACCTGAAAGGTCGAAACGTTGTTCTTTGTTTTATTAGTAAAAGTATTAACATCCGTACCAGCCGTCCTGAGATACATTTTTGCTTCAAGTGGGTTTGTCGTCATAACGAAGAAGCAAACAAACAAACTCTCCGAGGCTTGGCTTGAATAGCTTTTCTACAAACCAGAGGATTATAGGTAGCCAAGCGCTATTCAGCGCAGCCACAATCCTATTTAGTCCACTAGATTAGTATCAGAGAGAAAGGACAGACAAAGCAGTAATATGGAGATTGAACTGTAACAGTAATAGGTTAGTGTAGCAATGAAAGATGTAGAGAATATAAGCTCGCTAAGAAAAAAAATATTGTATGGGTCCAGTTGTGTGTAGTATTAATTGTGAAAACTTACAAGTAACAACCAAAAACACAATTTGTTACGGTAAGTCAACCACACGATATTTGCTATATCGGGAACAATCAGGCCGCCTGAGATATGACGTATATTATTAATCACAAAGCTACAAAAGGGCTATCTATGCTCTGCTCACCAAAGGTATCGAAACCCGGTATCTAGTGATATAAATCCGTCGACATACCACCGAGCCAGTCAGTAGGAGGAGGAACATTGGGATACGAAAGGCATAGTTATGGTATAAGTGCTATTAATATTATTGAATTAACCACTATAAAGACCGTGAGAACGTTTAGAGTAAGGACTGATAAAAACAAATAAAGTCGTGGAATGGATATACGAGTAAAGTTAGGCCAAAAGAGACTGCAGATGGTGGACCCGTGTGTACAGATAGATGTCTGATATTCGAATGGCCATCAACAAAAACCGAGCGATCCATTTCATCCATAGGAATTATAGCACGTGTTCGGTCGTCCAGTAACAGAGCATGTCATGATAAGATTTGTTTTGTTTGCTTTGAATTTCGTGCTAACCTACACGGGGGCTATGAGCACTAGCCATCCCTAATTTAGGGGAAGAATAATTAGACAATATTATCCACTGCAACCACTTCGCCTACTCTTCTACTAACGAATAGTAGGATTGACCGTCACTTTGTAACTCTTTACGGCTAAAAAAATGAGCATGTTAGGCAAAGGAGATTCGAGTCTACGATCAGCAGCTTGCAAGTTGAGCGCTGTAACAAATAGGCCATTATGACAAGACTAATACTACACAAAATGAATTCATTTGGACAATATTAATAGGAAGTTCTAGCGCATATTATTGAAGAGAGAGGAGAATGGACCAAGGTAATTTCTAAACTTACCAAACGTAATATATAAGTCGTATTGGTAGTATTGAAATCATTGTATTTACAGAAAAAAATACAACTTTTAGTTTAGTTTGTTGTTTACACGATTGAATATCTGTGCTCTGTCAACTGTGGGTATCGAATCCTAAAATTTTAGTTATAAGGCGTAATACTGAGCCATCGAGAGGGCACAATTAATAGTAATAGGCTACTATAACCAGTTGTTTTACATTTTACAATGATTTGGGATTACGGAAGGCGCAACGCTATTTCGAATGCGCAATGACAAACGTGCTACAATGGGATCCCACCTTTGAGATGAGAAGATTTTGTGCTTTCGCAAATGTTAAACTCCTGTAGCGTTTAAATCGATCAATCAATCAAATATTATGAATGAGCTCTAAATCAAAGAAATTCATTAGAAATAATTATTCTTATTTCTACTAAGTATACAGAGTTTCCAAAATGTTATTAACAGAAGAGTTAAAGTCATTGAGAGGAACCAAATTGAAGTCAAAATGACTATTTTCTGGAACGATTTTTCACGAGTACCTAAATAACGTTTTGGAAGTTTCATTGTGTTCCTTAAAGAAAAATATTGAACCATAAAGTTAAGTAAAACATGATAAGAAACATTCTTCTCGCATATTTTCTCGTCTTCAAAGTTGCTACCAACAAATCAAAATTTTGGTAAGATCGATTCTGTTTATGAGGATTAAATTTAAAAAAATCGTTTGTATTCGGCATACACACACACACATATATATGTATAATTTTTAAATCACATTTCACGTCAGTTTTTGAAGACATTTCGCTATTCTAACATCATTCTACTTTACATTACGAACAAAGGCCTAAAACTTTCTAAATATTTTTTTATCTTTCTTTTATACTATTGTCAATTCTTGAAAGGAACGACCAATGCCGTGTAACTTATCCTATATATTAATATCAAACGACCAATGCCGTGTAACTTATCCTATATATTAATATCAAACGACCAATGCCGTGTAACTTATCCTATATATTAATATCAAACGACCAATGCCGTGTAACTTATCCTATATATTAATATCAAACGACCAATGCCGTGTAACTTATCCTATATATTAATATCAAACGACCAATGCCGTGTAACTTATCCTATATATTAATATCAAACGACCAATGCCGTGTAACTTATCCTATATATTAATATCAAACGACCAATGCCGTGTAACTTATCCTATATATTAATATCAAACGACCAATGCCGTGTAACTTATCCTATATATTAATATCAAACGACCAATGCCGTGTAACTTATCCTATATATTAATATCAAACGACCAATGCCGTGTAACTTATCCTATATATTAATATCAAACGACCAATGCCGTGTAACTTATCCTGTATATTAATATCAAACGACCAATGCCGTGTAACTTATCCTATATATTAATATCAAACGACCAATGCCGTGTAACTTGCCAATATATTAATATCAAACGACCAATCCTCGGCCATATATTAATATCAAACGACCAATGCCGTGTAACTTATCCTATATATTAATATCAAACGACCAATGCCGTGTAACTTATCCTATATATTAATATCAAAACGACCAATGCCGTGTAACTTATCCTATATATTAATATCAAACGACCAATGCCGTGTAACTTATCCTATATATTAATATCAAACGACCAATGCCGTGTAACTTATCCTATATATTAATATCAAACGACCAATGCCGTGTAACTTATCCTATATATTAATATCAAACGACCAATGCCGTGTAACTTATCCTATATATTAATATCAAACGACCAATGCCGTGTAACTTATTCTATATATTAATATCAAACGACCAATGCCGTGTAACTTATCCTATATATTAATATCAAACGACCAATGCCGTGTAACTTATCCTACCGTGTAACTTATCCTATATATTAATATCAAACGACCAATGCCGTGTAACTTATCCTATATATTAATATCAAACGACCAATGCCGTGTAACTTATCCTATATATTAATATCAAACGACCAATGCCGTGTAACTTACCTATATATTAATATCAAACGACCAATGCCGTGTAACTTATTCTATATATTAATATCAAACGACCAATGCCGTGTCAAAACTTATGCGTAATCCTACCGTGTAACTTATCCTATATATTAATATCAAACGACCAATGCCGTGTAACTTACTATATATTAATATCAATGACCAATGCCGTTGTGTAACTTATCCTATATATTAATATCAAACGACCAATGCCGTAACTTATCCTATATATTAATATCAAACGACCAATGCCGTGTAACTTATCCTATATATTAATATCAAAACGACCAATGCCGTGTAACTTATCCTATATATTAATATCAAACGACCAATGCCGTGTAACTTATCCTATATATTAATATCAAACGACCAATGCCGTGTAACTTATCCTATATATTATTATCAAGGCGACCAATGCCGTGTAACTATATCCTATATATTAATATCAAACGACCAATGCCGTGTAACTTATCCTATATATTAATATCAAACGATAAATGCCATCTCATATATTAATATGCCGTGTAACTTATCCTATATATTAATATCAAACGACCAATGCCGTGTAACTTATCCTATATATTAATATCAAACGACCAATGCCGTTGTAACTTATCCTATATATTAATATCAAACGACCAATGCCGTGTAACTTATTCTATATATTAATATCAAACGACCAATAATGTGTAACTTATCCTATATATTAATATCAAACGACCAATGCCGTGTAACTTATCCTATATATTAATATCAAACGACCAATGCCGTGTAACTTATCCTATATATTAATATCAAAACGACCAATGCCGTGTAACTTATTCTATATATTAATATCAAACGACCAATGCCGTGTAACTTATTCTATATATTAATATCAAACGACCAATGCCGTGTAACTTATCCTATATATTAATATCAAACGACCAATGCCGTGTAACTTATCCTATATATTAATATCAAACGACCAATGCCGTGTAACTTATCCTATATTAATATCAAACGACCAATGCCGTGTAACTTATCCTATATATTAATATCAAACGACCAATGCCGTGTAACTTATTCAAACGACCAATGCCGTATATTCTATATATATCAAACGACCAATGCCGTGTAATCCTATATATTAATATATCCTAACTTATATTAATATCAAACGACCAATGCCGTGTATCCTACCGTGTAACTTATCCTATATATTAATATCAAACGACCAATGCCGTGTAACTTATTCTATATTAATATCAAATGACCGTGTAACTTATCCTATATATTAATATCAAACGACCAATGCCGTGTAACTTATCCTATATATTAATATCAAACGACCAATGCCGTGTAACTTATCCTATATATTAATATCAAACGACCAATGCCGTGTAACTTATCCTATATATTAATATCAAACGACCAATGCCGTGTAACTTATCCTATATATTAATATCAAACGACCAATGCCGTGTAACTTATCCTATATATTAATATCAAACGACCAATGCCGTGTAACTTATCCTATATATTAATATCAAACGACCAATGCCGTGTAACTTATCCTATATATTAATATCAAACGACCAATGCCGTGTAACTTATCCTATATATTAATATCAAACGACCAATGCCGTGTAACTTATCCTATATATTAATATCAAACGACCAATGCCGTGTAACTTATCCTATATATTAATATCAAACGACCAATGCCGTGTAACTTATCCTATATATTAATATCAAACGACCAATGCCGTGTAACTTATCCTATATATTAATATCAAACGACCAATGCCGTGTAACTTATCCTATATATTAATATCAAACGACCAATGCCGTGTAACTTATCCTATATATTAATATCAAACGACCAATGCCGTGTAACTATATATTAATTATGCCTATATATTATATATCAAACGACCAATGCCGTGTAACTTATCCTATATATTAATATCAAACGACCAATGCCGTGTAACTTATCCTATATATTAATATCAAACGACCAATGCCGTGTAACTTATTCTATATATTAATATCAAACGACCAATGCCGTGTAACTTATTCTATATATTAATATCAAACGACCAATGCCGTGTAACTTATTCTATATATTAATATCAAACGACCAATGCCGTGTAACTTATCCTATATATTAATATCAAACGACCAATGCCGTGTATAACTATCAAACGACCAATCCGTGTAATATCCTATATATTAATATCAAACGACCAATGCCGTGTAACTTATCCTATATATTAATATCAAACGACCAATGCCGTGTAACTTATCCTATATATTAATATCAAACGACCAATGCCGTGTAACTTATCCTATATATTAATATCAAACGACCAATGCCGTGTAACTTATCCTATATATTAATATCAAACGACCAATGCCGTGTAACTTATCCTATATATTAATGTCAAACGACCAATGCCGTGTAACTTATCCCATATGTTAATATCAAACGACCAATGCCGTGTAACTTATCCTATATATTAATATCAAACGACCAATGCCGTGTAACTTATTCTATATATTAATATCAAACGGCCAATGCCGTGTAACTTATCCTATATATTAATATCAAACTTTCAGTAAGAAGTTAAATTATTTTAAAATAATTAAAAAAATATTTTTTGATGAATACGTTTGCAAGGTACTTTCTGTCTCGGAAACTGAAAACCTGATGAGTGACAGCAAAGGAAAACGAAAGTTGGTTTAGTTTGTAAAACTTTCCTTGTACATTATATCAGCTCTTCAAATTACTACAATAAACTCATTCTTTCGCAGATAAGTGTTACACTAGCCAACAATTTTTCAAGTGTAATGATTGCATATAACAATAAAACAAACCATTTAAGGTCGTTAAGTGCAGGTCTAATGAGACAACAGTATTCTTTCTTCGTAACGAAGTCTTTGCAAGATAACAACAAGATGTCTCGTATCCTAATTAATTTCCATAATTTTAAAGTTACTTGACTTGTAAGTGAGATGATCTTAGGAAGTACAGAAATCAATATGTTAAAATTATTCTAAATCAAAATATTTTCTCTTCAGTTAGAAAATTACCGAGTGTCGTTCAAGAGACCGCCATATATGGACTTACCTGTCCTAGTTCATCTTCGTGGGAAGTTTCTACTCCATATTTGGGTAGTTTAGTCAGACTGTTTGTGTGACAAAGAGGTTTCTTGACTCCAGAGATCTGTGACATTGTTTGTCCAGGTTTGTGACACATGTCTTCAGCTTTATAACTTGTGAGATCTACATCTTGTTGTTTTTCTGTAAAACACGGTGATAAGACTGAAACGTATCCAAGACTTATACAAGTTACGCGTAAACCTGGTTGTCAGCTATTTGTGGTTCTCAGCACTAACACTAACCAATCATGTATTTACAAAAGAAACAAATTCATAAAAATTGTTATGTTACAGCTACAAGTTAGTACACTTTTATTTGTACACGTGAGAACATAAACTTTACTGAAGTGATAGATTACACTGTGTAACACAGATTTTGTTCCTGGATAGTATGTGTTATTTCTTAACTGCTTATGTTGTAAAAGTACAAAGAATAGCCATTATTCCCTTCAAACTTTGCTTTTGTGACCTGGATAATGAAATTTAGAAATTAATCTATTTTCTATGTAAAAACGGGCAAATTTGCACATTTTCATTTGCATAAGGTCTGAATAAAACAACATATGAATCAAGATTTACATGTATTTATACTAAAGTTATACAAAAATGTTTAGAAGTGAGTCGTTTTTCGAGATTTGCGACTGTAATGTAAATCACTTTCACGTATCAGCCCCCAAATATAGTCTCCCAACATGTTTTCGTTATACGCTCCCAGGTCACAAAAGCAAAGTTTGAAGAGTAAAAGATGTCTTTTCCATTTACTTTAGGCATAAGAAATTGGGAAATAACACTTTCTGCCTAGCAACAAGAAGTAAAAATTTTGTTACATAATGTTATGGAGCAGAATTAGTATATAAAGTAATTACACGTACATGAGTAAACTGAAACATGATTTAATATTCATGTGCAATAAGACTGGATCTATGTAATAAATACTTCGCACACTTATAGATCATTTTCTGGTTTTACGAAACATTCAGCTGATCGAATTATTTATTTTACTATAGTACTCTGTGTCCTACATGTACGTACAGTCTCTGTTTCTAGAAACTAGTGAAACATTTTAATAAAACTTATTATAAGTAAATA
This sequence comes from Tachypleus tridentatus, assembly GCF_004210375.1. Classification (NCBI taxonomy): domain Eukaryota; kingdom Metazoa; phylum Arthropoda; class Merostomata; order Xiphosura; family Limulidae; genus Tachypleus; species Tachypleus tridentatus. The sequence continues at coordinate 169,616,385 of NC_134831.1, forward strand.
AAAAAAAGACTGGTAAGTGTAAAGAATCTCCGAACCTGAGTGTTGAACACATGTTAACAGGGTCCCTGAGTGTTGAACACATGTTAACAAGGTCCCTGAATGTTGAACACATGTTAACAGGGTCCCTGAATGTTGAACACAAGTTAACAGGGTCCCTGAATGTTGAACACATGTTAACAAGGTCTATGAGTGTTGAACACATTTTAACAGGGTCCCTGAGTGTTGAACACATGTTAGCAAGGTCCATGAGTGTTGAACACATGTTAACAGGGTCCCTGAATGTTGAACACATGTTAACAAGGTCCCTGAGTGTTGAACACATGTTAACAGGGTCCCTGAGTGTTGAACACATGTTAACAAGGTCCCTGAGTGTTGAACACAAGTTAACAGGGTCCCTGAATGTTGAACACATGTTAACAGGGTCCCTGAATGTTGAACACATGTTAACAAGGTCTATGAGTGTTGAACACATGTTAGCAAGGTCCATGAGTGTTGAACACATGTTAACAGGGTCCCTGAATGTTGAACACATGTTAACAAGGTCCCTGAGTGTTGAACACATGTTAACAGGGTCCCTGAGTGTTGAACACATGTTAACAAGGTCCCTGAGTGTTGAACACAAGTTAACAGGGTCCCTGAATGTTGAACACATGTTAACAGGGTCCCTGAATGTTGAACACATGTTAACAAGGTCTATGAGTGTTGAACACATGTTAGCAAGGTCCATGAGTGTTGAACACATGTTAACAGGGTCCCTGAATGTTGAACACATGTTAACAAGGTCCCTGAATGTTGAACACATGTTAACAGGGTCCCTGAATGTTGAACACATGTTAACAAGGTCTATGAGTGTTGAACACATTTTAACAGGGTCCCTGAGTGTTGAACACATGTTAGCAAGGTCCATGAGTGTTGAACACATGTTAACAGGGTTCCTGAATGTTGAACACATGTTAACAAGGTCCCTGAGTGTTGAACACATGTTAACAGGGTCCCTGAGTGTTGAACACATGTTAACAAGGTCCCTGAGTGTTGAACACAAGTTAACAGGGTCCCTGAATGTTGAACACATGTTAACAGGGTCCCTGAATGTTGAACACATGTTAACAAGGTCTATGAGTGTTGAACACATGTTAGCAAGGTCCATGAGTGTTGAACACATGTTAACAGGGTCCCTGAATGTTGAACACATGTTAACAAGGTCCCTGAGTGTTGAACACATGTTAACAGGGTCCCTGAATGTTGAACACATGTTAACAGGGTCCCTGAATGTTGAACACATGTTAACAAGGTCTATGAGTGTTGAACACATTTTAACAGGGTCCCTGAGTGTTGAACACATGTTAGCAAGGTCCATGAGTGTTGAACACATGTTAACAGGGTCCCTGAATGTTGAACACATGTTAACAAGGTCCCTGAGTGTTGAACACATGTTAACAAGGTCCCTGAGTGTTGAACACAAGTTAACAAGGTCCCTGAGTGTTGAACACATGTTAACAGGGTTCCTGAGTGTTGAACACATGTTAACAAGGTCCCTGAGTGTTGAACACATGTTAACAAGGTCCCTGAGTGTTGAACACATGTTAACAGGGTCCCTGATGAACACATGTTAACAAGGTCCCTGAGTGTTGAACACATGTTAACAGGGTCCCTGAGTGTTGAACACATGTTAACAAGGTCCCTGAGTGTTGAACACATGTTAACAAGGTCCCTGAATGTTGAACACATATTAACAAGGTCCCTGAGTGTTGAATACATGTTAACAAGGTCACTGTTCTGCCAGCAGTTCTATCGTTTGAGAAATGCCTTTACATTCATGTTATATAAATACAAAAATGTTCATATGAACGTTTATTTTTGAAATACCTTTAGTTTCTCAAACGCACAGCAATGTATCTACGGACTTATAACACTAGAAAGTGGGTTTTGATACCCGTAGTGGGCAAAGAACAGATAGCTCATCGTGTAGCTTTGTGCTTAACTACGAATAAACAAACTAAGGTATCATTAATACCATATACATGTGTTTGAATAACACTTCAAGTTCTCTTGTTTTAAATTATTAATACTCCAGTTCTTCAGAACTTGGCGAAACGCCATAAGTAGAGAATCGAGGAAAACAAAGAAAAACTCTTCGCTTCAAAAATTCTTCGTTCATTAGTCTCTCTTGCAAAGGTATCGTCTAGTTTTATTTTGTTTTTAATTTAGCTCAAAGCTACACGAGGACTATCTACGCTAGTCATCCCTAATTTAGCAGTGTAAAACTAGAGGGAAGGCAGCTAGTCATCACCACCCAACGCCAACTCTTGGGCTACTCTTTTAACAACAAACAGCGGGATTGACCGTCACATTATAATGCCCATAAAGGAATATTGTCTACTAAAAACGTGTATTACATCACACCTGTTCCAAGTAATAATAAAATATATACTACAAAGGTGTCTCCTGCTGTCAATGTACCATACCTTTCAGACTCATCTCGATGTACGTAAAGACGTCAAAGGCTACTTAATTAATAATAATTAATAATCTAACAACTGTTCTCCCATAGTTACAGTACGTTCCCCTGTAGTTATAGTACTTGTATTTGTAAAAAACGTAACTCTTGAAAGGAAAATACACATCAAAAGAGCATAAACTGTAGTTAATGTTGATCTACAGGAATAATATATATTCTCGGGGTTAGCGTATTTAATTTAAGCTTTGATTGTATCCAACAAAAACTATATTTGAAATCTGAAAGAGAAACGAATGAGCATAACACAATAAAACTATTTTCTGCTCTTGACTTTTGACTGGTTTTACTGTTTGTTTTAACTGTATCACAAAAGAGTTTACCTAAAAATGTGCTACAGATGAATTCAGAAATCTGATGGCCAGATTTTGACTCTGAGAAATGGCTCGATAATTCCTTGTTCAGCATACGTTTGAACTATAACCACAAATAAAGAGCTTAATGTTAATAAATCGTTGCATCAAGAAACGCTAAAAAAACTTACATACTTTTGATGTCACGTTCTATAATAATGGGCTTGATATTTTAAAATTATCTTCACTGTATTTACGGGCAGAAATATAATAAGTCGGAGCAATTAATTTTTTTTTAACGTGCATAAATGTCTTATTAAACTAGAATAAGTGAAACTAACAAATTAAATCAAATTTGGTTTAAAACTTATCTTAGCCATAATCACACATCAAATCACTTCTGGATATAATATATATATATATATGTCTGTTTGTTTGTTTCCTCCTTTTAAAGCAAAGTCACAGTAGGCTATCTGCTGTGTCCACCGTGAAAGTTTCGAACCCCAGATTTTAGAGTTGTAAAACCGTAAAGTTACCTTGGAACAAACACAATATAAAGGTTTAGATTTGTTTGACTAAACCAAAGTTACTACAAAACTAGGTTTCTACTAACTATTTTAGATGAGATTGAAATGTTATAAGCTTTCACAAATCAACCTGAAAAATAGAAGTTGAAAACATGCCAATCGTAGCATCTCACGTGATCTTTTTGTTCAAACTTTACGTTGTACGACTCGAACTTTTGAATTGAGTACTGTGCACTTGTCAAACACGATTGCATTAATCAACTTCTGAATAAAAGAAAAACAAACAGCAAGTAACACATTAAAAGTTATAAAACTTAATATTTTCTTTCGCTTATTACTTCAGTGTACATGCTTTTATGAATTCGTCTATTTCCTTTACGAATCTTCTGTGGAGTGTCATGTATCCATTTGTTTCTTTTTTGTATAGGTGGCGCACGAGTCTTTTGTTTGGGTAGACTATTCTACCACGTGCATTGAGTTTAAGCAGTAAATGGAAAGAATCTGTTCGCTCTCTGAAATCACCAAACCTTTCTCATTGACAACAATAACGCCATCTTTACATTTTTCTGTCACTTTCTCTCTTTCTATCCATAAATACTGTACGATATTGTTAAGCTTCTAAAATAATTTCCCGTGAGGAACAGTTTATTTAGAAGACCTAAGCCTACCCAAGCTTATTATACGTTGTGTCCTTTACATTTGTGGATTTATTAAATAATATTTCTTTGGATAAACATTGGTGCATGATTGTATTTGATTGAATGAAATAGGTTTAACGTGTATATGCCTTAGTACCTGTATTTGATTGAATGAAATAGGTTTAACTTAGTACCTTACTAGACGCCATGTCTCCAACAGATCTGTGAGATTGAATTGTTTCCAACTGATCCAGACACCAGTCCAGTTCATCCAAAGTCTCCACTGCCAGCTGTATATGTTGTCCATCTGGAAATGTTGAACAAACAATTAACTACTAAATATCTAGAAGCCAATTATTTCACTCTATTATATCCTTTAATATTCAATTATCTTTGTAATAGGTTATTGTAAATAAATTATAGTTTATGAGTGTAATGATTAGCATACTGGTTACATGAAAAACAGAAACTAATTATACACTGTATTAATTACTCTCAAATGGTAGTGATGACTACACGTAACCGATTGTGGCCAGAAACTCTGATTATAGAATGCATTACATCTATGGAAACTTACGAATTTGTTAACTAGAAAAAACTGACTGTGGCCTTATACCCTTTCTTATAGGACGTGTTCCATCTATAAAATCTACCAATTTGTTAACTAAAAAAAATGACTGTGGCCATATAATCCTGTTTCAATTATAGACACCTACAACCTGTTTACTTATGAGTACTAATAGCAGCAAAATTCTGAGGATAGAGGATCTGTAAACAAAACTGTAAACAAAAACGTGGTACACATTATGGGCTAATTATACCGTTATATACGTGGTTCTAACGTCAACTATGTAAGTTAATTAATATTATATTCTGATTATATAATTATTGAAACGTTACATGTTACCCACAGACCACTGTCACGAAGTTCCTTCTTACCGGACAGTTTATTTGGAGCTGTAGCTAAACTGACCGTTCCTGAAGATCTTCTTGACCTGGAAAAGGAAACACAGGTCATCGGACATAAAAAGTGCTGCCCACAATTGGTAAGTTTTCTTTTAACTAAATCCAATTTGACCCAGGAAGTAGGAGATTACCTCCTTTTTATATACAAATAGAGAACTAGTGCATTAACTACAAAAACATTAATTCTCACGTCAGATAATTCCAATCAAAACGAAATCATGACGTACGTATTTACAGGAACACTGGTGATGCGGATGTAATTATTTCGTACGTTTCTTAAACTCTGCAATACTTGTGCGAAAGGAGTAACAATCAGGTCTGCTTCTCCATGTCTGCAAAATAAACAAGAGTTTATTACTACTTTTATAAAAAAACTGTTTTCTTTTTACGAGCACGCTGTGTGTCCGACATAATGTACAGTCTTGTAATACTAATTATTGATGCATTCATTCCAATGCCCAACCCCAGAAACATGGTGGCACGTCTGCGGACTTACACCGCTAAAAACCTGTTTTTGATACTCATGGTGAGCAGAGCACAGATAGCCCTTTGTGCAGTTTTGTGCTTATTAACAGATAAGTAACCATTACAAAATATTTTTAAAGATAATTGTCATCAACTAAATTTTAAGTATCTATTGTAAGAGGATCTATACATTACAATAAAAGACACCAGAGGAAGTAATTAGATCATACAAGCTAATGAATTTAGAAGAGACAAATATTTAGAGCAAACAGTTTGTTAGCTGACAAGGTCTTAGATTTCAAGTTTAGGAAAGACAGAAGACATCACATTAATGAGACATCTAATAAAACTGAGCGATGAAGTAATTGTATACCTACAAATTTAACAACGAATCTCTGACTTAGTGACATAAAACACGATTATTTTGGTATATGGTGAATAAACTATCCGATTAGATCCAAAAATCCGGAAGCTTAAGTGTGAAACACGTGACCGTGTAGGTAATGATCCAGGTATCACTTTGTTTTGCTGTTTTCTTTGGTCTCACAAGTCATTAAGGTGGTTTATCCTGGTGAAGTGGACCACCCTCATATTATTTAAATATTATATTTGCATTTTTCTTACTCGTGTTATATTCTTCCGCTTCATTCAAAAAATACGTCTGTGTATTTCTGTTCGTTATCACATCTTCAGTTGTTTTTCTCTTCTGCATCGTCTTCGCTGTCATGCCCATTCAAGTAAGGGCAGATCTCTGGTTGCCTCTGTAGACTTACCGTTACCTCACGCAGATGTATTTCTACTTGGGTGCTCGATAGCGTCTCTTCCATCGAAGCTTCTTGATTTTTGTTTTCTTTTGGTTTTCATTTGGAGCAACTGGTGTGCCATTGTAACACCTCCAACAAATTGTTAGTTTACATCTGCAGGTTAGTATTGGACCCGATCTCGTTTCCCTCTTGACAGGAAAAATAAATCGAAGATTCTGGATTCCTCCAGGTCCTCACAAGTCTCACAGATAGACCGGGAGTGGTGAAAATTCCACAGTTAACGTCTGAATTAGGGTTTGGAAAGTTACACCGACTCTACTAACAAAAAAGCCACTACTTCTTTGAATATTATTCAGTCATAAATCTTAGTAAACCTCTGGATTTTCGTAAAATAACGTTCATTCCTGTAGATTATCAGAAGAAAAAAACAACCAAATACGTTCTTACAAAATACCTATTTTATACTACCATTTGAGTTATTTGTGAAACATAAGCTGAAATAAAGTGTCAGGTTTAAATAATAAACATACAATCATAAAAATCACATAAGTAAGGTAAAAAGTCAGTGCGGCCAATTAATGACAAAAGAACTTTAACAGAGTAACGTACACAGTGCAAATATGGCTTCTAAAAGCACTGTAGCATTTCATCCTTAATACGAACATATTACTGTCAAAAACAGCAAATTCCACATCATTCACTAAAACAATGTATAACTACAAATAACAAGAAATACTGACGAATGACACACAGTACATCGAAACTGCTTTATGTGTGATGCGTGCAAATAAAGATATACTGAATACACTGCTTTAAGGCATTAATAAAATTTATTAAGCTATTCCAATCTAAGACAAAAAGTACCATGTTTACGTTTACATAATTTTCAACACATCAAACATCATTTCACAGGAAAAATGAATTAGCGTGTATAATTAAAAAAGTAAGCTAGGATCACACATTTTTATTTGTAGCATGTTACATTAAAACCTGAGAGTTTTTTCCACACTTGCTTTAGAGAACCGGAGTTGGACGTGAAATACACGAGGTTAATTTTAGTCTACTAACCTCTCAGTGTTTAAATTTTTTGTGTGTTTTTTTTCATAATTATTATTGTTTCTCAGTGCTGTTTAGCTGAATATTGCTAAAGTAACACTTCACGTTTTCCTCTTTTGAAAGGACATAAAACATCAGTTTCCTAATTAACAGTTAACCAGCTCCTGACAGTCAGTAATAGGAAGTTATCTTCCAAGCTAATGAATTGGATAAGAGCCGTAGGCAGCTACGACATAGAGTTTGATTCATAACAAACATTATATGTAACATGCATTTCTTCTACAGTTATGGTTTTGTTTGTATATTTTGCTTTACCAACTTAAGTCATAATTCCCCCTATAAAACAAGATTTTATCAATAATTTAGATTGGGAAATTTTATTTGTTTTTACAGACTTTAAGGATATAGTATATAGATTATAAACAAGGAAAGAGACGTACCTACACTACATGGCCAAAAGTACGTGGACACCCGACCATCACACCCATATCTGCTTGTTGGACATCTCATTCTGAAACCATGGGCATTGATATGGAGTTGGTCCTCCTTTGCTGCCTTCACAGCCTCCACTCTTCTGGGAAGGCTTATCACTAGATTTTGGAACATGGCTGTGGGGATTCTCTCCTATTCAACCACAAGAGCATTAGTGAGGTCGGACACTGATGCCGAGCGAGAAGGTCTGGCTCGCAGTCGGCGTTCCAGTTCATCCCAAAGATGTTCAATGGGGCTGAGGTAAGGGCTCTGTGCAGGCTGGTCATGTTCTTCCGCACCAATCTCAGCAAACCCTGTCTTTATTGACCTCACTTTGTGCACAAGGGCACTGTCATGCTGAAACAAAAAAAGGCCCTTCCCCAAACTGTTCCCACAAAGTTGGAAATACACAATTCTCTAAAATGTCATTGTATGCTGTAGCATTAAGATTTCCCTTCACTGTAACTAAAGAGCCTAGTCCAAACCATGAAAAACAGCCCCAGACTATTATTCCTCCTCTACAAAACTTTACAGTTGGTACTATGTATTCAGGCAGGAAGCGTTCTCCTGGCATCTGCCAAACCCAGACTTGTCCGTCAAACTGCCAGATAGAGAAGCGTGATTCATCACTCCAGAGAACACGTTTCCACTGATCCAGAGTCTAATGGCAGTATGCTTTACACACTCCAGCCGACGCTTGGCATTGTTCATGGTGATATTAGGCTTGTGTGCGGCTGCTCGGCCATGGAAGCCCATTTCATGAAGCTTTCGACGAACAGTTATTGTGCTGTCGTTGCTTCCAGAGGCAGTTTGAAACTTGGTAGTGAGTGTTGCAATTGTGGACAGACGATATTTACGCGTTACGCGTTTCAGCACTCGACGGTCCCGTTTTGTGAGCTTGTGGGGCCTACGGCTTCGTGGCTGAGCTGTTGTTGCTCCTAGACTTTTCTAATTCACAATAACAACACTTACAGTTGACCTGGACAGCTCTAGCAGGGCAGACATATGACGAATTGACTAGTTGGAAAGATGACATCGTACGACAGTGCCACATTGAACGTCATTGTGCTCTTCAATACGACCCATTCCACTACCAATGTTTTTCTATGGAGATTGCATGGCTGTATGCTTGACTTTATGCACCTGTTAGCAATAGGTGTAGCTGAAATAGCCGAACCCACTAATTAGAAGGGGTGTCCACGTACTTTTGGCCATGTAGTGTATCTTATAAGATCTCGTTGAATCATTAAATATAAGTATACCTCACAGGAGGAAGGAAACACACTAAAATGTGAAAAACTCCTTGAATAGTAAAATGTTAATTTAACTTAGAAGAGGAAGAAAACACTGAAATGTGAAGGACTCGTTGAATAGTTAAATATTAGTTTAACCTACAGGAGAAAGGAAACACTGAAATGTGAAGAACTCATTGAATAGTTAAATATTAGTTTAACTTACAAAAGGAAGGAAACACACTCAACTGATAAGAACTCATTGAATAATATTTAATACAATTTTATGTAACTTACTTGAGGGCTATCTGCGCTATCCCTCTTCAATTTAGCAATAATAGACCAGAGAGAAGCTAGTCAACACTATCCACCGTCAACTGTTAAGACATTTTTAACAACGAATAGTGGGATTGACAGTCACATAATAACAGACCAACGTTTGAAAGGGCGAGTATGTTTAATAGCGGCGATCCGAACCCACGAATTGCAAGTCGAACATCTTAATCACCAAGCCCTCCAAGGGTCTAAGAAAGGCACTCTCGCCCTTTCATCTGTGGAAGCGTTATAATGTGATAGTCAACCTCACTATTCGTTGGTAAAAGAGTAGCCCAAGAATTGGCGGTGGGTGGTGATGACTAGCTGCCTTCCCTCTAGTCGTACAGTGCGAAATTAGGTACGGCTAGCACAGATAGCCCTCGAGTTGCTTTGCGCGAAATTTAAAAAAACCCATCAACAAACAAACACAAAGGCACGTGCGTCATTTTAAATCTGAAATACATGTACAACGCTGTGTTGTGTTTGAAATAGATATGTGGAATCACACGGACAATCAAAGCCTACTCTTTTGGAGAACTTTAAAAAAATCCAATTTGTATTCCCAGATCAGTACGTTACCTGTACAATGTCAGAGGTAACCACGACAGTTTTATGTATTGAGTATAATTCGTGTAAGGAATTTGTAAGCACACAATAAGACAGTACTTATACATGTGCACTAATCTACTTGGATAAACACAATGTGCTGTGAGGGTATGAATAAAACTAAATCCTCAGTGGCTTTATATTTTCTACGCTCTTTCAGTTCTTACTAAATATCAAATATTTATTTCTATAGTTTATGCATAAATAATGACGTATTGGTTGTGTCAGTTTTATATGACAATTATATGTAAACATATGGGTCTTACGTCACTGAAAAGCTGTGTTGTAACAGGTTCATGAAAAGATGAAACTAACCCTAGATTCAACAGTTTTACCAGTGTTTATTGTAACTGGTAATTTCTTTTAAAGGATAATAACAATAAAATTAAATTGAAAAAGAAATAATCCAACAATGATTTGTGATGTTTTAAAAATTCTCATAGAAACTGGAAAAAAATAACTGGTGAAGCAAATTTCTGTAACATAATGCCCAAATCAGTAGAAACTATGACACTGCATATTTGTTTATATATATATATCAGTTAAAGACCAAATCGTATTCCATCTAGGTTCTTATAACTGACAGTGTTGTTGTCACAAGTATGTTTTATTAAATTGTACTTTTCATTAGAAACTTTTCTAAAACACAGTCAATATAACTTGGTCTGATGGTACCTATAACATCACATTACACAATTAAGTTATAACAGCTGGTACATCCGCGATAAAAATAAAATAAACTTATTTTTGACACTCACCCACCTTAGGTGCGAGAATGTTACAGAATGATACGTGAACTAATCTTTGTATCGTATCGCATATTCTCAAGTTTATTGTTATACAAAATTGCAAAGTGTTTTTTACAGATTGTTTTATTCCAATTGTAATATAATATAACAGTTGACTTGTTTGTTTGTTGTGAAGCTTCCGCTAGGGCTTATCTATGCTATGCCCCTCACGGGTATCGAAACCCGGTTTTTAGCGCTATTAGACTTCAAACTTATGGCTGAGCAACTAGGGGGCCATACAAGTAGATTTACAGTAAAAATAAGTATAATTCTTATGATAGATGATAAAAGTAAAGAACACTCTGTTAAAGTGCTTCTAATCTAACTTTGTAACTGACTTATAAATCTCTTAAAATATTGTGGTAAAATTTTCAACCTTAGTTCTATGCTTAGGCTCAGATAATATGGTATAGCAATTAGTGAAAAGAGTGGTAGCACTGTTTGATATGTAGTGACTGTAAATTATTTTGTGTTATTTCAATAGGTTAATTGCCTTATTTAAATTATATCTACTAACTCATTAAAACTTACAAAGATTGGAAAAGAAAAGAAATCTTAATTATATCTGAGTGTGTATTTAGCTTGAGAAGTCCTAATTTTCATTACTTTGTTCACGACGTTGTTAGCAATTATTACGTGTGTTTCTTTATGAAATAACACATTAGTATTATAACTTCATCTATTTTCATTTCTTATTAATCGAATGAAAACTGAATTGTATTCGGAGAGATCAGAGTGTCATGTTGTTTACGCATATATCTCAGCCGAAATATTTATTAATACATTCGGACAATGTTTTCAAACTTACATACCGTGTTCCACGTGTAGTTACTTGCTAGCACTCGTACATGTTGTAACTTAGGTTCCACCTTAGCAGCTACGCATTTCTGTGTAGATTTTCAAGGTATCTTATATGAACAGACAGTACACAAACTTTTCATGAACGACTGGTTCGAAATGGTTTGGATCATGTACACTTGATCGAGCAGTACGTAACCTAATCACTTGTGGAATGCTGCTTTAATGTTTCAAATAAATAAGAAACTGGGACGTCCCGTTAATTTTCTATCTTTTATTTTTCGTTTCAATTTCCTCTTCAATTTGTGCAGACATTTAGAAAGATTCTTGTCAAACCAGTCAGTCAAAGTAACAACAGAAACAGGCCAGTCAGTAAAATGAATACTCAAACCTCATAGTGAATAAAGATATGTTTCACGTGTTCACTTTTCTTTATTTCTCATTTGTTGGCGCTGTTTGATTTATTCTCTATTTGTTTTTTTGTTTCTCAATTTCGCGCAAAGCTACACGAGGGCTATCTGCACTAGCCATCCCTAATTTAGCAGTGTGAGACTAGAGGGAAGGCAGCTAGTCATCACCACCCTCCACCAACGCTTGGGCTACTCTTTTGCCAACAAATGGTGGGATTGACCGCACGTAATAACGCCCCCACGGCTGAAAAGGCAAACATGTTTGGTGCGACAGGGATTCGAACCCGTGACCCTCGGATTACGAGTCGAATTTTTTAACCCACCTGGCCAGATTTATTCTCTGAGTAGTATCTCTGAGATGTGTGTTCATTGAACAATTTACTCTTATTTGTTGGACATTAATGTATCTGCTTATCTGTTGGATATTAACGTACCTGCTTATCTGTTGAATATCAGTGTACCTAAATACTAGACATAAATGCAATTATTAAACATTACGTGTAAAATTCGTAAAGTAGGTTGTTGTTTTTCCAATTAGCTACAACATGTTTTGTTATCAAACTTACCTTACAGCCACTTCACACAAATTTGAAAACAAGGTTTGTTTTTAAGAAGTTTCACATGAACAAGCAATAAACCTTTTTTTTTTTCTTAAAATAAACTCTAGTAACTGGAATGTAATATTTATGGTTTGTTCGACATTTGTTGTTCATTCACGTGCACAACAATCTTATTTTGAAACAAATGTTTCACTCTTCTCACTTTTCGTACATTTTAATATAGGTCAGACAGTGTTAGCGAGCCCCGGCATGGCCAGGTGGTTAGGGTGCTGGACTCATAACCTGAAGGTCGTAGGTTCGAATCCCCGTCACACCAAACATGTTCGCCCTTTCAGCCGTGAGGGCAATATAATGTGACGGTCAATCACACTATTTGTTGGTAAAAGAGTAGCCTAAGAGTTGGCGGTGGGTGGTGATGACTAGCTGTCTTCCCTCTAGTCTTACACTGCTAAATTAGGGACGGCTAACGCAGATAGCCCTCGTGTAGCTTTGCGCGAAATGCGAAATCAAAACAAACCAAATCAGTGTTAGCACGTAGCAGTTAACTTGTCTAACGTATTAGAGGACGTGGTACTAAAACAGCATACACAGTTAACATACCAGTAAATCCACTAAGGATTGGCTGAAAACTAAGAAATGGAGAGTCCTGGAATGGCCGAGTGAAGGCCTAGATCTTAATCCCATTGAGATGCTGTGGGGTGACTTGAAACGGGCTGTACATGCAAGAAACCCCTCAAACATCTCACAGCTGAAAGAATTATGCATTGAGGAGTGGGTCAAACTTTCTCCAGACCGATGTCAGAGACTGGTAGATGGCTACAAGTAGCATCTCATTGCAGTTATCTCAGCCAAAGGGGGTAACACTGGCTATTAGGGGGTAGGGTGTCCTAACTTTTTCCTCAGTTAGTATGCATTTTTTGTAGAATTACATTTACAGAAGATCTTGAAAAGTCTTTTCTTTAGTTTCAATTGTTTAATTATATTCCTATAATCTCTCAGTATTGTTGAAATTGAGATTAAATATCTATATATCCAAAAATGTTACAAAAATACACAGGCTTTCATAGGGTGTCCTGACTTTTTCACATGACTGTAGATGCTGCTTACCTTTGGATTCATGCTCGAATAAAACATATCATAGTAACTGAAAATGAAGAAATGATGTTGAAAGTAGAGAAGGAAGAGTAATAAGAAGGACAAGTGACCTCAGAGGTCATAATATAATTATATTAGAAGAAAGCAAGGTGTATGATACTGATCATGGAGAATATGGGAACGATGAAACCTCTAAAACCATTACTGCTACATACAGCTGTATCTTTGTTCATACTTCATGGATTACAAATCTGAAAAAATATTCTGAATAGAAAAATCAAGTAGCTTATTTGAACCAATCAGAGCCTTGTGGGTCTAATATTTACAAACTTGACGTGACGCTACATACTGCTACATACAGTTGTATCTTTGTTCATACTTCATGGATTATAAATCTGAAAAAAATATTCTGAATAGAAAAATCAAGTAGTTTATTTCAACCAATCAGAGCCTTGTGGGTCTAATATTTACAAACTTGACGTGACGCTACATACTGCTACATACAGTTGTATCTTTGTTCATACTTCATGGATTATAAATCTGAAAAAATATTCTGAATAGAAAAATCAAGTAGTTTATTTCAACCAATCAGAGCCTTGTGGGTCTAATATTTACAAACTTGACGTGACGCCAAAAGAGGTCGCTTTTTCGTGACGTGGGTCTTAAACTGAAGGCCTCTTGAGATTGGGCACAACACAAATAACTCAGACACATGTCACAGTTTCAAGATATAAACAAAACGTGTCTAAAGACATATAACTCACACATGTTGACACAATTCTAAAACGTAACAACCACATGTCTAGCTTTAAATCTGTGCAGTAGATACTTATACATGTAAGGTTTACTTTTAACATTTATTCTCTGAATTCATATGATCATGAAAGTAGAAAATTCAGAAAACTAGTGACCTAGTTTGTGTGCGACAACATTTCTCTTAGAGTAAGAGTTTTAGTTGTTTAGTTTTATTGTTTCTTTACCCTTTGTATTTTCATGTTTTTATTGTATTATAATGCCAACATAATCTTACGGTTGTTGAGAAAATAGTGCTCTCTCCCATTGTGGTCCAGTAATTAACATAATCAAACCTAAGATATCTTGAATTAAAAATGCGTTCTGCACGTTTAGGCTGAGTGTACTCGCTTTCACGGCAACTGACAAGCGTATCCTAGCAACTGGCAGTGGGTAGCGTTAACTGTTTGGCTTCCGTCTATCAGTTACAAATTAGTTACAAAATTACGGACTTATGCGAAGACAGCCTTCTTTTCAGTTTCTACACATATTCTGAAACTTAATTGAATAACCAGACGTCCTTTTGTATCATAGTTGATTAAAAATAAATTTTGCTTCTCGTATATTCAGAAGTTGACATTTAAATCATAGAGTAAACCATTCGTATCCCAGTAAACCTAATGTCTTCGTAAACAATATATGATATTACAATTCACTTATGTATCGTTCAATACGACTGAAAAGAGCGTACGATGGAAGATAGTAATTTACAACATTGCAAAGTAAGTCTCAAGCTTTCTAGTTTTAAGATTTTTCGTCAGGAAATTTTAAGTGTAAACAAAACAGTCATCTAAGAACAGAGGACTAACATAAATCAAATAATGATTTTCACACATACCCGATCTGACAGATAAATCTACCTTACAAAAAACAATAATAAAAATTAATAATAACAAGTTAATGATACTGTTACGTTCCTTTAAATCTAGTCTCAAGTAACACAACCACTAGAAAACAAAACAACTCAATTTGTAATAAAAATACTAGAATGTTAGTATAGAGCAGTTTCTTTTGGTTGCTGCTAAGCGCAGAGCTACACGATAGATTATCCGCGCCCCGCCTATTACGGGTATCGAAACCCGAATTTTAGTAAGTTAAGCCTGTAGACTAACGGCTGAGTCACTTTGAGAGGAATCAGTCGATAATACCGACCAGAAATATGTATATCAAAGAAAATAATTAATAAATACAAGCTTGTTTAGAATCGTGTTTCCAAGGGTAAACTCGCCAATACTTTATTAAATAAGTAGACAATCGAAATAAAGGAAAAATTCAAAAACTTATAAACATTTTCCTGGAAATACAAATAAATTATCATACCCAGGATTCCTAGAAAACTGGTAAAGTTTCTCCCAGAAAGAGAAACGATCTTTTACTCGCAGGATGCTCGTGCTATAGTTTCGCGGAATGGTCTTGCTCTGTGTAACTTCTGCCATCCTGACCAGGCCCACAACGTTGCTCTGTTTACATTCACGCGCAAGCTCTTATCAATAATTAAAGATATATTGCTTTATCGACGCCATCTTGCTCGGTCATAAAGAAGGAATGCATTTATATCCAAGGTTGGGAAACAGGATTATAGCTTGCTCTGCATGTGCGCGTTAAATTTATGTTCCCAGTACCTACGGCGCTTTCTGGAACTCTTCCAATTTGTTTGCGGAATTCATATAGACGTAACACTTTCTTGTGAACACGAGAAAAATGCATGAATTTCTTTTATGAATATAATTTTGACCTAAAAGGTTACACACATAGAACTGTATAATAACCTAATCGTTCCAGTTTTCGTTGTTGTGTTTTCCTGTCAAATGAAACTTTTAACAGTCTCTCAATGTTGTGTGTTCCTTCGACCATGGTTACCCTTGAGAGCGTGGCAGGTACGTTCACGTATCCGTGTTTCATACAAACGCGTGTGTCGAATAAGCATTTTAGTTTTATCTTATACAAATCACGTGAGCTCCAAACACTATGTAATGAAACAATTTCTATTTGATGCCACGGTATAGCTCTCCAGTTGGGCAACTTTAAATTAGCGCCACTCTCGTTTAAACACCCGTTCTACGAGATTTTATCCGTTATGATTTGGAGCATTTTGCGTCCGCGAAACACACTTTTATGATAGCAACAACGAATTCCTATAAATTGTACAAAGATCTGCGATAGGGGGATAAAAAAAGTAACTTCCTACATAAGGAGTAATGTTTTTAATGAGTAACAAACACGAGCACGCCCTAAATACAGGTTGAAGTATTTGGATGCACTCAAGAACAAAACAAGCATATGACTTTTCTTGTTTTAAGAATTTTCGCGGAATGTACACAAAGAGCTTGTTGCATATTTTAAACTGGCAAGTTAGAGGGAAGGCAGCTATTTAACACCACCCACCGCCAACTCTTGAGATAGTTTTGTCTGACTATTTACTGTGAATTTTTTCCGTCACTCTTATAAAGTATTTCAGGCGATTTGATAATGTTTATCTCGCCTCAAGAGATTGAAAGTCGTCAAGTTAAGAATTCGGTTAATGGAATTTTATCATTTTTGTCCTTGAAGAGTTCAAAATCTTACTGAGTTTGAAAAGTATGGGCTATAAATAAGCTCTTCTGTGCAATGATTTTTTATTCTCAGGAAGATGGAAGTTCAAATAATTATGAACCGTCCGAAAACAAACGAGGGAACAAAAGCTCAAAATTAAGGTTGACTTTTGTACTTTTTTGTACTTTATCCAAAATAAATGATTATAAAGTTATTAAAAGATAAAATGAGATATATTTATGATTTAAAATTTCCATTGTTTTACATTAATGGAAAAGGAAAGTCAGGTTTGGACACTTGGAAAGTTAACATTGTTACATGTATTTTACGAATAATTATTTCACATTTTGACAGGTTTTTTTTTTTTTTCTTATGCGAATTTAAACATTTGAAACATTGCCAATTATTTGTTTACTTTGTTGTTACACAAGTTGGTTTGGTTTGAATTTCGCGCAAAGCTACTCGAGGGCTATGTGCTAGCCATCCCTAATTTAGCAATGTAAAACTAGAGGGAAGGCAACTAGTCATCACCACCCACCGCCAACTTTTGGGCTACTCTTTTACCAACGAATAGTGAGATTAACCGTCACATTATAACGTCTCCACGGTTGAAAGGGTTGAGTATGTTTGGTGTGACGGGGATTCGAACCCGCGACCCTCGGATTACCAATCGAGTGCCTTAACCACCTGGCGACGCCGGGCCTATTATGTAAATACGTATAAATATTTTATTTTTTTTACTACATTTTCTTTTTAAATACAGATGAACGTATAGCCCGGCATGGTCAGGTGGGTTAAGGCGTTCGACTCGTAATTTGAGGGTCGCGAGTTCGAATCCCGGTCGCACCAAACATGCTCGCCCTTTCAGCCATGGGGCGTTATAATGTGACGGTCAATCCCACTATTCGTTGGTAAAAGAGTAGCCCAAGAGCTGACGGTGGGTGGTGATGACTAGCTGCCTTCCCTCTAGTCTTACACTGCTAAATTAGGGACGGCTAGCACAGATAGCTCTCGAGTAGCTTTGTGCGAAATTCAAAAAAACAAACAAACATGAACGTAGCAATAAGACTTGTTTCGTTTTCCCAGCATATGTTTATTTGTTTGTCTTATAGCAAAGACCACATTAGGCTTTTGCTCTGAGACTATATCTACTCCTTTGTCACTCATTCTATTTTAGCACTATACCACCCTGTTAGCCATTCTGCCTTGGCACTATACCACCCTTGTTATCCATTCTGTCTTAGTGTTATACCTCCTTTGTCATGCGGTGTGAGATAACTTAAGATGAATAATATCATAGTTGCAGCGAAAATAATTAAATATTGACCTTTCACTTAATAAAGTTTTCAAAATTACTGACCATTCTTAAACCATGAGTAACCGTTTCTGGCCACATAGTGAAAGATACGTAAACTGCCTTAAATATAAGGAGACTGGCCCACGAAATGGCTCCTTTCCATATAGAGATCCCACTGGTACAGCGGTAAGTCTACGGATTTACAACGCTAAAATCAGGGGTTCGATTCTCCTCGATAGACTCAGCAGATAGCCCGATGTTGCTTTGCTATAAGAAAAACACACACGCCATCTAGAGAAACAAATAACTAAGTTCTTGAGAGCTAGAAATACTTTTAGAAATTTCAATTTCACTTTTTTAACACCGATGAATTTAAACGTTGCATTAGTTTCGCTTTATCAATATTTGTTTTTTATTCGCTTTAAAGCAAAACTACTTTGCGCTGGTTATCTGTTGTGTCCACCACGAGGAATCGAACCCTGGATTTTAACGTTATAAATCCTTAAACTTATTGTTATCCTACCAGTAAAGGAAAATTTGTAAATTTGTGTTGTTAAAATATTTAAAATCATTCTGAGGTTGAATGTTTTGTTCCCCGGTAGTACAGTGGTATGTCTCCGGATGTACAACGCTACAATCAGGGGTTCGATTCCCCTCGGTGGGCTGAGAAATTGTCCTCCAGGTTGGGGGTTGTGCAGTAGGCTAACAACCTACTCACTTCAAAAAAAAAAACCAGCTTGTTACAGAAACCGCAGCGATTGCGGCCCTATGTTCCTTAAGGAATCAAGAGGCATGATTGATTGAATGTTTTTGACCCCGAACTTACCAATTTTAGCTGCAAAATTGATAATATTCAACTGTAGGTAATTATATATTATCTCAGATTGTTTAAGATGTTGGTTGATCGAAAACCTAAGAAAGCTTCTATCTATCTCTGTTTATATTAACGATACCACACATTACAGGTTTGACATGAAATTTCATTCCCACGATTAAAACAGTATAATATGAATGCTGTACATGTCCATTCATTTCCATTTCAGTCATGGATCTCATGAGAAATAACTGGTTGTGAAGCGCAGCGTTGGGAAAAATCAAATTTGCAAAAAGCACAGCTTTTGTAAGTCTGCAATTTAAATTTGTATTCCCAACCCATCACTGAAATTCTTACGTTGGACTGATTATATATTAAACAGCGAATACATTTCTATGAGTTTGTTTAATAGAACAGTGTCTATGATAGAAATCAAAAAAGCACGTAGAGTTTTTAAGGGCTCGTGCATTTTGATTCCATTGGCAAGTGTGAAATAGATTATATTTTATCAATAGGAAATATGGGATATTTTTTCATGTTTTTCTCCTACATGTTCAAGTCCTGAAACGATGGCAAAAAGTACACAAAAACTGGGTGAAAATGGATAAAGATGAATGTGAGTTTCTTGATAGTTTTTGTAAAAACGAATTTATGTGTGTGAATTTCTAAGGGCCTGGCATGGCCAAGCGCGTAAGGCGTGCGACTCGTAATCCGAGGGTCACGAGTTCGCGCCCGCGTCGCGCTAAACATGCTCGCCCTCCCAGCCGTGGGGGCGTATAATGTGACGGTCAATCCCACTATTCGTTGGTGAAAGAGTAGCCTAAGAGTTGGCGGTGGGAGGTGATGACTAGCTGCCTTCCCTCTAGTCTTACACTGCTAAATTAGGGACGGCTAGCGCAGCTAGCCCTCGTTGAGCTTTGCACGAAATTCAAACGAAACCGTTAAAGTATGAATTGGGCTGATTTCAAAAGCCATTACGTATATACTTCATTTCATAGAGTTGACCTAAATTTGTCAACATTTGCATTCGTTGCTGAGGAACGACTGAAATAGGTTTGTTTTTGTATCTGATTGTGATACCTTTGAGGAAGACACAATGAACAACATATGTTGAACTAGTCAGTGGGGGAATTAACAATGAGATTCTACACATTTAGGTAGATGTATCCAAGTCAGTGGGGGAATTAACAATGAGATTATCCATAATTAGGTAGATGTATCCTAGTCAGTAAGGGAATTAAACAATGAGATTCTCCATATTTAGGTAGATGTATCCTAGTCAGTGGGGGAATTAACAAAGAGATTCTACATATTTAAGTAGATGTATCCAAGTCAGTGGGGGAATTAATAAAGAGATTATACATATTTAGGTAGATGTATCCGAGTCAGTGGGGGAATTAACAATGAGATTCTACATATTTAGGTAGATGTATCGAAGTCAGTGGGGGAATTAACAAAGAGATTCTACATATTTAAGTAGATGTATCCTAGTCAGTGGGGGAATTACAATGAGATTCTCCATATTTAGGTAGATGTATCCAAGTCAGTTGGGGAATTAACAAAGAGATTCTACATATTTAGGTAGATGTATCCAAGTCAGTGGGGGAATTAACAAAGAGATTCTATATATTTAGGTAGATGTATCCAAGTCAGTGGGGAAATTAACAAAGAGATTCTACATATTTAAGTAGATGTATCCAAGTCAGTGGGGGAATTAATAAAGAGATTATACATATTTAGGTAGATGTATCCAAGTCAGTGGGGGAATTAACAAAGAGATTCTATATATTTAGGTAGATGTATCCGAGTCAGTGGGGGAATTAACAATGAGATTCTACATATTTAGGTAGATGTATCGAAGTCAGTGGGGGAATTAACAAAGAGATTCTACATATTTAAGTAGATGTATCCTAGTCAGTGGGGGAATTACAATGAGATTCTCCATATTTAGGTAGATGTATCCAAGTCAGTTGGGGAATTAACAAAGAGATTCTACATATTTAGGTAGATGTATCCAAGTCATTGGGGGAAATAACAATGAGATTCTCCATATTTAGGTAGATGTATCCTAGTCAGTGGGGGAATTAAACAATGAGATTCTACATATTTAGGTAGATGTATCCAAGTCACTGGGGGAATTAACAATGAGATTCTCCATATTTAGGTAGATGTATCCAAGTCAGTGGGGGAATTAATAAAGAGATTATACATATTTAGGTAGATGTATCCAAGTCAGTGGGGGAATTAACAAAGAGATTCTATATATTTAGGTAGATGTATCCGAGTCAGTGGGGGAATTAACAATGAGATTCTACATATTTAGGTAGATGTATCGAAGTCAGTGGGGGAATTAACAAAGATATTCTACATATTTAAATAGATGTATCCTAGTCAGTGGGGGAATTAACAAAAATTTTCTACATATTTAGGTAGATGTATCCAAGTCAGTGGGGGAATTAAACAATGAGATTCTACATATTTAGGTAGATGTATCCTAGTCAGTGGGGGAATTAAACAATGAGATTCTACATATTTAGGTAGATGTATCCATGTCAGTGGGGGAATTAACAATGAGATTCTCCATACTTAGGTAGATGTATCCTAGTCAGTGGAGGAATTAACAATGAGATTCTCCATATTTAGGTAAATGTATCCAAGTCAGTGGGGGAATCAACAAAGAGATTATACATATTTAGGTAGATGTATCCAAGTCAGTGGGGAAATTAACAAAGAGATTCTATATATTTAGGTAGATGTATCCGAGTCAGTGGGGGAATTAATAATGAAATTCTACATATTTAGGCAGATGTATCCTAGTCAGTGGGAGAATTAACAATGAGATTCTCCATATTTAGGTAGATGTATCCTAGTCAGTGGGGGAATTAAACAATGAGATTCTACATATTTAGGTAAATGTATCCAAGTCAGTGGGGGAATTAAGAATGAGATTCTCCATATTTAGGTAGATGTATCCTAGTCAGTGGAGGAATTAACAATGAGATTCTCCATATTTAGGTAAATGTATCCAAGTCAGTGGGGGAATTAACAAAGAGATTATACATATTTAGGTAGATGTATCCAAGTCAGTGGGGGAATTAACAAAGAGATTCTATATATTTAGGTAGATGTATCCGAGTCAGTGGGGGAATTAATAATGAGATTCTACATATTTAGGCAGTTGTATCCTAGTCAGTGGGAGAATTAACAATGAGATTCTCCATATTTAGGTAGATGTATCCTAGTCAGTGGGGGAATTAAACAATGAGATTCTACATATTTAGGTAAATGTATCCAAGTCAGTGGGGGAATTAACAATGAGATTCTCCATATTTAGGTAGATGTATCCTAGTCAGTGGAGGAATTAACAATGAGATTCTCCATATTTAGGTAAATGTATCCAAGTCAGTGGGGGAATCAACAAAGAGATTATACATATTTAGGTAGATGTATCCTAGTCAGTGGGAGAATTAACAATGAGATTCTCCATATTTAGGTAGATGTATCGAAGTCAGTGGGGGAATTAACAAAGATATTCTACATATTTAGGTAGATGTATCCTAGTCAGTGGGGGAATTAACAAAAATATTCTACATATTTAGGTAGATGTATCCTAGTCACTGGGGGAATTAACAGAGATTCTACATATTTAGGTAGATGTATCCTTAGTTTCTGGTATCTTTATATTTGATGTTTGACCCCGCATGGCCAGGTGGCTAAAGCACTCGACTCGCAATCCGAGGGTCGTGGATTTAAATCCCCGTCACTTCAAACTTGCTCGTCCTTTCAGCAGTGAGGACGTCATAATGTAATGGCAAATCCCACTATTCGTTGGTAAAAGTGTAGCCTAAGAGCTGGCGGTGGGTGAGGATGACTACGTGCCCTCCGTCTAGTCTTACACTACTAAATTAGGGACGGCTAGCGCAGATAGCCCTCGTGTAGCTATGCGCGAAATAAAAAAAACCTTTTCTTTCCAGCGCGGTTAGATAATGAATAGTGGCGACATCTATTAGAGTTAGTCACTGCTATACGCTTTCACGGCGTTTTATCTTGAATTGTTTGAATTTAGTGATGTTTTGCTATTACGTGAAAATTGAGAATAAAAAGTACGTGCGCAGTAGATTTTTTACGTTTTTTCACTAAATAGATAGAAAGTATCCCAGATACTTATTTTATAAGTATTTAATAAACTCAGAGAGAAAGTGCATTTTTTTGAATGGCGTATCTATATAACAAAAAGCGTAAGGTACGTGGAAAGTTTTTAAAACATCATTAAACTATAAAAAAAGAAAATTAGGAGTTGTGACGTAACGACGAAATCACCATATGTGTGAAAAGAAGGTAAATGTAGATAGAACTATATATTACGGGTAAATGTAGATAGAACTATATATTACACAGGGAAAAAATATATTCGGAAAATAGATTTGTTGTCCTTAAGTGCCTAAGTTTTATGTGAATTTATTCATTTAGTTACAGACTCTTAGGGTACCGGTACTGTTACCTTATTCAGGTTTAATACTTAACCTCGGTATATAGATTTGGAAAGCACCATTAGGAACAGTGTAACTTACCATAAAATGATCAGTTTAAACAAGCCATTAAGTGCAAAGTGTCTTTTGTGATACAAGTGTTTTATGGGCATAATGTAGTGTGAAATGGATTAAAACAACTTAGGTTTAACCTCGTGATCACTGAGACGCCCCGCACGGCCATCAGGTTTGTTCATAACTTCACACAGCGCTGTCTTTACATTTTATACACTTTGTGCATTCAAATACAAAATACCAGCACGACAAAAATAATTCATACGTAAATTACAAATTTTCCTCCTAATACGAACATAAAGCAATAATTTCTTTAAGTAAACTGGTACAATCTTGCAATACGCGTATATTTCAGCAAACTAGAACTATTATGGAACTGTGTAACTATGTGAAAGGACGGAAGAGACATTTATATCGTTTAGAGGAAGAAATAACATGACCGCAGACCTATTCAGTTGTAACATTAGTAAAACAGATCAACAGTGGAGTGTAAGTTATTATGTCAGATAATAATTCCAAACTCTACTTTGTAAAATGTAATGACTGATTTATTATTTACCTGATTAATTACTCGAGTCTTTAAATTCAAAGACAAACGTCAATAAATAAGGGTGAATATAACTTGTTTCAGTTTTCCCTACTCTTACTCAAGTATATAAAAACAATCTTAAATCCCTTGTGCATTGCCAAACGATTTTCTGTTACTACAAAAATATTATGATAGCCGAGCCAGTGAACTCTAGGTAATGGATGCTAACACACACACACACACGCATTTATTTACATGCATAACAGATCATGTTTATAATACGAAATATATATGTATTTACACATACGTGAATATAAACACGAATATTTAAGTGAAGGTGAAACTATCGAAACAAAACCAAGTGCTTGTTCACTAATAACATAAAAATCATAAAGAAACATACTGGGGAGAATGCAATACGAAAATTCACGAGCTGCTTGTAAATAAAGTAGAATATTCTTGTCTTTAATACAATTATCTGGTCACAAGAGAAAATAAAATAAAAACATAACCAGTTCTCCTTTAGTTGCTTTTTGAATTATTTTAAGTAGCTTAAAATCAAAATATATTGTTTTAACAAACATATCTAGTTAGTCTCTGTAAATATGGGCTGTTAACCAATGAGAAGGTATAGAAGTTAAAGACATAGAAGGTAACCCTTAAACAATGAGAAGGTCTAGGATTTAAAGATATAAAAGGTAACCCTTAAAAAATAAGAAGGTCTAGGATTTAAAGACATAAAAGGTAAGCCTTGAACAATGAGAAGGTCTAGGATTTAAAGACATAAAAGGTAATCCTTGAACAATAAGAAGCTCTTGGATTTAAAGACATAAAAGGTAACCTGACGATGACCGAAGAAGGTTATTCGCTTTTCTACATAAAAAATTTTCTCAACCCAAACCAGCCGTTTTTACATATATGTGTGAGAATCTACAAATTAACACTAAAATAAGAAATGGATTCAAAAGCTAAAAGTACATTCTTTAATATATAAACAAAGATATAATTATACAGAAACGGACGCTCTTTATCCAGAAGGGAAAACTAGCATGAGTCTGGCGCTCGTAGACTCGAGCAAAGAATTGTGAAGATTACGTAAAAAGTTTCAAACGTTAAAAAATAGTTTGTTATTCAATTTTATTTTACTTACGTACTAGGTAATAAGGTAAGTTCTAAACAAATAGTAAACTTTAATTACAACAAACATAGTAGATGAAAAGAAGACAAAAGGAAAGCAAACAAGCATTTTTGAAACATGGAAATGTTCAGTTTGGATAGAACGGTGATAAAAGAACGAAATTTTCGCTAATTTTTCCACCATTGTTCACATTTGTTCTTTCTTCTCAGGTTGTATAAAAAAGACATGCGATCATTTCTGCGACGTGCAGGGAGTTTTATTCGCTCAGCGAGGAGTCGCGTTCCCAAAACGGCGCATGCGTGAACTTGTTTTCATGCACTACGTGTATTTTACTGTCAGCTAGGGATCAAGGTTAGAATGGCAGTAAGTAAGGCAAAGGCCACGGACTAGTTCACTGAAATACCCACCTTAAAAAATGTAAAATATTTCGTAATGAGGTTTAAAGGCTATTATCACGTGATCGTAACCAAAATGAGGCAAAACTCTACATGAGCTAGAGTGAATATAATTTTCATGTGATAGCTTCGTGTGACAGACATAGAGTTTAATATTCTCGCTCGATCTCTAGTTGTGGCGGTTTCTCAAGCAATTGATTCTAACATACTGTGTCTGGAATAAACAACGAAAGTAGATAGTGGACTTAGGTTATGTTTAAAAATACTTCTTGTTACAATAAACTGAAGGGTGCAAACTGAAATATGAGGAATTTGATATTATTTATAGATTGCTTTTAATTAATTATTGTCTCTCTTCTTGATGACGAGAAACCCGCTTGAAGTAAAAATGTATCTCAGAACGGCTGGTATGGGCATTAACACTTTTACCTGTTGATGACCTAAGGAGGTCAAAATGTTGTTCTCTGCTTTGTTAGTAAAAGTGTTAATGCCCATACCAGCCGTTCTGAGATACATTATTACTGTCTCTCTTCCCTAAGAGCCTGAGAGGCAATAAATAAATGAACGGGCGTACATAAGAATAATAGAAAGTAGAAAATCTCACGTGAAAATTTGCGTGAATTAAAAAAAGAAACAACTCTTCCTCAAAATTTCCTTTTAATCGAAAGTCGCGTGAGGAGTCTTTCATTTAAGCCCAAAGAGTATTGTCTATCGCAAACGTTAAACTAACAAGTTCCGTGTATGTAAATACCTTGTATAAAAGCAACCGTTTTGTTAAGCCTAAATGCGTTATGTTTAATTTCATGTCTTTATCATGTATGAAAAGAATCAACTGTAGAAGTTTTGATATCACGCGAAGTAGGGGTACAAATAATTATTATATTACTGACAATAATGTTTTGAAAGAGATTTATGTCTCATTATTTTTTGTCCCCTTGGGAAAATATTCATAGTGGTAGCTTTGAAATTTATGATGTAATAATCTTTTCATTGTTTATTTACAATGAAAAATTCATCGGAGTCCCTGAGGTATGCCTTTGTTCAAGGGATTACTGTTATTAATATGGATTCTCAGTCGGATATCAACTTCGACCTTTAAAACAGTACGTATACAATTGGTGCTTTAATTTTATCCGAAGAATAATTAGTCACTGCACGTTATTTCTTGAATAAAACTGTTTCAAATGGAGTGAATTCATTAGAAAGCTTCACACCAACGACTGATGTAAATGTCTCGAGATCGAACAAGGGTTAATACGATGTTTCAGGACAGAATATAACGTGAGAATACAACGTGTTAGATAACATTCACTAAAAAACGTTGTAATCGCTTAGAGTTTGTAGTTATGGTTTTAAGTTCGTTTGTTTTTTGAACTTCGCGCAAAGCTACACGAGGGCTATCTGCGCTAGCCGTCCCTTATTTAGGAGTGTAAGACAAGAGGGAAGGCAGCTAGTCATCACCATCCACCGCCATCTCTTGGCTACTCTTTTATCAATAATAGTGGGATTGACCGGACATTATAACGTCCCCACGGCTGAAAAGGCAAGCATGTTTGGTGCGACGGGTATTCGAACCCGTGACACTCGGATTACGAGTCGCTTTACGAAGAACTAGCATAGTGTTGTTTTTTATTATCAAGCACAAAGCTACCAAAAGGGCTGTCTGTGCTCTGCCCCCCACGGGTGTGAAAACCCAGTTTCTATTAGTATAAGTTTGTAGACATACCGCTGTAAAATAGGGGGTGGACGGCTAATATATTGAAATTAAAACTTTCTTTCTTCATGTATTTCATCCGTTATGTCTTTTATAATTATCAATTCCTGATTACAGGAAAGAAAGCCGGTTGGCAGCGCATACAACCATGTTTTAAGGCTACTCTTTCTTAACGAATAGTGTGATTGATCGATACATTGTAACGCCACCACGAATAGAAAGACGAGTGTGTTCAGTAACAGGTTGAGAGCTCTAACCGTCATCCCAGAAATCCTTTCATTTTTTAAATAACTGAAGACAATTAATTAATTAGCATATAAATTAATATTAAGCAAAAGTATGCTTGAAAGTTTCTCTCTTTTTTTTAATTCACCAAAAAATACAATAATAATATTTATTTTATAAACAGTACAATATACTCAGTTGTATTTAGCCACTAGAATCTGATAAAGCCACGCCCGTTTCGAATTTAATTAATATCCTTCAAAATAAAAATGTTGTTTGGTACACACACACTACGATTTTTGTGCGCTTCTTGTACGTAAACTAAGGTGCTTGAATTTACAACGTAAGATTATATATACGCTTCTTTCCTATTGGCTGGATACGTGCAGATAAGTTTTTGCAATAGCTCAGCAGGAGTTTTACAAGTCTTAGGCCGGACATGACCTAGCGTGTTAAGGCGTGCGACTCGTAATCTGAGGGTCGCGGGTTAGCATCCCCGTCGCCCTTTCAGCCGTGGGGTTGTTATAATGTTACGGTCCATCCAACTATTCGTTGGTAAAAGAGTAGCCCTAGAGTTGGCGGTGGGTGGTGATGACTAGCTGCCTTTCCTTTAGTCTTACACTGCTAAATTAGGGACGGCTAGCACAGATAGCCCTCGAGTAGCTTTCTGCGAATTCCAAAAAAACAAACAAACACAAATCTTAAGCGTGTCTCTCTTGTTTAATTGTTAAAAATGTATAACAACGTGCAACGAAAATCTCAGTTTGCCATTGAAAACTGGGACGATGTTTTTTATTAACGTAAGCATACGTAATAGTAAACATTTTATGTGTAATAGTATTTAAAAACCACAAAAAGTTAATAAATTCTATTTGGCATTTTGATACATAATTATAGAACTCGTGTTTTTATTGTAAACAGAAAACTGAATCTAATATAGAAGTCATTACGTGAAAAGAAAGGTCATATGTGTGTATGTGTCCCACTTATAATTGGCGAACCGCTGAACCGATTATCACCAAATTTGTTATGTATTCTTAGAGCCCCCAAGGGAGAGGCACATTTGATCGATGATCAAATATGGCTACCTGTGTCATCCTACCTTGCCTATGTATTTTTCTCTCTTCGTGGAACGGTAGGCTGGTTGGTTTATTATAATTAATCTAGCTATTCACAGCAAAGTTTGATCAGAGGAAATCGTTATTTTAAATTTAGGTGACAAATAAAACTCTAAAACTCCCATTGAAATTCTGAATAAATGTATCAGTTGTGTAATGATACATGTTAAAGGTTTCTCTATTGATAATTTATAAGTTACGAATTGAGATAATAAAGAATAGAATGTATGTTTGTTGAGTGTCTTAACAACCTGGCCATGCTGGGTCTAACTACCCGAGGACAACTCATAATAAAGAATAGAATGTATGTTTGTTGAGTGTCTTAACAACCTGGCTATGCTGGGCCTAACTACCCGAGGACAACTCATAATAAAGAATAGGATGTATGTTTGTTGAGTGTCTTAACAACCTGGCCATGCTGGGCCTAACTACCCGAGGACAACTCATAATAAAGAATAGAATGTATGTTTGTTGAGTGTCTTAACAACCTGGCCATGCTGGGCCTAACTACCCGAGGACAACTCCTGTTAGGTATAGTGAATTTTTAAGTGACAAAATGAAGAGAAGGCATCCAGCCAACGCTTTCTACACCCAATTCATAGGACTTGGCTATTCTTTTTATAATTCACGGTCCTAAAGGGCGGAGCGTGATATACATATTTTTCTGGTAGTGATTGATCACGAACAAATGAAAACGTGCACACACTGATCCCTGGACTATGCTCGTCTCAATGTCATTGCCAGATATTTTATAATCTGAGAACATAAACATCATTTGTACCAAATACGAGTGTTGATACCACATTCAAATTTACTATGGCACCACGTTTACCTCTATTATGTTCACGCGCTCTCTACTCAGAAGACACCCCCCACTGGAACAGCGGTAAGTCTTCGGATTTACATAGATAAGATTATGAGTTCGATTCCCTCGGAAGACACAACAGATAGCTCGATGTGGTATTACTGTAATAAAACACAGGCACACGCATTCTGCTATTAAATGTTGTTGGAGAGCCTGATCCACTTGCAGATTATTTTGCGTTTATCGAAATTAAAGTTTATGTCTGATCTGCAAATAAATATTGGTGGGATAACACCTAAAGATATAAGTCTGTTTCCCTGTAATAAATCAAAATAAGATGTGTGTGTGCTATAATCCATGAAATAAGGTGTGTGTGTGTGTGCTATAAACCATGAAATAAGAAGGGGTGTGTGTACTATAATCCACCTTTTATGTATATTAATCACAATTTATATAACAGTATGTAAAATGCTCCCCGAAGCGACAATTTATATAACAGTATGTAAAATGCTCCCCCCGAAGCGGTGAGTATAAAGATTTACAACGCTAAATTTCGAGGTTCGATTCTCCGCGGTTTACAGAATAGATGGCCAAATATGGCTTTGCTCTGAAAAGAAACAAACACGCGTGGCAAATTACATTTTGAAAGTACTTTAAACGTACAATCTAGATATTTTCTACTCATAATGGCCATTATTTAGTTGCCTTGCTAACTTTCAGTCATTTGTGACGAGCGAAATTGTTTTCTGCAACTATAGCAATTTGGAGATCGAGTGTGTAATGAACTGGTAATAAGCCATTTGAAAATCAAACTATGCCTGCTACACACTCCAAGGTTCGTACGGAGCGTCATCAGTTTCATGTTCTGTTGAATCTTACTGCCTGTATTGATCTTGTACAAGGCTATGATGGATGAAATTCACTGTGTTCCAGTTTCCTGCGTCTGAGCGCAGATGCTGAGTAGGCTTGGCGTAATGACCTGTATGGCGTTTACATAAAGGAATGAGAAATTTGTGGACGTTGCTTGTTAATTACACGCATATAAACATTAGACAGAGGGACGCATGTTCAAACACGAACAGACACACTGTTGATCAGTTGCTGCATTACGTCACAAAACAGTTCCAGTTGAAACGACATTACTGTAATTTTATCTCATCTGGTGATGAAAAATGTTTGTAAGAGCACAAGATGAAAAAAAACAAAAACAATCTTCTACACGGTTGTCTAGATACTTTGGATGGATTGTTGGAGTTGTTTCATTGCATCTCAACACAACCAGTTTTAGCTTTCCAATCGATTTCTCTAAGCGTGTACTGCAATAAAAGAAGTCTACACTGGGTTTTAGGCCTAGCCTGATGTACTTTATTTAAATGACTTTACGATATAATCCAATGATGATCAAGCGAATCTAATCCACTAAAAAGAAAAATTCATCTTTCTAAATTGTCCATTTTTCACGTAGTGAAAAAGAGTCTCGTTTCGTGGCGTTTTCAAGAAATTAAAATGCACACGATCTGATTAAATTATTAACTTAAATAACATCTAATCTATTTTTAAACTCATGGACCAGATGATTTAAAAACAACTAATTTCTCGCATGGTAACCAGTGAAATACAGCTAAAGAGATTAGACTTACTGATGATGACAAAGTATCATCACTTGGAGATAAGGAGCAGAGCTTTGATCAAAAAGGAATTACTTGAGAAATTAAAATCTATTCGAACTTTCAGATTCTTTACTCTTCATAAAACTTGTTTCCATCTAATATTAGAACTCATTTCGTTAATGATTAAAGGAAACTTAAGTTATAAAAACTGGTAGTATGTAATGAATAAGTAGACAGCAAGAATTGAAGGAATCGCTGACTTCTGACAGATTTTTCCATAATTTAAGAAACCATTTGATAAATATCATTTTGTAAGCTAATACTACTAAGAATGAAAAAAATGTGTCCTTACGATTCACTCCCGATTGAAGAATGGCGCGACACCGACTTAGGAGACATTTCAAACTCGCTGTCGGACCTGTACAGAAAAGATTCTCTGCGTTGTGGCATGGTCTGAAGAACCAGTCCAGAAGACGGACTTGAGGCATCCAAAAGGGTCTTGTTCTGTGAATTGCCATCGTCTACGTCGAAACTAGAACAGTAAGAATGATAAAACATTATAAATTCGCATGTGATAAAATTATTAAACTATATTATTATCATTGTCATAAATACTTTAATGCATTTTATAAAACTCATACTAATATCAACCGATTTTTTTCAACAAAACTTCAGAAAAACGGTTTCGAAGACTTTCCACTTTGCTCATGCCTATTTCAATGATTGCTTAATTTGTATAACAAGTTTTACTGGAAAAATATAATAAACTTCCAGCCAATAAGTCACTTTTCACTTAATTCTGCCAAAATGACAGATGATTCTTTTAAAAATACGAAGACGTTATCAACTATTTTATTCACTCTAATGAAACACTGCAATGTAATTGTTCTGTTCAGTTAAAGCTATGAAATACTGCAATGTAATTGTTCTGTTCAGTTGAAGCTATGAAATACTGCAGTGTAATTGTTCTGTTCAGTTGAAGCTATGAAATACTGCAGTGTAATTGTTCTGTTCAGTTGAAGCTATGAAATACTGCAATGTAATTGTTCTGTTCAGTTGAAGCTATGAAATACTGCAGTGTAATTGTTCTGTTCAGTTGAAGCTATGAAATACTGCAATGTAATTGTTCTGTTCAGTTGAAGCTATGAAATACTGCAGTGTAATTGTTCTGTTCAGTTGAAGCTATGAAATACTGCAATGTAATTGTTCTGTTCAGTTGAAGCTATGAAATACTGCAGTGTAATTGTTCTGTTCAGTTGAAGCTATGAAATACTGCAATGTAATTGTTCTGTTCAGTTGAAGCTATGAAATACTGCAGTGTAATTGTTCTGTTCAGTTGAAGCTATGAAATACTGCAATGTAATTGTTCTGTTCAGTTGAAGCTATGAAATACTGCAATGTAATTGTTCTGTTCAGTTGAAGCTATGAAATACTGCAATGTAATTGTTCTGTTCAGTTGAAGCTATGAAATACTGCAATGTAATTGTTCTGTTCAGTTGAAGCTATGAAATACTGCAGTGTAATTGTTCTGTTCAGTTGAAGCTATGAAATACTGCAATGTAATTGTTCTGTTCAGTTGAAGCTATGAAATACTGCAATGTAATTGTTCTGTTCAGTTGAAGCTATGAAATACTGCAGTGTAATTGTTCTGTTCAGTTGAAGCTATGAAATACTGCAATGTAATTGTTCTGTTCAGTTGAAGCTATGAAATACTGCAGTGTAATTGTTCTGTTCAGTTGAAGCTATGAAATACTGCAGTGTAATTGTTCTGTTCAGTTGAAGCTATGAAATACTGCAATGTAATTGTTCTGTTCAGTTGAAGCTATGAAACACTGCAATGTAATTGTTCTGTTCAGTTGAAGCTATGAAATACTGCAATGTAATTGTTCTGTTCAGTTGAAGCTATGAAATACTGCAGTGTAATTGTTCTGTTCAGTTGAAGCTATGAAATACTGCAATGTAATTGTTCTGTTCAGTTGAAGCTATGAAATACTGCAGTGTAATTGTTCTGTTCAGTTGAAGCTATGAAATACTGCAATGTAATTGTTCTGTTCAGTTGAAGCTATGAAATACTGCAGTGTAATTGTTCTGTTCAGTTGAAGCTATGAAATACTGCAATGTAATTGTTCTGTTCAGTTGAAGCTATGAAATACTGCAATGTAATTGTTCTGTTCAGTTGAAGCTATGAAATACTGCAATGTAATTGTTTTGTTCAGTTGAAGCTATGAAATACTGCAATGTAATTGTTCTGTTCAGTTGAAGCTATGAAATACTGCAATGTAATTGTTCTGTTCAGTTGAAGCTATGAAATACTGCAATGTAATTGTTCTGTTCAGTTGAAGCTATGAAACACTGCAATGTAATTGTTCTGTTCAGTTGAAGCTATGAAATACTGCAATGTAATTGTTCTGTTCAGTTGAAGCTATGAAATACTGCAGTGTAATTGTTCTGTTCAGTTGAAGCTATGAAATACTGCAATGTAATTGTTCTGTTCAGTTGAAGCTATGAAATACTGCAATGTAATTGTTCTGTTCAGTTGAAGCTATGAAATACTGCAATGTAATTGTTCTGTTCAGTTGAAGCTATGAAATACGAAACTAAAAAGTAAGTTCTGAAATATTTTCATTTTTAGATAAATTACAGTTTTAAAAATGTCTCTATGCGCTTGTAAGTTCTTACTTAAAAACTGCTATGAAATGTTTTATGTTTTTCTCTGTTCTCATTGTATTTATTGTAAAGTTACGTAGAAGGCACGTGCATGCTTACGTGTACAACAGGAATTAGGAATGGAAAAGCTGTTACCATTTACTCAGGTTTTGTTTCCCATTATTCAGTTCTGGAAAAGAAAATTTTTGTATGTCACTGGAAGTTTATGGAACAGTAAAATTTTGCTCATATTACAGTATTTTTGTTGTTGTTGTTGTTGTTTTATCCACAAATGATTGATGTTGGATTTTCGTTCTAGATGTGAAAGTATTGTTTCCAAATATAAGTGCTGTACACTCACGTTTCTCAATTCAGGTATAATGTATGTCCACTTGCATAAACTTTAGGGCGTCAAATATTTGCGAAGTGACCTTTATAGCTATGATGAGTGTTTAAAGAAAATAATAATTTTTGAAAAATTCCGAAAATTTTCATCACGTGTGACGGGCATTGCAATTTTGATGTGACTTCACTGGTTCGATGGTACGTTTAAGGACTTATATGCACGCTAAAATCTGGGTTTTGATTCGTCTTATGGGCGCAACACAAACAGCCCGTTCTGTACCTTTATCCGGGGCCTGGCATGGCTCGGTGTGTTAAGGTGTTTGACTCGTAATCTGAGGGTCGCGGGTTTGAATTTCCATCGCACCAAACATGCTCGCCCTTTCAGCCGTGGGGGCGTTATAATGTTACGGTCGATCCCACTATTTATTGGTAAAAGAGTAGCCCAAGAGCTGGCGGTGGGTGGTGATGACTAGCTGCCTTTCCCGAGCCTTACACTGCTAAATTAGGGACGGCTAGCAGAGACAGCCCTCGTGTAGCTTTGCACGAAATTATAAAACAAACAAACAAAACAGTTTCACAGAAAACAAAAATTATATAAGTTAGGTATATTAACCACGAAGAAGCCACAAAGGCGAAACGCTGGTTTAAATAAAAACATATAGTTTTATATTTATCTCAGAGTATAAAAGAATTTTTTTCTTAACATTTATCAATAATAGTTTGGTAGAATTATTTGAAAACCATTTCAAGCGTTATATAACAAGAGAAGTAATTATTTTAAATTCTTACGGTCAAAATTTGATATCCTTTAGGATTATCGATCATGTGGCTGGGAAGAAACATCAAATCCTTCACATATTCGTACAGACTACGCTTGCTTCCCTACTAAAGCTACTAAAGCTCAGAGTGATAAAGATTAGGAGAAAAATAATATTTTGATGAACAATATTTTTAGCGCTTTTCCGGAAGTTTCGAATGTATATAGCCGTGATCAAATATTTGTCAGTAAGACAGAATCTTCTAGAAACCATTCGAAGAGCTCTCAAGTAAAACGAATTTTATTCACTGAGTTTTTACTTCAGCCGTTGTATAAGACTGGATAATTGATGGCTGATGTGTAATGCCCGTGTTTTAGTTTTTCGCTCTTTGATTATTTGGAAAAAAAATGTTGCCATTTAAAAACTTTTAGTTTTAGTTTGTTTGGAAATTTCGCACAAAGCTACTCGAGGGCTATTTATGCTAGCCGTCCCTAATTTAGCAGTGTAAGACTAGAGGGAAGGCAGCTAGTCATCACCACCCACCGCCAACTCTTGGGCTACTCTTTACCAACGAATAGTGGGATTGACCGTCACATTATACACCCCCACGGCTGGGAGGGCGAGCATGTTTAGCGCGACGCGGGCGCGAACCCGCGACCCTCAGATTACGAAGCGCACGCCTTAACGCGCTAGGCCATGCCAGGCCCTACCATTTAAAAACAACAAAATACGTTTCTATGACTGCTCTGGTTACGTTTCAATGTTGTATCTGATTTCTTGAACAAGGAAATATAAGTTCAGTTGGTATTCATCATTCTAAACCGTTTTATACATGAATTAGATATGCGTATTTTCTTTCATGGGTATTTGGATATTCTGCATTAATAAACTGTACGTTGAACAGTTTACTTGTTTTCAACCCTAAATATCCACAATGGATTATTGGTGCAATGATCGGACCCTGATATAAGGCGTTAAAGGCATTTAGAATTACCGCTGAACCACCGAGGACGGAGGGCTGAGGGCAAAGAAAGATGTCTGTGAAGACGTAATGCGATTGGATATGTCTCGTCAGAGAAATCCACATAATTCAGGGCACCATCACTAGAAACAGACCAGTCATTGAAATGACTGGCACTTCCCACACGTTTCCTAGTTTTGATATAACAATATCGTACATTTTATATAGGTATAGCTAAGAATGATGTATTTTTCTCCAGAAGCATACTCGAAACTTAGTGGGTGGAGTTGGCTAATTATTAACTAAATTAATTAACACATTGAACCGGAATTAAACTTTCTGAATGATCATGTCAGATAAATAACTGAAAATGTGCATATACTGAGAAAATAAAATAAATTTTGAAAATAAAATATTTAAAAATGTATATATGGCAGTACTAGCTGAAATCACTCACTTCTCATTTAAATACGTTTTAACCTCGCGGAAAAACAAGTTCTGTGCTAAGCCTAGAATTAGGGCTAGCTAACTTTTAACTACATAACTGTAGGCCCGGCATGGCCAGGTGGTTAAGGCACTCGACTCGTAATCTGAGGATCGAAGGTGTGAATCCATATTACACCAAACTGCTCGCCCTTTCAGCCGTGGGAGCGTTATAATATTATGGCCAATCCCACTATTCGTTAGTAAAAGAGTAGCCCAAGAGCTGGCAATAGGTGGCGGTGACTAGCTGCCTTTCTTCAAGTCTTACACTACTATATTAGGGACGGCTAGCGCAGGTAGCCCTCATGTAGCTTTGATGAAATCTAAAAAACATACATAAGTAAGCTGTGAAATAAAATTATTGAATAGTACAAAAACACAACTACTTTTTGGTTTGTTTTTATATGTATGAAAATCAAACTTCAACGAAAGATGGCGCTCATCCTGTTCTAGTTTCGTTTTGAAAGCTAACCAATCAAGTTCACCTGTGATGCCAAGAAAGCATGTGTACAGGCGCAACTGTTTCATGTTTACTGAAGTAAATATAAACGAAACACGAACTACGTTCTAATTACATTCAAACATGCGCACATCTTACAAATTATTTGTTTTCTTTGCGTTGCTTAGACTTAACTATTTCAAGTTTTAAATCACGTTACAAACATAAAAACATTCAAACAGTAACAATGTTTTATATCTTGAGACCTCTCTTCGTGAAACAGTAACAATGTTTTATATCTTGAGACCTCTCATCGTGAAAAGTGTCGTTAAGGAAAATTATGACGCTATTAATCTTTTATTAGTTTTTTTTTTTTTGTTTCTAGTTAAGCACAAAAATAGGCTATCTGGGCCCTGCCCACCATGAACAACGAAACCCGAATTCTAGTGGTGTACGTCAGTAGACATACCACTGTGCCACTTAGGGGGGGGGCTTTGTTATTAATCAGAATAACACAATTTTGATGCCGCTGCATTTTGTAAATTTCAAATTGTGTGATGCACATGAGTTTAGTTGGTTGGTACAAACGGTAAAATCAGGGGTTCGATTCCCCTCGTTGGACACAGCAGATAACCCGATGTGGCTTTGCAAAAAAAAAAAAAAACAACACACACACGCAAACATACCATTAATGTTACAGCTGGCGTCCTCTGTGTATTTACATAAACAAACAAAAAACAAACTTCCCTTAACCGTTTTTATTAGGTCTTTGCATGGAGCGCTGTAACAAAGAAAAAAAATATAAGATATCTCGACACGTGAGTACCAATCGATATATAAACAATAATTTGAAAGTTAACGTATTAGAAATGATTTATTTTTAATGATCATAAGCATACATGTCAGAAAGGTGTTTCAAGGAATTGAAATAACAGTTACCTACATGTAAGATAAATAATAGTTACCTAGGTGTAACATAAATAATAGTTGTAAGATAAATAATAGTTACTTAGGTGTAAGATAAATAATAGTTACTTAGGTGTGACATAAATAATAGTTGTAAGATAAATAATAGTTACTTAGGTGTAAGACAAATAACAGTTGTAAGATAAATAATAGTTACTTAGGTGTAAGATAAATAACAGCTACCTAGGTGTAAGATAAATAATAGTTACCTAGGTGTAAGATAAATAACAGTTACATAGGTGTAAGATAAACAACAGTTACCTAGGTGTAAGATAAATAACAGTTATCTAGATGTAAGATAAATAACAGTTACCTAGGTGTAAGATAAATAACAGTTGCCTAGGTGTAAGATAAATAACAGTTACCTAGGTGTAAGATATATAATAGTTACCTAGGTGTAAGATAAATAACAGTTACCTAGGTGTAAGATAAATAATAGTTACCTAGGTATAAGATAAATAATAGTTATCTAGGTGTAAGATAAATAATAGTTACCTAGGTGTAAGATAAATAACAGTTACCTAGGTGTAAGATAAATAATAGTTACCTAGGTGTAAGATAAATAATAGTTACCTAGGTGTAAGATAAATAACAGTTACCTAGGTGTAAGATATATAATAGTTACCTAGGTGTAAGATAAATAACAGTTACCTAGGTGTAAGATAAATATTAGTTACCTAGGTGTAAGATAAATAACAGTTACCTAGGTGTAAGATAAATAATAGTTACCTAGGTGTAAGATAAATATTAGTTACCTAGGTGTAA
Organism: Tachypleus tridentatus; assembly: GCF_004210375.1. Classification (NCBI taxonomy): domain Eukaryota; kingdom Metazoa; phylum Arthropoda; class Merostomata; order Xiphosura; family Limulidae; genus Tachypleus; species Tachypleus tridentatus. The sequence continues at coordinate 169,654,760 of NC_134831.1, forward strand.
CATAAATAATAGTTACCTAGGTGTAAGATAAATAACAGTTACCTAGGTGTTAGATAACATAAAATATTTTTTATTTTTAATGAAAGATATATTACAAAACTGCAGTGTTGTTATTAACCAACAATACAGTAAATGGATTGACAACCGTATGAAAATAATGGTAAGTTTGTTTTATTGCAAAGAAATCGAACTGTAGATTTTAGCATTTCAAGATGGTTTACCGAGGAGAAGAAAAATGGGTAACATATCGTTACTGTAGTCGTGTATATTTATACTGTGTGCATGATTTTCGTTTGTGTATATGTATTCAATTACTTAAAAATTTGACGTCACAGCTTTCTAAACCGATAAATATCAAAACGTATTAAATGTAATCAGGTATAAGTATCTAAAGTTAAGTTTACAAACAGATGTACAAACTACCTGATAGAGAACTGATTTAAACTAGTTGTTTTATTATTTATGTTGTAAAACGTAAAATGACTCCAGTTCGATGGGAAGTCATACGTCAAAGAACAAAGAACAGTAAAATAAGACAAAACTTAGCTTGATACCTGCCACAGGACCTATCGATGTAACAGCGCGAACTTCGGTTTAATGTACGCACTCTAGGGTAAACAGCGGGAGAATGGTGAACTGCACCTTCCTGGATTGTCACGTGCTCACGCGGACACAGGGAGCGGAAATACGAAAAAAACAGTGCAGCTGATGTAATCATAGCATGACAGATCCTAAGACAATGTAACACTGTATCAGACAATGTTCCTAAACGTAGTTTGTTTACAGAGCACGAAGACGGTGATAAAACCACCCTGACGTGACGTGGAGTAGACAACGGTTTTCCACACCTATACGAATTATTCGTTGCGAGAGGCTCTACAGCAGATTAAATGATATATACTATCATGAGCAGCCAATAGGTGGTACAGAATGAAAACCACGGCGAATGGAATTTTGTTGCTGCATAAGAAAGAGGGTCTTTATTTCGAAGCTACTTACAGAAAGAGAAATCAGTCTAAGGGAGTGTCGTTCTTTGAGGCCTCATAGTTCCGGATATTTAGAAACTATTACACCGTTCGAGTTACTAATCTATCGAGTGCCCGTGGAAACCTTTGGTTGGTTTCATTTTAAGTCTTTCACAGGAAAGATATTTTTAAAGAAACGTTTTAATCATAAAACGACAGTTTGATTTTTTTAAAGGTTTACTTGCGAAGCAACGCAACGTATATAGGTGCAGTACGTTCACGAACAACCAGCTCCCAGATACGCGAGGAACGTTGTATTCGAGTGTCTATTTCTTCACACTGGTTTCAGCAAGAACAAAATACTCTACAATCAGCCTCTCACGGATTGCGCTCAACATGATTCAGGCGTGTACGAAACTGACAAACACGCTGAAATTGAGGTATTCAAAGAAATTGGCGTTTACGCGCGTAATGTAGAAAAAAAAAATAATTACTGTTCCTACAACTAGAGTACAACTGAAGTTGTACGATCACTGGTGTAGAAACAGTAACTTCAGTACGTTCTTACTCAGTTTCCTTAGCAAATATAATTAATTATAACCACGTGTATATGAATTACTCAGACAGGAAATAAAGGACTGTTTATTTACATACATAGTAAAGTAAAGAATGGTGACTCTAAGATAGATAAAACTTCGCGTGTGATAAATATAATCCAAAAACAACACGAGCAAGTGGTCGGTAAAAAATCGTGTTATTTTGGGTTGAATTTTTAGATATAGTTCTCAATAGTTTACCTATAACAAAAGCACTTAGTTTCTACTTTAGTTTTTTATTAGTCGCACTTTATGAAAAAGAAAATTTTAGTTACTTTGAAACTAGTTCTTCATTTACATAAAGTGCGACTAACAAAAAACAAAATCCAGCTGGAATCACGTTTCTAAATAAACGTCTAGTATAAGCGCAAATCAAATTTCTTAAACAAAACCTTAGTTTAAGCTCTCTGTCGTATAAAAGAATAAATTAACAACTGGGAACCAATCAAAATACAAGTCTTAAATAGTATCATTTGCTAGCAAACATTAATAAGCATGGAGTAGATGCTTTGATACAATTTTCTGTTTGAATTGATAGCATTCTCTCTTTACGTTTAGTTTATGTACGTGAAACTGGTTTTGTAAATCAATTACGTGTTTAAGTGCGGGTTTGCAAAGGATTTTAAACAAAATCAGATTTCTATTATAAAATGAATGTAATATTTAATCTCTAGATATTTCCGAGCTACATATAGATCCTGGACTTTTCATTAGTTATTGTGCTACTTTTTAATGTCGAAATTGCGTTCAGTTTTCAAAAAAGCGGACATTAACCACAAAAACTGGTTTATTATCTCACTGAGGCAGAGCTTAAAACTTTAGTAGATATGAATTTCATAGGTGGCGGGTCATGTTGTAGTCCTAGTGATATCACAAGCTACTCCCTGTTCGTTAATTCAACCAGTTAATAAATTACATCCCGTCTTAGTACATTTTTAATCTTTAAGCCTATTTGATGTATATAACAATAACTGTCAGCCCCTTAGCATGGATGATATGTGGTATGGTGCTCGAGAGCGGCTATCTGCTTTCTAGTCCATAGTAATTCAAAGGCGAAATTGTGCCTTGTGGAAGAGCATGGATAAAAGTTAGCATTTTACGTTTAATGAAGGTTTCTATTACGTACAACTTAAATAAAATACGAACGACCACCAGGTTTAATTTACCGTTTCCTTCAGGTGACCGAGTGAAACGATTATGTGACGTAATTCTTAATTATTTATTAGAAATTGTTTTGTTTTGAATTTCGCGCAAAGCTACATGAGAGCTATCTGCGCTAGCCGTCCCTAATTTAGCAGTGTAAGACTAGAGGGAAGGCAGCTAATCATCACCACCCACCGCCAACTCTTGGGGCTACTCTTTTACCAACGAATAGTGGGATTGACCGTAACATTATAACGCCCCCACGGCTGAAAGGGCGGGCATGTTTGGTGCGAACGGGATTCGAACCCGCAACCCTCGGATTACGAGTCGAACGCTTTAACACGCTTGGCCATGCTGGGCCGTAGGCCCTTACGGACGCAGAAGGCAGCTAAAGAACAGTAAGACAGCATCTACGAGAGATAGGCTTTAAAAACCGTAAACGTCTTCAAAGGCTACGCCTCCTTCCACACCACGAAACAGCTCGGTTAAACTTTGCTTAGAAGCACCAAACATGGGACGTAGAAAAGTGAACGAAGGTTTTGTTCTCTGATGAGAAAAAATTTAACCTGAACGGTCCAGATGGCTTCTAACGTTACTGGTACGATAAGGATATCCCACCGGAGACATTTTATACACGACACAGTGGAGGAGGTTCCATCATGATCTGGTGTGCTTTCTCCTTCCATGGAACAATGGTGCTTCAGATTATACAGGGGCGTCAAACAGCAGCTGGCTACATTGGCATGTTGGAGAGAGCATCCTTATTGACTGAAAACCCTCGCTTGGGTGGAAATGACTGAATATTTCAGCAGGACAACGCTGCAATACACAATGTCCGCAGAACAAAGGACTTTTTCACGGCGAATAACTTGATTCTTTTGGACCATCCAGCGTGTTCGCCCGAACTGAATCCCATTGAAAATATTTAGGGGTGGATGACAAGGGAAGTCTATAGAAATGGACGTCAATTCCAAACAGTGCATGATCTTCGTGAAGCCATCTTCACCACTTGGAATAACATTCCAGCCAGCTTTCTGCAAACGCTTATATCGACCTTGCCAAAGCGAATGTTTGAAGTTATTCGCAATGACGGCCGTGCAACTCACTACTGAGACCTCTTGTTGGGCATTTCCTACCCTGTTTAGGACTTCTTTTTGATATGGTCTTAAACACTTGACCAGCTGGTATTTAGGCTTATTTCATAGTGTTCACATTTTCCCTATAAAATGCTAAAGAAGTTTTTTTTGTTTTTATTTTCCCTTTTCTTATTTTAATCTTTCAAAGCTCTACTCAAATAAGTGGTTGAGTCTAACAACGCAAAATGCATATTTTTACTTTATGTTCATTGGCCTTAAGATTTTGGCCAGCAGTGTATCTGAACTCTACACGTGACTCTGACCTCACGATTTATCACGTTCGTAAAAAACATATTTGCATTGAGCTTGTAGTCTTAAGTTTGAACTGATAGACTAAACAAAACAGTTAGTCAGCACCACTCGTAGACTACTCTAATCGAATAGCAGGATATGACAGCTGCTGTTATAATACACCTATAGTCGCAAAATGTGAAGTGTGACAAGACGCGAACCGTGGACAGCTAAACATGAAACTTTGTCGGGTTTTACTTCAATACAAGTTTAGAGATACCCTTTTATTAGAATAAAATTTCATTTTGAGGAAGTCTAATACACTTTCCAATTCTTTCAATCTACAGTTGTACCCCAGTTCTACTGACACTTAAAAGAGTGTCCAACACTTTCACTGATAGTTAACAGTGTACCCCACATCCATTGAGAGTGTACTCCACCTCTACTGACAGTTAACAGGGTTTACCACACTTTTACAGACAGTTAACAGGGCGTACGTCACTCCTATGGACAGTTAATAGAGTGTATCTCACTTCTACTGAGAGTTAACAGAGTGTACCCCACTTTTACTGAGAGTTAATAGGGTTTACTTCACTTCTACAAACAGTTAACAGGGCTTACCTTATTTCTACTGACAGTTAACAGGGCTTACCTTATTTCTACTGACAGTTAACATTACCTTAGCATTACTTAACATTGGCATTAATTATTCTGAATGATAAGACTATTTCGAAATTATTTTTGTAGTTTTAATATATGAAACAAGATATGACTACTCTTTTCACCCCCGGCATGGCCAGGTGGTTAAAGCGCTCGAGTCGTTATCCGATGGTCGCGGGTTCAAATTCCCGTTACACCAAACATGCTCTCGCTTTCAGCCGTGGGGGCGTTATAATGTGACGGTTAATCTCACTATTCTTCTGTAAAAGAGTAGCCCAAGAATTGTCAGTGGGTGGTGATGACTAGCTTGCCTTCTATCTAAATTTCCTGCTAAATTAAGGACAACTAGCGCAGATAGCTCTCCAGTAGCTTTGCGCGAAATTAAAAAAGAAACAAATTCTTTGCACCCAATATTACTTTCATTAGGTCGTCCTTAAAAATACATTTTGGCTCAAAATTTAAAAGTTTAAGTTCGCAAAAATTACTATAAAAAAGCCTATAAAATATTCAGCCGTGGGGGCGTTATTATGTCCGGGAAATCCCATTATTCGTTGGTAAAAGAGTAGCCCAAAAGTTGGCAGTTGGTGGTGATGACTAGCTGCCTTCCTTCTAGTCAAACACTGCTAAATTAGGAACGGCTAGCGCAGGTAGCCCTCGTGTAGCTTTTCATGAAATTCAAAAAACAAACAAACCTTTAATTTCTTTAATTTCTTTGAAAAAGCATTAATTAATTAACATTAACTGTACATCGGTTGAAAAGTTCATGACGTTATTTTTCAAAGGCTTTTGCTTTTCGTTATTTACATAATTTGTCATTGTAATTTTTGTGTCGAATTTACTATTATATATCTATTTTATTGTCTATGTATGTTTCAGTTAAATATATATTTAGAAATGCATGTAAGTTATACTGTTGAAGGTGTGTTGCGAACTTCTCGCCTATTCACTAACTTTGTAGAAGATTTTCGTGTTTAATAATCAACAATATATGTTTTACAAAAGAACTAGCACATCGTTAGCATTGTTGGACAAGCTGAAATTTCTATTCATTCGCCTAACGCTTATAAAACGTAACCAACGCGCGGCACAAAGAAACAGTATATATTACTGGTTTTCTACAGTTGATATACAAAACACCTCGAAAACTATAACTGTGATTAACGCTTTTTAATTGGAAACTCCAGATATTTTATCGAGAACGTTTATAGATTTCTAACATTGCAAACCGTTTAACTTCTGTGGATTAATATCGGACGTTAGTATTTTTAAAAAGACATTATATAACTTCAGCTGTGAAAAACTCACGTGTGATCAGCGAAGAGCTAGCTAGTTCTCTGTTAAGTGAATTGCATCTATATCAACTTAGAATCAATTCGCTCATCGTGAACCGTCGGTAAGATATCAAGAAAGTTCCAGGTCAGATAAAAGAATCAATACTCTTTGTAAATTTGTAAACTTTTGTATATAAATCACTGTTTTTAATCACCGTTGTTATAACTTGTATTGTTGTTCATATATTGAAATATATTTGTATTAAAAATGAAAATTGTATGTATCAATCTTGTGGCAAACATCATAACTTTGATAAACAACGATATTTAATAAAATTTTAAATGAAAATTAAGTTTTCCTTATTTTGGAAATCTTCATACGAAACGTAATAAATTGGAGATTCGTCCGACATAAATCATTATACGTAACATCTTAATAACCAACATATTTTTAACACGGAATAGAATATAACGCTTATGACTTTCCTAATAGTACGATCAAAACAGCGTTTTGTGAGCCAAACAAGAAACTTGCTTGTTTTTATTTGAAATGTTAGTCACCACCAGAGGTCAATAGTTCAACAGAATAAAAGCGAAGATTAATCATTTACAATTATTAAGGAAAGGCTTTAATGTTATTGTATAATACTGTGTTGTTCTGAAATTATAAAACCCAAAAATCTTATTTATTTAAAATTTACCTTGGACTGGATCCAAATTCTTGTGCTACATATAATAGAACTGCATAACACTTTCAGCTGTGAAATATCTTGATCCTTGGATCTTTCTATATACAGCTCATTGAGTTAAACACTAGGCTATCCTGGGCGTTCGGGCTTTTGATGGAAACAGTAAGGAAGTTTATAATATAACAAATTTGATTTTTACGAGTAAGTTGGCCTGACATGGCCAGGTGGTTAAGGCACTCGACTTGTAATTCGAAGGTCGCAGGTTCGAATACCCGTCCCACCAAACATGCTCGCTTTTTCAGCTGTGGGGGCGTTATAATGTGACGGTCAATCCAACTTTTCGTTGGTAAAAGAGTAGCCCAAGCGTTAGCTGTGGGTGGTGATGACTAGCTGCCTACCCTCTACTCTTACACTGCTGAATTAGGAACTGCTAGAGCAGATAGCCCTCGTGTAGCCTTCTTTACACGAAATTCAAAAACAAACATATTTAACTGAAACAGATGCATCAGGTTTGTAGAATCTACGTCATTTTTCACGTTTACATCCGGGTTTGTGCAATTTTCTTTCATCGCCTTCTCCCAAATAAAATCACAAGTCTTCATTTTTTTAATCATTAAAAAAAGTCGTAAAGAGCACAAAGCGAAATTTCACATATTGAAAGCTTAACATAAAAATTTGTTTTTTTTTTAAAATACATTTTTTACGAGATAGTCCGCTTCCAAGTAAAGGCGTTCGATACTTTAGAATTAATATTTTTATCAACGATTGGAAAATTATGTCGAATTTTTTTAATATGTTTGAAACATCATTTTTGTACGTTAATATTAAGGTTTACAAGATCATTATCTTGTTCATACCGTAGCTACAAATCTCTGAAAACTTGCCAAGAACACCAACAAACACGAATAATAAATTATTACTCCATTAAGTATCGTTATAAAATAATTACTTTGATTAATGTTTCACTCAGATGCATCAGATAACCAAATGTAAATGTTTTAATGTGTTTGGAATTTAAAGAGCCATAAAGCACGTAATTACAAAACGGAAACTAACGACAAGTTTGTTTTTTTTCTGAGTAATTAAATTAATAACCTAATTCAAATTAAAAATGACAAGATAACTTAAAAAGTAAACATCATAAACCCAGAATTCCTTCCGTACATATTAACCCTATATATATTGGAAGTAGTTAGGGAAACAGTTAATACCTGAATATACAATATTATAATACCGTGAGTTTACTGTACAGATAGTATACAAAAGTTTGCTGCGTTGTTCGTAGTACAATCACGTGTAGATAGTTCACACTATGACTGTATCAGACAGTCTAGACTGCTACAATGCCTACGGACACTCTTACTGTTCCCAGTAGGAGTGTGACGCATGCACGCATGATTCCAAGGAGAGAAATACCCCACGATGAACTTGTAGAAATCAAAGTTTTCTCTGAGTATGATTGCTCTAGGCGACAAATGTAGGCAAAAGTTTACGTTTAAGGGGGAGCTTTATTGGGACTCTGGATATATTTTCCCCAGAAAAGAGCCGAAGGCCGTCCAGAGGTGTCACTTGTTTTAACCACTGATACCGCAATACAGTTGTATGTTGTCAGTAAATACATAAGGGACGCTTAACACTGCACTGTCGTGATGTCAGTAGAACGTGCAAATTCTGGAATCACTAGAAGAACTGTGCACTCTGTAGGCTACAATACAGCATGACATACGAACTGTACACTCTGTAGGCTACAATACAGCATGACATAAGAACTGTGCACTCTGTAGGCTACAATACAGCATGACATAAGAACTGTGTACTCTGTAGGCTACAATACAGCATGACATACGAACTGTGCACTCTGTAGGCTACAATACAGCATGACATAAGAACTGTGCACTCTGTAGGCTACAATACAGCATGACATAAGAACTGTGTACTCTGTAGGCTACAATACAGCATGACATAAGAACTGTGCACTCTGTAGGCTACAATACAGTATGACATAAGACCTGTGCACCCTGTAGGCTACAATACAGCATGACATAAGAACTGTGCACCCTGTAGGCTACAATACAGCATGACATACGAACTGTGCACTCTGTAGGCTACAATACAGCATGACATAAGAACTCTGCACACTGTAGGCTACAATACAGCATGACATACGAACTGTGCACTCTGTAGGCTACAATACAGCATGACATACGAACTGTGCACTCTGTAGGCTACAATACAGCATGACATAAGAACTCTGCACACTGTAGGCTACAATACAGCATGACATACGAACTGTGCACTCTGTAGGCTACAATACAGCATGACATAAGAACTCTGCACACTGTAGGCTACAATACAGCATGACATACGAACTGTGCACTCTGTAGGCTACAATACAGCATGACATAAGAACTGTGCACTCTGTAGGCTACAATACAGCATGACATAAGAACTGTGCACTCTGTAGGCATACAGCATGACATAAGAACTGTGCACTCTGTAGGCTACAATACAGCATGACATAACTGTGAACTGTGCACTCTGTATGGCTACAATACACAATACATGACATAAGAACTGTGCACTCTGTAGGCTACAATACAGCATGACATAAGAACTGTGCACTCTGTCTACAATACAGCAGGCTACAATACAGCATGACAACTGTGCACTCTGAACTGTGCACTCTGTAGGCTACAATACAGCATGACATACGAACTGTGCACTCTGTAGGCTACAGCATGACACTGTATGACATAAGAACTGTGAACTCTGTGTAGGCTACAGCATGACATAAGAACTGTGTACTCAGGCTACAATACAGCATGACATAAGAACTGTGCACTCTGTAGGCTACAATACAGTATGGCATAAGAACTGTGCACTCTGTAGGCTACAATACAGCATGGCATACGAACTGTGCACATACGAAGCATGGCATACGAACTGTGCACTCTGTAGGCTACAATACAGCATGGCATACGAACTGTGCACTCTGTAGGCTACAATACAGCATGACATACGAACTGTGCACTCTGTAGGCTACAATACAGCATGACATAAGAACTGTGCACTCTGTAGGCTACAATACAGTATGACATAAGACCTGTGCACTCTGTAGGCTACAATACAGCATGACATACGAACTGTGCACTCTGTAGGCTACAATACAGTATGACATAAGACCTGTGCACTCTGTAGGCTACAATACAGCATGACATAAGAACTGTGCACTCTGTAGGCTACAATACAGTATGACATAAGACCTGTGCACTCTGTAGGCTACAATACAGCATGACATAAGAACTGTGCACTCTGTAGGCTACAATACAGTATGACATAAGACCTGTGCACTCTGTAAGCTACAATACAGCATGACATACGAACTTCAAAAGTAAGAAACAAAAATAGTTTTTACTCTTTATTTTGGTTTTCTTTGCTTTGTAAAAACAAATTTCTAGATACCCCGCGGAAGTATAGTTAGAATACGTAATACATTTGGTCTGTGTAAATACATCTAGTTCTTAATAGAAGCGGTCGAGATACAAAAACCAAAGTTTTTAAAGTTGATGCTCACAAAACTCAGGGTTAGAAATCTTTTCAAACAACTAACTATAAAAACATGTTGCTCTACTGTATGTTTAACTGCTTAAAATCCACTGAAATGGGTATCAGACTTCAGCACTATAGAGCCCGACATGGCCAAGTGGTTAAGGCTTGTAATCTGAGGGTCGCAGGCTCGAATCCCCGTCGCACCAAACCTGGTCACCCTTTCAGCCATTCGGGTGCTGTAACGTGACAGTCAATCTCACTATTCGTTGGTAAAAAGAGTAGCCCAAGAGTTGATGGTGGATGGTGATGACTAGCTGCTTTGCCTCTAGTCTTGTGTAGAGAGACCTCGTGTAGCTTTGCGCGAAATTCAAACAATCTCCCTCTGGTCTTACACTGCTATATTATGAGATTGTGGATACATCCCGGTTTCTTGGAAGCAAGCTAATATCTTAATGTTCCACAAAGAAGGAAAACCAGCCAATAAACCAAACAGTTATCGACCGATCAGCCTGACCAGCTGTGTAGGCAAAATTCTCGAAAGAATAATAAGCAATAGACTCTCCACATTTTTGGAGATTAATTCAAAACTGCCAGAAGAACAAAACGGATTTAGAAAATACAGACAAACGACAGATCATTTAGTTAGGTTAACTGAAACAATAATAAACAGTTTTAATAAAAAAGAATGCACTATCGCCTGCTTCCTCGATATCGAGAAAGCATTCGACACTGTATGGAACAATGGTCTTCGGTTCTGTATGTATGAAATGGGACTACCGTATGGAATTATTCGCTGGTTATCTAACCTTTTGGAAAATAGAAAATGTAGAGTAAACGTAGAGGGAACTTTCTCTGAGTTCTTCACTCCAGAAGCTGGCGTCCCTCAAGGAGGGGTGGTTAGTCCTATTCTCTTCATCATGTATGTAAGTAATATGCCACTAAAAGATCCAAACCGTGGATACGCGTCTCAGTTCGCTGATGATGTAGCAATTTGGAAAAGTGCCCCTACACCAGAAATAGCAGCCACTAACTTACAACCACAACTAAATAGATTATGTGAATATTGTGAAAATATAGAATCAAAATAAATACAGCGAAAACGCAACTAGTAATATTTTCAAAATCTACGAAATATCAAAACGTTCAACCCCAAATCTATATGAATGGGGAAGTCTTCCAGACTGCTACATCTGCAAAATTTTTAGGATTAACATATGATTCGAAACTTACATGGATAAAACATGTAAATAACATAAAAACTAACATTTGGCGAAGAATAAACTATGCTAGGAGTATAACTGGTAAAAACTACGGAACAACACTTGAAAACATCATTAAAATATACAAGTCATACATTAGACCTGTGATAGACTATTCAGCTCCTGCATGGATCAATGTAAGTGTAAAACAAATTCAAACCAAACTCCAAACATTACAGAATACACTAATTACATCAGCAAGAGTACCTAAAACCACTTCATCACAGTTCGTGCATAATTACTCCAATACACAAACAATACCAGATAGACTTCTACATAGTACAATAAAATATTTTGATAAAAATTGGCAAAAAAATGAGTTGTTATGCGAACTGGACAGATATTGCATATATGATGAAGAGAGATCTAAACACCTCTTCCAGATAAACTTGTACATCAGATCTTTAAGATGAAATCAAATTTTAAAATAATAATAATAGTAGTATTAGAATATAGATAAAATAAAACAGACCACCTACGTTCTAGACTTATCAAATAATAATAATAATAATAAAAACATTAAGAACAATATAAATGGATATTGTCCTGAAAAGGACCAGACTAAATTTATGATATCACTCCAGCCATTCAGTATTTAAATTGAAATATATAGTAATTTGGCCACTCCAACAAAGTCATGGAAGGAGGAAGAGGTCGAGTGTACCTGACCCTCCTGGGTATACACATAAATATACCCAAATACCAGAGAGAGTGACTGAGTGACTGCTAAATTAGGGGCAGCTAGCGCAGATAGCCTTAGTGTAGCTTAGCGCGAAATTCAAAAACAAACAATTTCCTTTAAATTAAATGGAAAATACTAATACATTGTGCTACATATTAACTTTTCTTTTTAATAATATATTGTACTAACGTTAAATTTACCACGTAGTTCCTGGTACTCAGTGTTTCTGACAACTGTATCATCTGTGAATTTCCATATTTATTTCTAGTGCTGTACCTTTTTGTTGACAATCGCCCTAAACCTAAAAGTCTGAGCTTTAATTCTCTAGACGTACCGTTGATCCACTGGGGGGCGCTTTGAGACATTTTAGGAAGCTGGACAGAGTCGTTTTATCAAGCCCTCTTAATTAAAACTGTGTCAAAGTAAATTATAATATTTACATGTATTCTTACTTTAGAAACACCCGTCTGTTAAATAGCACATCGCGTAAAATACTGCTTTTAATTTGTTTGTGTTTGAATTTCGCGCAAAGTTGCACTCGAGCTATCTGCGCTAGCCGTCCCTGATTTAGCAGTGAAAGGCTAGAGTGAAGGCAGCTATTCATCATCACCCAGGAATTTTACCAACGAATAGTGGAATTGAACATTACATTATAAAGCCTCCACGGCTGAAAGGGCGAGTAGGTTTGGTGTGATGGGGATTCGAACCCACGACCGTCAGATTGAGAGTGTATCATCTTAACCATCTGGCCATGCTAGTGTTTGCTTATTACTAAGTACAGAGCCACACAATGGGCCTTGTTTTGTGTCCACCATGGGTATCGAAACTTTTAGGGTTATAAGCCTTCAGACAAACCACTTAGTTAGTTGGGTGTACTTTTTAACATAAACGAGACATTACGATTTTTTGTTTTATCAAGCTGTTCTTTTTATCTCTTCCCGTAATACGGTCTAGCACGTGTCTGCACGTTAATTTAATGGTGTGTTTGGTTGTTTCATTATAATAATTCTAAAAATCCCGTAAAGAAAAATCTCCTAAAAAATATTAAATCTATTATGGTTTGTTATTAAACACAAAGAAACACAACGGTTTATCTGCGCAGTGCCGAAAACGAGTATCGAAACCCAGTTACAACATTATAAGTCTTGAAATTTACCGCTGAGTCACCAGGGGGCGCAATTTTTAGATCTAAATTTATATTATATTTATTTTTTCAAAACATTATTGCTTTTTAATAGGATTAATTAAAATTACTTCAGACAGTATATATATATATACATATAATTTTGGAAAATAACGTATTAATTAAAGTTAAATGTAAATGGCTAAATAAGTTTTCCGGTATATTTAGTTGATAATTAATTTATAAGAAAATTAAGATATGTAAGCAATCGTCGGAACTCAGAAACATCTTGTTATTTTTGTCACAAACGTCTACAGATATGGGTGTTATTTACAAAATGTCTTTCGTTTTTCCTTTAATTTTCTGGTATATTTTTGTAAAACAGTACACATTTCAGAATCTTCATCAAAATGTACTCCTTCAAGCTTAGATAAAAATAGTAATACGATTTTGTACTTAATGGGTTATCTTCATAATGAAATATTGTAAAATAAGACGTCGATTTCTTAATGATATTAATATTCACAAAGGCTTCTATTATATACGTTTACGTTTTATATTACAACGAACCGCAGAACTTGTCAGTTAAGTCACGGTAGGGATTTGGCGCCACCTGTCAGAAAAATAGTTATACAGAAAATAAGCTACAGTTTTTTTTTTGCGAAGGTTATTGTCTGAAATAAAGAGAACAAAAGTCAAGGTCACAATAATAATTTGTATAAACTTTGTTCTGCTGTATTTCGGTGAATATAACCGATTTTTTTTTTCAATATGCAAGAAAATAGACTTTAAAACATTTGTTTTCTTTTTAAATTTGGTTTATTTTTCTCATTTTGACAGTTTTGTTTCGCAACCAATCAGATTCATGGATTGGATGGCTGGCTACACACATATTCCTGCAACAGATGACTTCATTCCAGAAATTAATGACGTCACCATCAAATTGACTACTCACAAAACAGAAAAACAACTTCGGGAAACTTACAAAGCGAGTAGGTAGATATTGGCAACTGAAAACAAAGGGCAAAGGTATTAGTGTTAAAAGCGAAGATGTTTTATAATCGATTGAATTTTGTTTGTTACTTTCACACATTTTAAGAAAACAATAAGGGAAGTATTTACACGAGGTAACATACTGATGACATTCACTTATGTCGTTTAATGACATAATTTACTGATGTTATTAAAACGTTTTCAGTATGTTAATGAAAACCTATATTTCAACACCAATACTTTTGATATTACCTAGTGCCTTGATAACGTATTTATCTTTTAATATCTCAACACCAATACTTTCTGATATTACCTAGTGCCTTGATAACGTATTTATCTTTTAATATCTCAACACCAATACTTTCTGATATTACCTCGTGCCTTGATAACGTATTTATCTTTTAATATCTCAACACCAATACTTTCTGATATTACCTCGTGCCTTGATAACGTATTTACCTTCTAATATTTCAACACCAATACTTTCTGATATTACCTAGTGCCTTGATAACGTATTTATCTTTTAATATCTCAACACCAATACTTACTGATATTACCTAGTGTCTTGATAACGTATTTATCTTTTAATATTTCAACACCAATACTTACTGATATTACCTCGTGCCTTGATAACGTATTTACCTTTTAATATCTCAACACCAATACTTACTGATATTACCTAGTGCCTTGATAACGTATTTATCTTTTAATATCTCAACACCAATACTTTCTGATATTACCTAGTGCCTTGATAACGTATTTATCTTTTAATATTTCAACACCAATACTTACTGATATTACCTAGTGCCTTGATAACGTATTTATCTTTTAATATCTCAACACCAATACTTACTGATATTACCTAGTGCCTTAATAACGTATTTATCTTTTAATATCTCAACACCAATACTTACTGATATTACCTAATGCCTTGATAACGTATTTATCTTTTAATATCTCAACACCAATACTTACTGATATTACCTCGTGCCTTGATAACGTATTTACCTTTTAATATCTCAACACCAATACTTTCTGATATTACCTAGTGCCTTGATAACGTATTTACCTTTTAATATTTCAACACCAATACTTACTGATATTACCTCGTGCCTTAATAACGTATTTATCTTTTAATATCTCAACACCAATACTAACTGATATTACCTAGTGCTTTGATAACGTATTTATCTTTTAATATCTCAACACCAATACTTACTGATATTACCTAGTGCCTTGATAACGTATTTATCTTTTAATATTTGAAACCAATACTTACTGATATTACCTAGTACCTTAATAACGTATTTATCTTTTAATATCTCAACATCAATACTTACTGATATTACATAGTGCCTTGATAACGTATTTATCTTTTAATATCTCAACACCAATACTTACTGATATTACCTAGTGCCTTGATAACGTATTTATCTTTTAATATTTCAACACCAATACTTACTGATATTACCTCGTGCCTTGATAACGTATTTATCTTTTAATATCTCAACACCAATACTTACTGATATTACCTAGTGCCTTGATAACGTATTTATCTTTTAATATCTCAACACCAATACTTACTGATATTACCTCGTGCCTTGATAACGTATTTATCTTTTAATATCTCAACACCAATACTTACTGATATTACCTAGTGCCTTGATAACGTATTTATCTTTTAATATCTCAACACCAATACTTTCTGATATTACCTCGTGCCTTGATAACGTATTTATCTTTTAATATCTCAACACCAATACTTACTGATATTACCTAGTGCCTTGATAACGTATTTATCTTTTAATATCTCAACACCAATACTTACTGATATTACCTAGTGCCTTGATAACGTATTTATCTTTTAATATCTCAACACCAATACTTACTGATATTACCTAGTGCCTTGATAACGTATTTATCTTTTAATATCGCAACACCAATACTTACTGATATTACCTAGTGCCTTAATAACATATATATCGTCTAACATTTTAATATT
This sequence comes from Tachypleus tridentatus, assembly GCF_004210375.1. Classification (NCBI taxonomy): domain Eukaryota; kingdom Metazoa; phylum Arthropoda; class Merostomata; order Xiphosura; family Limulidae; genus Tachypleus; species Tachypleus tridentatus. The sequence goes on from NC_134831.1 coordinate 169,671,059, forward strand.
TGTGTTTACTAATAATATCAGTCTGGATGTTTATAACAGAAAGTTAACCTTTATTTAAATTCGATATGTATATCACCTGTTATCTTCTAAGTTAAAAGAAATCTCAATATTCATTCTACTAAAGATTCTGTGTAATGTTTGACACGATGAGTCAATGTGAGTAACTTGTTGAAAAAAACAACAACAACGCATCACAAATGGTATTCAATTTCCTCACAGCTATTAGTTCCGTAATAAGTTTATAACATTTACGGATATAAAACTGTAATAGAATGAAACATTTCTTTCTGTAACGAGGTAGAAATTTGAAGAACGTTTGAAACTCGGTAGCGTCAGGAAAAAAAACGACGAAACTTTTAGAAATTGGGAAACACTCCATAATTATAGAAACAAATGGTTTCGCATAATAAGGTCTTTTTTTAAATTAAACGTCATCATCACACATGCATGCCAGACTTTGATAAATATAATCTCCCAGTTTATGATTCTAGCAAATAAAATAGCATAAAAATATGTCTGTGGTAATGAGTATAATTTATATTCGAATTCGCAGTAAGTCTCTTATTTGTTCAAACTAAACTGTCATTTTAATTTGGTTAAAGTAACGCTGTGCAATAGACATGAAATCAGGTTTATATGTGAGATCTCGCACCAGGTATTAGGCTTAGCTTGGGTGGCGTTATAATGTACATTGGGCAGGAAACTAGGTGTGAAGTTTGTTTCTAGCTACATAACGGTCTATCTGTGCTCTGCCCACCACAGATATCGAAACCAAATTTCTAGCGCAGTAAGTCCACAGACATATCGCTGAGCCAGTGGGGTACAGATGTGTCATAATAAGTGAGCAATAGGCAAAAAAAAATGCTATGTTTCACATGAGTTCACGCTTCTGTTTCGAAGATATAAAAATATTATAACGAAGATACAACTCACACGAAATATACTACGTAAGAGTTTACAACAGTCATGTCATAAGTTAGCTGATAATATATGTTCCTACTTTTGCCTTTCGTTTTGGTCTTACATTATAATTTGGCAAATATTTTAATAACAAAAATCTCACTTTATCGTACAAACATTGGAAACTACAAGGTATGCTTAAGCTCTCTATGGTTTTATACTCAAGGACAATTTACGCTTTAGTTTATTTATTAGTTATTCGGCCTAACCTGGTGGGTAACGCCTTCAATTTTCAATCTGCGAGTTGCGAGTTCGAACTCTTGTCGCACCAAACGTGTTCACATTTTCAGCCGTGGATGCGTTATAATGTTACGATCAATTCCACTTTTCGCTAGTAAAAGAGTATTCCAAGAATTGGAGGTGGATCATGTTGACTAGCTGACTTTCCTCTATTCGGTCACTAGTAAATTAGGGCGGCTAGCGCACATAAACCTCGTGTAACTTTGCGCGAAATTCAAAACAAACTAAAGCAATCTCAGTAATGTTGGAGTGGGTGAGTGTATGGTTCGCGTTATAAATGTTGGAGTGGGTGAGTTTATGGTTCGCGTTATAAAAGTGATGTTTAATCCCAGGGTTTCTTCAAACTGTCTTCAAGGTATTTTATTACTAAGTTACAAATTAGGGATTGCTATGAGTATTTTTGCCTTAAAAAGCTAAAACAAAGTCCGTAATATTTCATAAATTTCTTTGTTTGTTTTTGAATTTCGAACAAAACTACACGAGGGCTATATGCGCTAGCCTTCCCTAATTTAACAGGATAAGACTAGAAGAAAGGTAGCTAGTCATCACCACCCACCGCCAACTCTTGGGCTACTCTTTTACCAACTAATAGTTGGATTTACCGTCACATTATAACGCCCCCACGGCTGAAAGGGCGAAGATGTTTGGTGTGACTGGGATTCGAACACGTGGCCCCAGATTACGAACAGAACGCTCTAACCAAACTGACCATGTCATACACGCATTACACTTTACAAAGATGAATCAACATGTGATTAACATTTCTCTTGATGGATAATAAAAGCGGGTTGTCAAGGGTACAGAAAGCGACTAGCATTTTCTTGAGAAGTGTGCAGAATATTTTGCATAAGAAAGCATTTAAAATTAATTTATCAAATAATCTGTAAAACAAATTTTGAAATATTCTAATGATACACGTTATAAACACGTAATTCACACTTGTAGTTCCACATTTACAAAAGGTAATCCTCCTCTGTTTTACACGTTATAAACACGTAATTCACACTAGTAGTTTCACATTTACAAAAGGTAATCCTCCTCTGTTTTACACGTTATAAACACGTAATTCACACTGGTAGTTCCACATTTACAAAAGATAATCCTCCTCTGTTTTACACGTTATAAACACGTAATTCACACTTGTAGTTCCACATTTACAAAAGGTAATCCTCCTCTGTTTTACATGTTATAAACACGTAATTCACACTTGTAGTTCCACATTTACAAAAGATAATCCTCCTCTGTTTTACATGTTATAAACACGTAATTCACACTTGTAGTTCCACATTTACAAAAGGTAATCCTCCTCTGTTTTACACGTTATAAACACGTAATTCACACTTGTAGTTCCACATTTACAAAAGGTAATCCTCCTCTGTTTTACACGTTATAAACACGTAATTCACACTGGTAGTTCCACATTTACAAAAGGTAATCCTCCTCTGTTTTACACGTTATAAACACGTAATTCACACTTGTAGTTCCACATTTACAAAAGGTAATCCTCCTCTGTTTTACACGTTATAAACACGTAATTCACACTGGTAGAATCCACAATATTTTGTACATGTTTATGATGAACAGAAAACACAGAACTAAGTTCTCGTAATTAGATGCCTCTTACCAAATCAATTCAGAAATGTTCTAAAGGCCTGGTTGGTTATCAGTATTTATCTGACACTCAATAAGGAATCCCTTCAGTTTTAAACAAAATATTTCTTGGAATTTTGTTTTGATTTAAACAGGAAAACTCTGTAAATATTTATTTTCCTGCTATTTCAAGTTATTTAACATTGAAACTTTTCGTACAAGTATCACGTGAAAAACAACCAAAACAGAGATAGATAAACAGTTCAAACTAATAATGACGGAGCTACGTATCATGGATATATCGTAGTTACATTATTAATTAATATGCTCAGGCTCAGTATACGATTAACTGCATGAGACCATCAGCAGTTCAAAACGTTTTATGTACTATGCCTATTAATAGGTCATGTATATATTTTTTCTCAGGTTAAACAAATAGCTTCTTGATATACAGCTACACTATAATACATAGAATGTGTTTACACAGTACAATATATCCGGCAAATATACATTACATTTCTTTATGAAAATCAACTGTTTTATGTTTTCACGATGCTGAGTATCTGAGTACAGTTTCTTTCTAGAAAATGTGTACACAAACCTACCGGTAACGAATCCGTTGTTTTTTTCAAATTGAAGTTTAATCTATCGCTGTTTAAAGTTTATGGTAGAAGCTGAATATATTTTTATTCGCCACACAGTAAGCGTTACTAAAGATCGAAACGAAACTGCTTCAGTCCGGCAGGTGGCACTGCGAGATAAAATACAATACAGTATATGGAACCACGGTTCAAGTCTCTACTGATTATTTTCAGGCTTGTGTCATAATTAAATGAAAAAAAAATCATATCACATGAATGAAGTGTTGGTTGACAAGAATGTGAGTGATGGATTCTGGATCCGAAGGTTCGTGGTTCGCACTTCACACTTTGAGATCTTGAGTGCGTTATAAGAAAAGGGTAAAATCCATCTATTCGAAAAGGATAACACGAGATTTGGCAATTAGTGCCGATGATTAGTTACTTTCTCTCTAGTCTATCATATAGAAATTAGAATAGGCCTGCAAAGATAGCCTTTATATGGCTTTAGGTGAATATCAGAAACAAAAGCGTAAAGCATAACAAAAATCCCTACAAGTGTTTAAATTAGGTGTGAAATCAGCGTCAATGAACTTCTGTGAACTATCCTGCTAAAATATGATAAATAAGTTCTTTCTTTACCGGATAGTGGCGCAGAGTAGTTGTTCATTCTTTTCCTTTTTGCAATGTTTGTTTTTCTGTCAATTTTTTTTGCGAAAGGCTACTAGAATTGTCTCTGAACCATCCGTCACTAATTTTGAAGTAATGAACTTTTACAAACACCACCAACCGCCAACTCTTTGCCTTCTGTTTATCGGCGAACAGTCTGATTGACCATCAAGTTATAACGTCACCATAACTGTAAAGACAAACATGTCCGGCGACGGATTTCGATCTCGCAACTCCCACTTTGGGAGTTAAGCGCCCTAAACACCTAGTTATGTCACTTCTACTTCTCTCTTTTGTACTTTTTTTAATTTCGCGCAAAGCTACACGAGGGCTATCTACCCTCGCCGTCCCTAATTTAGCAGTGTAAGACTAGAGGGAAGGCAGCCATTCACCACCACACACCGCCAACGAGTAGTGGGATTGACTGTCACATTTTAACGTCCCAACAGCTGAAAAGGCGAGCATGTTTGGTGCAACGGATATTCGAACCCGCGACCCTCGGATTATGAGTCGAGTGCCTTAACCACCTGGCCCTGCCGGGCCTACTATTGTTTGGAGAGCGATATAAATACATATTCGTTAAGTTTCACATTCATATTTTCAGTACTTATTTATTATGTACATTTACACGTATAAAAAGCTAATACATTACGAACTAACAGTGTTATGATCCACTTCTACGCATTGTTTCATTTACATATAATCATACTGATGTGCTGGATAAGGTGATAAAAAAAATGGCTGCGCATGCGTACTAGTTAGTTTCTTATGTCGCTGTTATAGGTTCAAGTAGACAGGCTTTAAAGTAGTATATATGGAAAATAAGACAAGGAAATAGGGTTTTTTCCGGTTAATGAAGATGGAATTGGTGCTGCTTGGTTTTTATTCTTAACGTATTATCCTGCTGCAAGTCGTAGTTCTGGTTAATTTTCTTTGTTTAATGAAGTAACTCCAGAGATCCTTATATCGTCTTTGCTGTGTAGCCGTCTCGAAGAGTTTTATTACTTGTCGAAACTAATGAGAACTCGAAGGACTTCCTGAAGCTTTTTTCCAAGCCTCTTATGATAAGAACCTACTGAGTAAACGAAGAAACAAGAAGGACGACAAATGAAATTGTAAAACAGTTCTTCGCCGGAGCATGGCCGAGCGCGTAAGGCATGCGACTCGTAATCCGAGGGTCGCGGGTTCGCGCCCGCGTCGCGCTAAACATGCTCGCCCTCCCAGTCGTGGGGGTGTATAATGTGACGGTCAATCCCACTATTCCTTGGTAAAAGAGTAGCCCAAGAGTTGGCGGTGGGTGGTGATGACTAGCTGCCTTCCCTCTAGTCTTACACTGCTAAATTAGGGACGGTTAGCACAGATAGCCCTCGAGTAGCTTTGTGCGAAATTCCAAAACAAACAAACAAATCTTCGCCGGATGCTCAAACTTGTCCTACTATAAGACAAAGAATAAAATTTAAAAATTAGAACAGTAATCGTTCAGGAAATAAAAGCTGATGTTTTATTCAACAACGATGTTTTCAGCGGCGTCTCGCCGTAGGATTTGGTAACACTTCTTTCGATACATCTTGAGAAACAGACAAGCACATCAGTTCTGGGCTACTCATGTCATTCAATGCGTGTCCGAGAACGTGTTTTATTCCTTTTAAAGAAAATGTGAAGTTGGCTTGTTGAAAAGTCTTTATAACCTCAGCTACTAATGAACCAACTGTAAAAAATCGAAAACTGTACTTCATCACTAACCGAAAACAAATTCAAGTATTATACAGGGTGGCCCGTAAGTCCCTACCCATCCATATGTTATTATGTTATATTCAATTACGCATGTATTATAAATTTGTTTCTTTTTTTTTCAGAGAAATATGGCCGATGTAAGCCCATTTACACTTGAAAATGTCTCGCAGAACATGGCATCGCATAATATTATGCAGCGAGAACGAGGGACAGCACACAGATACACTGGATACATAAGATATATGGATGGGTTGTGACTTACGGTCCACCCTGTATACATCGTTCTGGTTGCGACCACATACTGCAGTAACTAGCAGACCTAATATTAGGCTAAATGTTCAGTGCATTTTCCGAAAGAATCAGTATACTGAGGTAACTAACAGCTCATGTTCTGTTGGTACCCGCATACTGTGGTAACTAAAAGGTTAAACAATCCGTTCATATCCTGTTTAAACTCATATGCTAAAATATTCAAGAAAAAGTTAGGGCTAGGCTAAACGACTCGTGATGTTCTGTCGGAACCTATGTAATGCAGTAACTATTAGACTTACAGTTAGGCTAAATTCTCCGAGTTACCATGTTACAACAACTGACTAAATATAGATATATTCGAGTACGTGTAAAATAAAAACAATAAAATCGGAATTATTAAGCACATGAATTAAAAAACATGCCAATAAAAAACCTGAATATGTGTGTAAAAATGCACACAAATATATGTTCATTCCGAGTTTGAAAAGAGCCACGTTCGTCTGTTTTAAAACAGGTATTACTATTATACCACGTTCGTCTGTTTTAAAACAGGTATTATTATTATACCACGTTCGTCTGTTTTAAAACAGGTATTACTATTATACCACGTTCGTCTGTTTTAAAACAGGTATTATTTTTATACCACGTTCGTCTGTTTTAAAACAGGTATTATTATTATACCACGTTCGTCTGTTTTAAAACAGGTATTATTATTATACCACGTTCGTCTGTTTTAAAACAGGTATTATTATTATACCACGTTCGTCTGTTTTAAAACAGGTATTATTATTATACCACGTTCGTCTGTTTTAAAACAGGTATTATTATTATACCACGTTCGTCTGTTTTAAAACAGGTATTATTATTATACCACGTTCGTCTGTTTTAAAACAGGTATTATTATTATACCACGTTCGTCTGTTTTAAAACAGGTATTATTATTATACCACGTTCGTCTAAAAGGCAGAAGCTTACACTTAACAATTGCTTTCCATTTTTATGTTTGTTCTGTTAGGATTTCATTTCAATCTTATAACTTAAGTACGAAAAATAACTTTAAATAAAACAATAAAATGTCGACAGAAGTTGTGTAGGTAATTAAATATGTAGATAGAATGATAACGGATGGTTAAAAGTTTTATTCTCTCTTTTTACCCCATAAAAAAGGCTTGTATATACTTACAAGAATACAAAACGTAATATCGGCCATTAGGCTCACATGGTTAATAATAACTAATCTAATTGCGTAATGACATGAACTTGTTGCTGTAGGGGGAAGGGTTCTGTAGTCTCACAAATCACCCTAACACTATATATAAGCTAGCCAGGGTCACCGCGATACATTTGGGAGTCTACTTATCATAAAGATTTATCTTAGACATGTACGAAGAGAAAGGTACATATGTCTTTCCATGAGAGCTCTTTCACGTGCAGTGTGATGTCACTTTCTTCGTGCAAAGTAAATAAAACCTGTCCCACATGGGATTTTCTACCATTAAAGTCCATTTCATCTTTCTAGAATCAGCTGGTCTTTTCAACATGCTAGAGGATAATGCATGTAATTTGGAGACTCAGTAAGACTATTTCTCACTCTCTATCTCTTAATAATTACCTTTGATTGGAACCGAGATTAATGAGAAACATAAAATCATCCTTAAAGATATTTTCAGTCTCAGGATATGTAAGAAACCTATTTAAATTATGTGTTAACTAATTAAATAGTAATTTTATTCTTATAATACGTCGCCCCAGTGTAATTCTACGCACTTATAACGTTAACATCCGGGGTTCGATTCCCCTCGGTGCATGCAACAGATAGCTCAATGTGGCTTTAATCTAAGGCAAACAAATAAGTTTGAGGCTCAGCGGTACGTCTAAGGACTCGTGGTGGGCATAGCACGGATAGCCCATGGTGTAGCTTTGCACGTCACAGCAATTAAAGATACTTATCATACGTTTTGTTAAGTAGAAAACATTTCAGTATTAAGGTTTCTAAATATCGAAATGCTGTTTTAAAAACGTAAGTTATCAAAAACTTAGATTTCTGTTTACTCTCTCTCTTATACACATTATTATATATATATAACCAAACCATATGCACAGTAAGTTCTATATAAAACCAAAACATATACACATTATTATATATATATAACCAAACCATATACACAGTAAGTTCTATACAAAACCAAAACATATACACATTATTATATATATATAACCAAACCATACACAGTAAGTTCTATACAAAACCAAAACATAAACACATATATAACCAAACATATTATTATATATATATAACCAAACCACATGCACAGTAAGTTCTATACAAAACTAAAACATATACACATTATTATATATATATAACCAAACCACATGCACAGTAAGTTCTATACAAAACCAAAACCATATACACATTATTATATATATATAATCAAACCATATGCACAGTAAGTTCTATACAAAACCAAACCATATACACATTATTATATATATATAATCAAACCATATACACAGTAAGTTCTATACAAAACCAAAACATATACACATTACTATATATATATAACCAAACATATACACATTATTATATATATAACCAAACATATACATTCACATGTAGATATAGTCCTTAAGCTCTTTTTATGTTATTGTTCGATCTTCTTTATTATTTCGTATAGATTTCGTGCATATAACATAAAATATAAAAGAATAATTTGTAATAAATATTTAGCGTCTGTTTAAATAGAAAGAGGTAAGAGACCAGAAGTAACAGTCGTTAGGGAAGCATAGCTGGAATCGCGCATCTGTTAAAATTATCACTAGGTGTCTGTTACAGAAAGGATAATCAAATAATAAGAGGCATATTTTATATAAAATTATTAAATATAATAAAAAGTGAGTATTTTCCTCCAAAAACAGAAAAAAAGTACATTTAAGTAAAAACTTTAATAAAAGAATGGAGAAGAAAAGAAAGTATATCTGCTAAGCCTAAACTAATTTATTCATAATTCTTAGCTAGGTTTTAGTGCATGTGGCTTAAATATGTAGTTTATTCAGGTATTTTATGTTTAGTTTAAAGGTAACATTCGAATGTTTTTATTATAGATTCTCAATACAATTACACCCTGAAGGACAGGTGGCTTTGAAGACGCGAAACAGGACGAAAATAATAAAGAAAAAAAAAAAACAGAAAAAAAATTGCAGCATTTTGTTATACACGCATGTGCGCGGAAACATCTATAAGTTTATATGAGTTTGCGTGTTATTATGCTTGAGGGAACCATAACACAACAGAGAAACAGTGTAGGTTTATGTGTGTTCCAGTTTTCATGTGTTGGACTGTTGCAACAATAAAAAATAAACGTATATATATAGCTAACAATAATCCACTAACTACTTTATCATCGAATCAAATTTTAAAGTTACGATACACAATATGTTGCGGGTTCGGATCGCATTTCCATCAAACATGCTCGCCCTTTCAGCCGTGGGGGCATTATTATGTGCAGTCTATCTCATTATTCCTTGGGAAACGTGTAGCCTAAAGAGTTGGTGGTGGGTGGTGATGACTAGATGCTTTCCCTCCAGTCTTTCACTATGAAATTAGGGACGGGTAGCGCAAATAGCCCTCGTGTAAGTTTGCGCGAAATTCAAAACAAACCAAACAAACAAAACTCGAGATATTTTCCCAGACATACCGCTGAGGTCTAGTGTACCTGACCCTCTAGGGTATACAAATATATATACCCAACCACCAGAGAGAGAGATCAAGATATTTAGGTATTACAGTTCGTAGGCCCAGTATAAACACTATGAGAGTGTAAGCGCCCTCTGTTAACACAATATAAATCATCATGTTTGTTTTCAAATAACTCAGTTATAGCCCAGTACAAAATCACAAAACATTTACGTTGAACATATGTACTCTAAGGCATAGATCATACTTAATTATATAATGTTATCAGAGTTAATCCTATAACATATATTATCGCATGTGTCCAAAGACAGTCTGATGATAACTGTGTAAAATATATAAAACACGTGTTTAAAATACATAAAACACGTGTTTGAAATACATAAAACACGTATGTAAAATATATAAAACATATGTGTAAAATATATAAAACACGTGTTTAAAATACATAAAACACGTGTTTGAAAATATATAAAACATATGTGTAAAATATATAAAACACGTGTTTAATATACCTAAAACACGAGTTTAAAATACCTAAAATACATGTGTAAAATATACAAAACACATGTGTAAAATATATAAAACACGTGTGCAAGATAGATAAAACGCGTGTGCAAAATATATAAAATACAAGTGTAAAATATATAAAGCACGTGGTGCCGTAACAACACCGTATCAATCTACCAACTGCTCCCGATTTATTGGACTTGGTCTGAAAATGACTAGACATAAGTCAAACTGAAGACAATAAATTAATGTGGTTATTACAGTCTAAACAAAAGCAAATAGAAGTGTACTGAGAGTACTGATGATTTTTGGTTGTTGTTTTTTTTACTTGTTTCAAGTAATAATGAGTTTTCTTCTTTCATTTTAATTTTTAACGCTTAGACAAGGGGCTGATACCTCAGCAGTACGAGCAGACAACTTTTGGGTGGCTCTTGTTTGATCGGACAACGTAATTTGACACTCACAAAGTACCTACTACCCCAACGTGCAAGACGCGTTTTAGAAGCAACGATTTCTAGTGAAAATAAATCCTCGGATTCACATCAACCACTAGGACACGTCCGTCCAAGCACTCAAAATTCTTACCTAATTAGGAAAAAGACGACGTAACCAACAATGTGGCTTTATCTTCTCAGGCTGAGCAAGAAAGACAGTGGATAATTATTAGTCAAGAGATCTATCGAAGAACCATTGCTCCTTTGTCTGTTCTAGAGTAAAGTCATTTTCAGCCTTCTGAAGTTTCCAGTGCGGAGAACTGAACCCAGAGTTTTAGCAAGGTAACTGTGTAAACTGTCGCATCGGAGAGGTATTGCAGAACAATAATAACGACTCCAATGATAGCTTGGATGTTCAGGTAACTTTCCGATATTTAAATCAAACGAATAGAAATTTCTTGACTCGTGTACCCATACTTATGTTCCAATATTTGTTTGAACAGAGATATTTCTTACAATAAAAAATCATCTTCGATCCGTTAAACGAAAAATGTGATATCTTAGAATTTAGAAAAAATGCGAAAATGTAGCTATAATTCGTTTTTAGTAACAAAAAAAAAAAAATTCAGGGAAAAGTTATTTAGTTACTCACGGTGACAAATATTTACACAACTTTCATCCAGCACGTATTTAGAGTCTAATCCCTTCCTAAAAGTCTGACAGGTGCCAGAGAAAAATTCAAAGAAACTATTCAACACGTCAAGACATTGCGCTACGATGTTCTTCAAAAGAAGGCCTACTTAATATATAATTTATGAAACGCAAATATTCGTTTGATTGCATTTGTGTGATTTTTTCTATTTATAACAAAGCTACAACGGGCTATCTGCTGTATCTAACGAGGGAATCGAACCCTTGATTTAAGCATTGTAAATCCGAAGACTTAAACGTTGACCTATCGGAGGACATTTTAGTTCAAACAAAATACGTGGCTCGGCACATCCAAGTGATTAAAGCACGCGACTCGTAATCTGAGGGTCGCGGGTTCGAATCCCCGTCGCACCAAACATACTCACCCTTTCAACCGTAGGGGCGTTATAGAATTATGGTCAATCCCTCTGTTCGTTGGTAAAAGAGTAGCCCAAGAGTTGGCAGTGAGTGGTGATGACTAGCTGCCTTCCCTCCAGTCTTTTACTGCTAAATTAGGGACGGCTATAGCAGATAGCCCTCGTGTAACTTAGCACAAGATTTGAAAGCAACCGAAACCAAAATATGTTCAGAAAGGTGGCGTTTTATTTAACTTTTCTGTTTTAATGTATGTAGTTCATCTACTTTTAAGAGTAAACTCAAAATACAATGGTGTTTATATATATATATATATATATACATCACCAATTTTACAAATTTAACTCTTAAAAATTCAAAAACATTCACAGCGTATTTTTCCGCACCATTCATCTCACATTAAGCCTCACAAAGGTGGTGAAGTTACGAAACGTAAGAAATAAAATGAAGTTTTCTCATACACCCACTCATCCACCCTTCTAAAAACTCATTCATCAGGTACTATTGTTGTCTGCAAGTTTCACATTGTCAAGAAAACGAACAAGGTGAAATAAAACAACTCATTTTAACGACGACTTTGAAAACAACGTTTCGGGCAACCGTCCTTCATAAGCTTTCGCATGAAACGTTTTCAAACACGTTCGTAAACTTATCCTATTATTCAATGTCGTTTGTTTCCTTGCACATTTCAACTAAACTCAAGTTAGCATACGTTACGTTGGTCCCTAAGTTATTGGAACTGTGCCAAATTACGAGCCAGTTCGACTGATATGAACATGAGAGTGGTATTTACCACAAAACTTTGATTGAAAAACTTCCATCAGTTTGGAAACTATACAAACTTAACAAATATGTTAACCACAGTGCCCTTTATTTTATGATAGGAGACAACTGCTCAATACGCGTGTTATTAACAACCCTATTAATATATATTAATCACAGTGCCCTCTACGTCTTCTTATTTCGGATGGGAGAAACAATCAACAACATTCAAGTTAAGTCAGTTTTACTGGGATGTTAACTCAGTATTTTCTACTTCGGGATTGCAGATACTTGATGTAGCTTGTAAACTTTACCAAAGTATTAGTCAAAATACACCTCTATCCTCTGATTGGATAAACTGTCCCAGTATAAGGAATAATAGCAACATTGAAACACAGCTCCCTATATCCTCTATTGAGAGAAAATTGTTTAAATATGATATGTGGACTGTAAGCAACACTACTGAGATATTAGCTACAGTGCCCTCTAGTGTCTGATAGGAGAAACTGCTTATTACATGGATTACTAACAATCCTACTAATATATATTAACCATATATATATATGGTCAGAAACTACTTAAATATCAGATATATACACAATAAGCAAAACTACTAAGATATCCACCGCAGCGCTCTCTACTGTCCGACGGGAGAAAACTGCACAGTATGTGGACTATAGAGTAACGATTCTAATATATTAGCAGCTCTTACCCTCCCTTTATTGTAGACGTCCGGAGTTATTGAACTAATGTTTTCTTTCAATGTTATTTTGTATACAAACTTTAAAACAAATAGAACGTTGTTTTAAAGTTTACCTAAACAAGACAGATTTTAAAGTAACAATGCGTATGCTTATTGAATGTTGTTTATTACTGAATGTTTTTTGGGGCCAATCTAAATTTTTAAGGAAATATCTATATATATTACACATGTCATATCTTCCTTCCTCTTAGTTTTATGTTTATATTAAACATGTTATTTCTTCCTTACCTGTTGATTTTGTGTTTATATTACACATGTTGTGTCCTCCTTCTTATTGACTTTGTGTTTATATTACACGTGACTTAGTTTTCTGTTTATATTACACATGACTTAGTTTTCTGTTTATATTAAACATATCATGTTTTCTTTCTTCTTGGTTTTATGTTCATTGTACACAAGTTACTTCTTTATAACTAAGTTTTGTTTTGGTATTACACCCATCACCTCTTCCTTTCTGTTAGTTTCATGTTCGTATTACATATACCACCCGCACGGCGTTTTCATATTCAACATATTAGTTGTTTCTTTGTTTTTCTTCCAACGTTTTACGTCCACATTACGTTACTTTCTATTTACCCTAAGTTTATTGTTTTTGTGGATTGTTTGCACACGAGCCAGAACAAGTTACGATACAAGTATTGTTTTCACAGTATCATTACTGCTACTCTCGTGGAGAAACACTGCATCTCTTGTTGATGTAACTGAGGGATATTAAAACTCAGACAATAAGCTACAATAAAAGTTCTTTCTCGAACTTCGTCTCTATGGTGTTCAATTACGATTTCGCCATCTCTAAGTGGAGTCCAAAAACTAAACACTACAACAGTGCCTAAAAGTACCGTCAAAACACTAGGCAATAGCTATTCGTGAAATTAATAATGGTGTTGAGTCTGTTTCGGTACATAACGTAAAAATACATAAAAAAACTGTTTTTATTAACACCGTATTAGATACTACCCGAATAAGACTTTTTTTTTTCTAACAATAAGGCGGTACTTACCGTAACACATTGGCCAAGGTATGACGTCGAATGGGAGAGATGTTTAAGTATTGACAAGTTGTATTTTTCTCACAGGAAATAGACATCGGGATGATGTGTTAATGAATTATTACATGAACTATCGCTACTCCCGACTGTGGCAACACGGAGTCTCTTGGCCACTTGTCTGAGGTATAGTCATATATACAACGCTTGGAGAAAGCCACGTTTATTCGCAAATGGTTTAAGCTACAAGTCACGTGAAGAACAGTTAAGTAACCATATAAAAACAAATTCAGATGTTAGGCTAATGTTGCTGGCGTGTGGTTTGCACTGATTATTTCTCGATTTTTTTCTCGATTTTTATTGTTCAAAATAATTAATAAAACAGGTGATCCTTTTATAAGAGTGTGTGTGAATTTTTAGATTAGACAAGTTCGTTTTAAACGTTACCTATTTAAGGAGTAAACAAAATAACTTATTGCTGATAAGTGTTATGTTTTCACTGTAAATACACACCTATTTTACATTTCTCTTCATATAATTAAGCGAATGTTACTACTATGTTTTTATCTTCCTCTACCTTCCTGAGAAGCAGTCACCGCACTGACAGCAAGCCAATGTCTCAACACCAGGGTTAATGGATTCTCATTATTTTCACAAAATTAAGAAAGTTATACTTCATGTTATTAGCAGATTAACAATATCGGTGGCCCGGTCTGAGGGTCGCGGGTTCTCATCCCCGTCGCGCCAAACATGCTCGCTCTTTCAGCCGTGGGGGCGTTATAATGTTACGGCCAATCCCACTATTCGTTGGTAAAAGAGTAGCCCAAGAGTTGGCGGTGGGTAGTGATGACTAGCTGCCTTCCCTCTAGTCTTATACTGCTAAATTAGGGACAGCTAGCACAGATAGCCCTCGAGTAGCTTTGTGCAAAATTCCAAAAACAAAACAAACAAACAAACAATATCGAATCTTGAATTTTAGCTTTGTATAACCGTAGAGTTGCCTTCAGGAACGATTAATGTTGAATTAAAAGTTTTTTGTTTTTAACTTAAAATATATCCTCGTCCCACCAAACATGAAGGTTATGTAGGTTATTATGTGAGAGTCAATCCCCCTATTCGTTGCTAAACGAGTAGCTCAAAGTGTTGGCTCTGGGTGATAATGTCAAACAGCCTTCTCTCTAGTCTCTCAACTCTCAGTAAGCGACGCTTAGTGAAGATAGTCCTCGTGTCGCTTTGTGCGAAATTCATGTCAGAAAACATAAACCTAAAACATATTTTAACACAAAAGAATTTTTTCGTGTGTATAAGAAAAACTCCAGAAATCACCTTTCTCTCAGGTTGTTTATCGGTTGTATATAGTAATACGATTGTTCATTTTGTTCACAACGTTTCATAAGGTTTACCTGACGTCATCTGTTGAGAGACGTGATCTGTTGTTGTTTTTTTTAAACTCACCCTTGGAAATAAAACATTTTATCAACTCAGAACCATAGAGGTCGTTGTTTCAGTAAAATGTTTTATACAAGGAAACGTGACAGTATATCAATAACATTCTGAGGTTTTTGAGGCCATACTGTTTTAAGGTCCAGAGGAGAGAAGATATACAAATAATAATTCATTATACGTAATTACTTAATATTAATTCATGTTTAGAAGTAAGTATACAGTGCCAGTACAAGTCTTTATATGTTATTACCTAATAATAATTCACGTTTAGATGTAAGTGCCATTTTCAACCATACATATGAAAGAACATTAAATACGACTGAATCGTATATGGCAGAACTCAACTCGTGAGAAGAGTTGAAACATCTAGAAGGAAAGCAGTTGAAACCCACGTTTAACCACATTAGAGACATCATTCACATCGTAAGTTTAACCACATTAGAGAAATCATTCGAAACCTAAGTTTAACCACATCAGAGAAATCATTCGAAACGTAAGTTTAAAAATATTAAGGAAATTGTTCGAAACCACATTAGAGGGAATTATACAATAGCAAAGTTTAACCATATTAGAGGGAATTATACAATAGCAAAGTTTAACCACATTAAAGGGAATTATACAATAGCAAAGTTTAACCACATTGGAGGGAATTATACAATACCAAAGTTTAACCATATTAAAGGGAGTTAGAGAAAACCTAACTTTATCCATATTAGAATAATATAGTTTAAAAATAAGTTTATCACGTCAGAAAAAAAATTGCGAAATCTAAATTTAATCACATTGAAGGGAAACATAATTAGAAACGCAAGTTTAACAATAATAGTAGAAACTACTTGAAATCTAAATCTAAACACATTAGATAATTTGTTTTTTAGAACTTTGACTACGTTAGTAGTGAAGGGTCGCGGGTTCGAAACCCGGTCGCACCAAAACATGCTCGCCCTCCCAGCCGTGTGGGCGTTATAATGTGCGGTCAATCCCACTATTAGTTGGTAAAAGAGTAGCCCAAGAGTTGGCGGTGGGTGGTGATGAATAGCTGCCTTCCTTCTAGACTTATATTGCTAAATTAGGGACGACTAGCGCAAATAACCCTCGAGTAGCTTTGCGCGAAATTAAAAACAAACAAACAAAAAACGTTAGTAGCGGAAAACAGTGAATAAATACACAAACATTTTTGTCATATTTAAAGTGAAACATCGTTAAAGCCTGTCACTTTTGAATTCTAAGAACTCGTGAGTGAAAGAATAGGCGAATATGTAATACAACATCAGTCGCATTACATCAGCTATGTCAGAGTGAAACGTATAGGTAACAACTACAGTATATCATGTACGTGTGACAAAGTGCCTTTGATCCGTTAAAAGTTTTAAATACTTTGTTAAAAGTGGAAGTTAGAAGAAAACCAAATTGAGAAGAGGAGTTCAAGGGTCACTGATATTGCAGCTCTGAGATAATTCCCAAATGATTGGTGTTTCAAGATATTATTGACAGTTTTATGTTTACATTGTGAAGGGAAGCGAAGCGAATCCTAGAAATAAACGATATTTGTACAGCTATCTGAAATTTGAACTTCCACCACTGTGACATTTTAACGACTCCAAACAGTTCTTTACTGTTGTTACTTTTGTGTATTTTCCCAGGTGATCAGGTCGTCATACGTAATACAGAGTTTCTTGTGTACATGTATCGGTATTTAGTGTTTTTTAAAACGTCAATCCAGTGTGATTTTTAATCTTCAGGCCTAGCTCTTATATGAAAGATCTGTTATTGTGGCTTAACGTACTAAACTACAGGACTTACAGGTTATAAAAACAAAATGGTGGATACTGGCTTTTAGTTTCGTGAGACAAGCAGTGTGATAACTGGCGCATGTGCACTACACATTGATAAAGCTTATAATTGCTCAAGACTGTTCGCTTCTCTTCGAATATTGTTCAGTTTGCTTGCTTTTGTTTTTAAATTTCGCGCAAAGTCACATGAGAGCTACTAGCGCGAGTCGTCCCTAATTTAGCACTTTAATACTAGAGGAAAAGGAGCTAGTTATCACTACCCACCGCCAACTCTCGGGCTACTATTTTTAGCAACGAATAGAGGAATTGAGTTTTACATTATAACGCCCCCACGGCTGAAAGGGCGAGCATGTTGGTGTAACGGGGATTCGAATCCGCGGCCCTTAAATTACTAGTCTGTAGCCTTGACTGTATTATTCAATCTCTTGCATGTACAACCTATGTGTCTTAGAGCCTCGGATGTCCACTACGAAAACTATATTTTTCAGACACTCGGATGTACACCTCGCAAACTATGTTTGTTAACCCCCATATGTGCAGCATACAACCTATATTTATTAAACCCCCTAATTTGCACTACACAATCTACACTTATTAGACCTCCAGATGTACAATACACAAACTGTACCTGTTAGACCCCCTGCACAACTTTTATAACATTGTTTATTGGAACAGTTTAACGAAGTTTAGTTACAATATTTTAAGCAAAAATGTGATATTTTTACAGTCATGTGTCTCACTGAAAGGTTCACCAACAAGCAGTAAAAGTAGCGTCAAGTTGAAATAAACAAAGAGTTATCGGGTTCTTTATGAAATGTCAGTTGTGGTTATTTTCAGGCGAATTATAAGAGTTGAAATTTTTGTTTCATTTTCGAAATCAGAACAAATTCATATCGGTTTATCACTGAAGTTTCATTGTTTATTTTCACACGCTCCAACTCCGACGTGGTCAGATGGTTAAGGCGCCCGACTTGTAATCTGAGAGTAGCGAGTTCGAAACCCCCTCACACCAAGCATGCTCACCCTTTCAGCCGTGGGAGCGTTATAATGTGACTGTCAATCCTACTATTCGTTGGTAAAAGAGTAGACCAAGAGTTGGCGGTAGACGGTTTTGACTAGCTGCCTTCCTTCTAGTCTTACGCTCCTAAATTTGGGATAGCTAGCGCAGATAGCCCTCGTGTAGCTTTGCGCCAAATTGGAGATTATGCAAAACAGAACAAACCAATTGATCGTGTCTTAGTTCTTCGCTTTACTTCGAGATAAGTCAGAATGTTTAGTCTAATTGTCTTTGGCATAAGTGAGTTTGATAATAAAGAATAACAACTGAACGATAAGATATTAACATAGTTTTGTGTCTATTGCTGAAATGTTCTCTGCTTCATAATTACTTCATAATGTCATGGATTGAATTGATTATTTCGCTTCATTGTAATATTTGTACTTTAAGGTTCTAATAATGTATAAATGCCTGTAAAACATAGTACACTATTAAACTAAAGTTATCATATGTTTTGAAAGCTATATTAAAAGTTTATAAACGTTACGTTATGTTACGAATCACAGGATGTTTACGTTTAAACATTGGTAAAATACGGTGATCCGGTAGAACAGCGATAAGTTTAGTGACTTAAAACGCTTAAATCCACGATTCGATTAGTTCAATTTCTAATTGCTCAAGTCACGTGATTAAAGACACTCGAGTCTCGATAGCGGTACCGCAACCTGGAATCGTCGGGCTGTCCAACCTTTCAGCCGGTGGGGCGTTATAATGTAACAGTCAATCTCACTCTTAGTTGATAAAATGGTAGCCCAAGAGTTGACGGCGGGTGGTGATGACTAGCTGCTTTCCCTCTAGTCTTACACTGCTAAATTAGAGACAGCTAGCGTATATAGCCCTCGTGTAGCTTTGCGCGAAATTCAAAAAGAAACAAACAGACAAAGAAAAACAAACAGACCCTCAACAATTTTTGAAGTATGTAGTTTGGAATACTTTTTTTTTCTTATGACAAATGATACAAATTTTCACGATAGATAAAAGATTTCCCGGAAAAGAGTGATGAAAAGATTAACGCTAATGCTTGAGCAAATTAGCTCATTAATAAGCACCAAAGTCTCATATGACAGCTCTACTACATCCAACATTTATACTGTAATTACAAACGACTCATTCATCTTTAAGAGACAGGTCTACTTGTTCCAAAGTGATGTGGTCTTCATCGAGTTTTATTGAATATGATTTACCAACCTTGTTCATGTTAGGTTTTTGTTGTTTTTCGGTCATAAACAGTTAGTTTAACAGAGATATCCATGCATCGATTGTATTAAAAGAAAGATTCTAATAGTATTGAGGATAATTAAATAGTTTGTGAGAAGGGGGTATAAATGTTATCAACATCGTCCTTGTGTTGTAAATGTAGTTTTGTAACACTCCGAAACTAACGATGAAAATTACAAGAGATACAAAAGTTTACAGCCTAAATAAAACTTTGACTCCAAGTTCCAATCACTTTAAGTGTCCCATCGCATTAAACAATGTTGTCGAATTCAAATAAATCCTCAAGGTGACTGGTTGCGCCATCACTCAAATAGAAATAGATTGCGAATCGACCTAGGGCGAACATTAAAAAGGTTGTTATGACGCCATCTATCAAACGGTTCACAGAGTTATTACAAAAAAAACATACAACTAGGAGCCTTCGGCATTGAACTGGGGTTTTAAAGCTAATTCATTTAAAAAAGCGTAAACGATATCTCTCTAGATAACGTTCTCACGAGATATCCGACAGCTATCAAGTCTCCACAATAAGTGTATTGACAGAAGATAGGCAGGTTGTTCCTATGAGTCGATCTCTGGATTTTGGAGGTGTCAATCGGGGTTTTAATCTATGTACTATACCACAAAGTTAATATTCCCATTTAAAGCCGCGTGTGTATTATAGGAGTAACAGTTAATCTCTTACTTTAGGTGGTAGGTTACTTCTAACTGGGTGAATAGTACAAAATTAGGAACGGCGACAACTAACCCTCATAGGTTTGCCATAAATAAAAATACAACATTTAATATACAGTATCTTTATAACATAAAACATTTATAATATCACTTTGGTAACACTTTTGGCTTGATGTTCATTATAAAGTTGAACAGTCAGTCAGGTACATTGCCAGCACTAGTCTTAGCGTCTTCGTTTTTCCTATTATCGAATTTTGCCTCAACCCACCAGAGGGCTACCGCGCCAGTCGTCCATGATTTTGAAGTGATAGTGAGACAGCTAGTTATTAAAATCCACTGCTAATTCATTGGCTATTTGTTTGCCAACGAATAATATGAATGACAGTCACATTATAACACACCCATGACTAAACGGGCGAACATGTTCGGTGACGGGATTCGAACTTCCAACCCGAAAATTGTATTACGAGTCTAGGAAACTAGCCACCATGATATTCCAGGTTGTCGTTTTAACCACAGTATGCTATTGGAACTAGATGATGTCTTATTTATAACAAAAAGTCACGTTAAAAATACTGACCACGTGAAGAACCGTCTATAAACATCTAAGATACACATCACAAAGGTGAATATCAGCTATTGGTTTTGTCGTATAATCAAAACACTGTAAATGCAGAATAGTTAATCTTAATAGCATGAAAGTTAAACAAACCGTACATTACAAAATTTGGTTTATATTTACAAATTATATATTCGAAAACAGCCATCATATTTTCATTTACCACCGATATATACTGGTCAACAACACGACAATAAATCGTACAGTCTGATTTTCCAAGTATATATGACAATGTGATATACACTGTTCAACAACACGACGTCAAATCGTATGGTATGTTTGTCCAAGTATCAGGTCATCCCATAAGTAATGTCCGAAAATCTAACACAGAAAATGCATTATCATTTCTGTCTTTAGAAGCTTTAATGATTAGAATATGTAGTAGGACGTGTATAAAAATGTTCAGACAAATAAAAGAAACTAACTCAACTCCACTTTTTCAGATCGTTAATCAAATAAACCCTTATGAAGATGGATGTGTCTGAGGAGAACATTCGTCATATAATGTTTTGAGTTTAAAAAGGTAATAGTGCAGCAGAAACTACACGGAACATTCAAGGTGTTTGTGGTGCAGATTCTCTCAATGAAAGAAAATGTTAAAGATGGTTTCAGAAGTTCAGATCAGGTGACTACAGCTTAAGTGATGCACCACGTTCAGGTTGTCCTGTTGAGTTTAATGATCAGTTTCTGCTGGCTGCACTTGATGAAGATTGCGCTGTAACAGTTGAAAAACTAGTACAAAAGCTTAATTCAACCCGTTCTACAGTTCACTGTCATCTTCAACAGCTTGGAAAGGTGTCAAAACTAGGAAAATTGGTCCCCCATGATTTGACAGAAGCTGACCTTAGAGCACGAGTGGACATTTACACTTCTCTGCACTCTCGTGAACGTAACTCACCTTTTTTTTTGGACAGGGTAGTGATTGAAGATGAGAAGTGCATATTTTATAAAAATTTGAAGCGCCGCAGACAAAGGATCAGTGGAGGTAAACTGGCTAAAGCACAGGTCAAACTGGACCTCCACCCTAGAAAAGTCTTGTTAAGCGTTTCATGGGATATTGTTGGTCCGATCCACTTTGAGTTGCTGCCACTCAAGGTAACAATTACATCAGAATTTTATTGTCAACAGTTAGAACGCTTGAATGTTGCACTAAAAAGTAAAGAGGCCTGCTTTGATCTATCGTAAAGGTGTTGTGTAACACCAGGATAATGTACGGCCCCATAGAACAAGGATCACATCTGTAAAGATTGAAGAACTAGACTGGGAAAAACTTCCACATCCACCTTATTCTCCAGATCTTGTCCCATCTGATTATCATCTATTCCAAAGTTTGCAAAACTATCTTGATGGAAAAAAGTTTGAAACACATAAAGATATTAAAAACTACCCTACCTACATTATTTTCCTTTAAACCCCCAGAATTTTATAGAAGTGGCATTCAGAAGCTTGTGAATCGTTGGCAGGAAGTAATTAATAATAACTGAACATACATTATTGATTAAATAACATTAAAAGTGTTTGAAATCCTTTATCTTTTTCTGAAATTAGAATAGGGAATTACTTAAGGGATGACCTAATACATATATCTTACTTAATGAATGATCTGATAAGTATGACAATGTGATACAGACTGTTCAGCAACACGTCACCAAACTGTACGGTATGGTTGTCCAAGTATATACAACAATGTGATGCAGACTGTTCAGCAACACCTCACCAAACCGTACGGTATGTTTGTCCAAGTATATACAAAAATGTGATGCAGACTGTTCAGCAACACGTCACCAAACCGTACGGTATGGTTGTCCAAGTATATACAACAATGTGATGCAGATTGTTCAGTAACACCTCACCAAACCGTACGGTATGATTGTCCAAGTATATACAAAAATGTGATGCAGACTGTTCAGCAACACGTCACCAAACCGTACGGTATGGTTGTCCAAGTAATATATACAACAATGTGATGCAGACTGTTCAACAACACCTCACCAAACCGTACGGTATGTTTGTCCAAGTATATACAAAAATGTGATACAGACTATTCAGCAACACGTCACCAAACCGTACGGTATGGTTGTCCAAGTAATATATACAACAATGTGATGCAGACTGTTCAACAACACCTCACCAAACCGTACGGTATGTTTGTCCAAGTATGTACAAAAATGTGATGCAGACTGTTCAGCAACACGTCACCAAACCGTACGGTATGGTTGTCCAAGTATATACAACAATGTGATGCAGACTGTTCAGCAACACCTCACCAAACCGTACGGTATGTTTGTCCAAGTATATACAAAAATGTGATGCAGACTGTTCAGCAACACGTCACCAAACCGTACGGTATGTTTGTCCAAGTATATACAACAATGTGATGCAGACTGTTCAACAACACCTCACCAAACCGTACGGTATGTTTGTCCAAGTATATACAAAAATGTGATGCAGACTGTTCAGCAACACGTCACCAAACCGTACGGTATGGTTGTCCAAGTAATATATACAACAATGTGATGCAGACTGTTCAACAACACCTCACCAAACCGTACGGTATGTTTGTCCAAGTATATACAAAAATGTGACACAGACTATTCAGCAACACGTCACCAAACCGTACGGTATGGTTGTCCAAGTAATATATACAACAATGTGATGCAGACTGTTCAGCAACACGTCACCAAACCGTACGGTATGGTTGTCCAAGTAATATATACAACGATGTGATATAGACTGTTCAGCAACACGTCACCAAACCATACAGTATGTTTGTCAATGTTATATACAAGTTCTAAACGTTATTTGGAAGACTACAGTTTTTTTTTCATATAAAAAACTCGGGTAATAATTATCCACATGTTTTCAGTTTTGAAGTTTTACCCTTAGTTTCTATACTTAAACTGATTTTTATGGAATTTAGAAGCACTACTAGTCCGTAAATATACAAAGTCCCCCAGTCTTATGTCTAGAGATTGGAACATACTTACATTAACAGTTTTATCCAAACATAAAGTTAAAGAATCATACTCGGATACAGTATTTCCATAATAAGTTAAATGGTAAAGTTAATTAGCTGCAAACAAAGCTGATGTATGTATTTTTGTATAATAATAATGGTGCTTGAGGAATAATGTTAGTTTCATTCTGACAAGAATTTGTTTGTTTATGAATTTCGAGCAAAGCTACACGAGGGCTATCTGCGCTAGCCGTCCCTAATTTAGTAGTAGAAGACTAGAGGGAATTCAGCTGGTCATCACCACCAACCGCCAACTCTTGCGTTGCTTTTTTACCAACGAAGAGTGGAATTGACCGTTATATTATAACGCCCTCATGCCTAAAAGGAGAGCGTATTTGGTTGGGCGGAGATTTAAACCTACGACCTTTAGATTGTCAGAAATTGTAATTTTGTCATATTGTACGTGTATAACTCTATTCGTTAGATATTCACATTTGTACTTTAGTTAAAATACTAGACTCCAAAAATGTACACTGACATATCTTATTATTATTGGTTATGATATTTTAAAAGTAATTTTTTAAGAATTTATTTAAAAAACAACAACAAAAATGTTCATGGGGGATTTTTTTTGGCAGAAGGGGAAAATTCTCCCTATATACACCTCCTGAATTCCAAACTGAAAACTGTCATTTAGAAAAGTGGGTTACGTATTAAATGCACGGGAAGTAGGAAAAGGAACTCTATATAATAAATAACATTTCGCCATCTAACGCGTTCTTTCAGAGAAGTTGTCAGCATATAAACATCTGAATGACATCTTCAGGAAACAAAGGTAAGGCGGAAGAACGAGAATTTTGACGTCAGAAGAAGAGACGGAAATAAAAAGAGCTGTATTAATTTCCGTTAGTCAGTAACTCTGACGAAGTTTTCTCTCCAAGACTTTCAAATACTCTATAATTTGACGAAAAGCGAAACGAAGACTTGTTTTGGTTCGATTTGCTACCTATATCTCTCTCCTTTTTCATATTAATCTGGTTCGGCGAGGACCTGTGGCTGTCGTGCGGGACAATAATTCCGTGGTTCTCTTCCTGTTACCCCTCCGATAAAGATATCATGTCCTATATCCTAGCTTCCTGGGTGTGTTATAAAGTTCTTTGTTTGTTTTGGTATTTTTCACAAAGCTACACAAAGGGCTCTCTGTGCCCTGCCCCACCATGGGTAACGAAACCCGGTTTCCAGCAATATAAGTCCGCCGACATACCCACCGTTTCACAGGTGAGTATGCTTATAAAAGCGACGTTTATATCTCATTATTCGGTCTCATAATTGTAGCGCAAGAAATTGGCAGCGAGTGTTGTTGGTTACCTGTCTTCCATACCGTCCATATCTTCAAAATCAGGAACGGCTCGCGCAGATAGTCCTCGAGAAATTCTGCACGAAATTCAACAAAGAAACAAACAAAGCATTTGAACAGTGGGTTTTCTTTTCTTATTTTGTTATCTATCTGTCAACTACTTTTATGTTTACCTTCTTTAGTTTCAACTGGGTTTTGATTGATATGACAATCTCGAATGAAAAAACACACATATATAAGTAACGTTTATTTGTATAGAAACTTATATCTTAATGATGCAAGTCCTGTATGATTAGTGACAATATTCCTGTATATGAGATGTAAATCTGGGTTAAAAATTACTGGTGAGAAAGGTATAATAAAAATAAATTTTCAATCTAAATTCATCCATCTCTTAAAACTTCACCCAACTACTAGGCTGCTGGATGTTTCAGTTACAAACTCGAAGGCTTATATCACTAAAATTCGGTGTTTAATATTTGCAGTATGCACAGTAAAAACGACTATTGTATAACTTTACACTTAAAAAGAAAGAATGGGTAAAATAAACCCAGGATGGTGGCCACGCTAATTTATTGAACAACACATGCGGAGTGATTTATATCTATTTCACTATCGGGGTTTCTGAGTATTACGGTTGGTGATTAGGTCATTTGTAATCGAATCATATATAAGGGTAGTATAGTTACATTCCAGTATTAATATTTATTAATATTATGTTGTAGAGTGATATTTGGGTGTAATCTGACTTAGATCCTGAGAGTGGATAAGATTAGGCGTCTATAATCTAAATTTTGAAAGGAATGTTACAACTGTGCCCCTGGTATGGTAGTTTGTAAACAGGTGCGTTTTTTGTAGTCAGACCTTTGATTACTGTTTACGTCAGTTGCTTAACAGGTTTTTACCTAAGAAGTTGTTCCGTGAAGAGTGTACATTTAGTTTTTGTCCAGTATCACTTCAGCAGTATTTTGATTTATTATAACATATTATTTTCATAACAGCTTTCGGATGATGAGTCTTCGAAACTGATCAACCTATCTTTATACGATTTACCAAATGTGTTGATGAAACATCTTAATTCCAGATGTTAACATACAAGTTCTCAAAAAAGTTTCCAAATAGTAGTTGTTCTTATTTTTAAGGGTGGGGACTTAACTCCTCCTTACAACGCTAGTAAGTGTGACTAAACTCTTCCATACAACTCTAATACGTGCAACTTAACCCATCCAAACAACGTTAATAAATATGACTTAACTCTTCCATACAACGCTAATACGTGCAACTTAACCCATCCACACAACGTTAATAAATATGACTTAACTCTTCCATACAACGCTAATACGTGCAACTTAACTCTTCCACAAAACGCTAATAAATGTAACTTCACTCTTCCACACAATGCTAAAAAATATGATTTATATATTAATGTAACACCACAATATAAGACATTAGGGTTTCGTTTTCTCGCATAAATGGAAAAGTTGGTGTTGAAGGTCTTTCTCTAATACTATCTAAATCAACGCTATTGATCTATCAGGGACGCTGTCAGGCCTTCTTGCTGAACAGAGTCCAAAATATTCTATAGAATAAATTAGATTTCCTACCGCAGTCTTACATTCCAACTAATAGAATGCCTTTCCAACTGAGCTATATCGTTATTTGAACTGACCATTTCCTCAGTATGATATAACTAGCATCTTTGAACTAACTATTTTTCTCTGTATGACATGACTAGAATCTTTGAACTAACCATTTCCTCAGTATAATATGACTAGCATCTTTGAACTAACCATTTCCTCAGTATAATATGACTAGCATCTTTGAACTAACCATTTCCTCAGTATAATATGACTAGCATCTGTGAACTAACCATTTCCTCAGTATACTATGACTAGCATCTTTGAACTAAACATTTCCTCAGCATAATATGACTAGCATTTTTGAACTAACCATTTCCTCAGTATAATATGACCAGCATCTTTGAACTAACCATTTCCTCAGTATAATATGACTAGCATCTTTGAACTAACCATTTCCTCAGTATAATATGACTAGCATCTTTGAACTAACCATTTCCTCAGTATAATATGACTAGCATCTTTGAACTAACCATTTCCTCAGTATAATATGACTAGCATCCTCTGTATGTTTCTTCTAATTAATTATATGTTATTCAGCTAGGAAGAAGGTAATGTGTTGGTTCAGTCAACATCAGAGTGTTAGAGAGTTTAAACAGCTGTTAAGAACAAAATTATTATTACAAAAAACAAATCAGTGGATCAAACCTGTTCGGTTTTACGTCTAATGGTGATCGGTATAGTAGCGAAGTGTTTTCCTCGGGGGTCTCCAAAAACGAGGGACCGAAAACGAAAATGTTGAATAAATTGAATGATGCCTGTATGACGAAAGAAGACGTTATTGATTTTACTGTTTTTCTATCATCATCTTAAAGTTATAGGCTTTTATAGTCACATTAAGTGAGTCTCAGACGAAAAGAGTCTGAGAACCGCCGCAGTAGCTGATCAGCTGCTATACTGTGATAATATACGTAGGTAAAACGACTATTGCATCATTGAAATTTCAGTTTGTGGTCTACGAAATAACTTCATTAAAAAGAGAAAAAAATCAGTTAGGAAATAAACTTGACAGTGTGTGTTTTTAATAGGTGCTTGTTTTATTTATTAAACTTGACAGTGCGTGTTTCTAATAGGTGCTTGTTTTATTTATTAAACTTGACAGTGTGTGTTTTAATAGGTGCTAGTTTTATTTATTAAACTTGACAGTGTGTGTTTTTAATAGGTGCTTGTTTTATTTATTAAACTTGACAGTGTGTGTTTTAATAGGTGCTTGTTTTATTTATTAAACTTGACAGTGTGTTTTAATAGGTGCTTGTTTTATTTATTAAACTTGACAGTGTGTGTTTTTAATAGGTGCTTGTTTTATTTATTAAACTTGACAGTGTGTGTTTTTAATAGGTGCTTGGTTTATTTATTAAACTTGACAGTGTGTGTTTTAACAGGTGCTTGTTTTATTTATTAAACTTGACAGTGTGTGTTTTTAATAGATGCTTGTTTTATTTATTAAACTTGACAGTGTGTGTTTTTACTAGGTGCTTGTTTTATTTATTAAACTTAACAGTGTGTGTTTTTAATAGGTGCTTGTTTTATTTATTAAACTTGACAGTGTGTGTTTTAATAGGTGCTTGTTTTATTTATTAAACTTGACAGTGTGTGTTTTAATAGGTGCTTGTTTTATTTATTAAACTTGGCAGTGTGTGTTTTTAATAGATGCTTGTTTTATTTATTAAACTTGACAGTGTGTGTTTTTACTAGGTGCTTGTTTTATTTATTAAACTTAACAGTGTGTGTTTTAATAGGTGCTTGTTTTATTTATTAAACTTGACAGTGTGTGTTTTAATAGGTGCTTGTTTTATTTATTAAACATGACAGTGTGTGTTTTTAATAGGTGCTTGTTTTATTTATTAAACTTGGCAGTGTGTGTTTTAATAGGTGCTTGTTTTATTTATTAAACTTGACAGTGTATGTTTTTAATAGGTGCTTGTTTTATTTATTAAACTTGACAGTGTGTGTTTATAATAGGTGCTTGTTTTATTTATTAAACTTGACAGTGTGTGTTTTAATAGGTGCTTGTTTTATTTATTAAACTTGACAGTGTGTGTTTTAATAGGTGCTTGTTTTATTTATTAAACTTGACAGTGTGTGTTTTTAATAGGTGCTTGTTTTATTTATTAAACTTGACAGTGTGTGTTTTAATAGGTGCTTGTTTTATTTATTAAACTTGACAGTGTGTGTTTTAATAGGTGCTTGTTTTATTTATTAAACTTGACAGTGTGTGTTTTTAATAGGTGCTTGTTTTATTTATTAAACTTGACAGTGTGTGTTTTAATAGGTGCTTGTTTTATTTATTAAACTTGACAGTGTGTGTTTTAATAGGTGCTTGTTTTATTTATTAAACTTGACAGTGTGTGTTTTTAATAGGTGCTTGTTTTATTTATTAAACTTGACAGTGTGTGTTTTTAATAGGTGCTTGTTTTATTTATTAAACTTGACAGTGTGTGTTTTAATAGGTGCTTGTTTTATTTATTAAACTTGACAGTGTGTGTTTTAATAGGTGCTTGTTTTATTTATTAAACTTGACAGTGTGTGTTTTAATAGGTGCTTGTTTTATTTATTAAACTTGACAGTGTGTGTTTTAATAGGTGCTTGTTTTATTTATTAAACTTGACAGTGTATGTTTTAATAGGTGCTTGTTTTATTTATTAAACTTGACAGTGTGTGTTTTAATAGGTGCTTGTTTTATTTATTAAACTTGACAGTGTGTGTTTTAATAGGTGCTTGTTTTATTTATTAAACTTGACAGTGTGTGTTTTTAATAGGTGCTTGTTTTATTTATTAAACTTGACAGTGTGTGTTTCTAATAGGTGCTTGTTTTATTTATTAAACTTGACAGTGTGTGTTTTTAATAGGTGCTTGTTTTATTTATTAAACTTGACAGTGTGTGTTTTAATAGGTGCTTGTTTTATTTATTAAACTTGACAGTGTGTGTTTTAATAGGTGCTTGTTTTATTTATTAAACTTGACAGTGTGTGTTTTAATAGGTGCTTGTTTTATTTATTAAACTTGACAGTGTGTTTTAATAGGTGCTTGTTTTATTTATTAAACTTGACAGTGTGTGTTTTAATAGGTGCTTGTTTTATTTATTAAACTTGACAGTGTGTGTTTTAATAGGTGCTTGTTTTATTTATTAAACTTGACAGTGTGTGTGTTTTATTTTTACTTAGGTGCTTGTTTTATTTATTAAACTTGACAGTGTGTGTTTTTAATAGGTGCTTGTTTTATTTATTAAACTTGACAGTGTGTGTTTTTAATAGGTGCTTGTTTTATTTATTAAACTTGACAGTGTGTGTTATTAATAGATGCTTGTTTTATTTATTAAACTTGACAGTGTGTGTTATTAATAGATGCTTGTTTTATTTATTAAACTTGACAGTGTGTGTTTTTACTAGGTGCTTGTTTTATTTATTAAACTTAACAGTGTGTGTTTTTAATAGGTGCTTGTTTTATTTATTAAACTTGACAGTGTGTGTTTTTAATAGGTGCTTGTTTTATTTATTAAACTTGGCAGTGTGTGTTTTAATAGGTGCTTGTTTTATTTATTAAACTTGAGAGTGTATGTTTTTAATAGGTGCTTGTTTTATTTATTAAACTTGACAGTGTATGTTTTTAATAGGTGCTTGTTTTATTTATTAAACTTGACAGTGTATGTTTTTAATAGGTGCTTGTTTTATTTATTAAACTTGACAGTGTGTGTTTTAATAAGTGCTTGTTTTATTTATTAAACTTGACAGTGTGTGTTTTTAATAGGTGCTTGTTTTATTTATTAAACTTGACAGTGTGTGTTTTAATAGGTGCTTGTTTTATTTATTAACCTTGACAGTGTGTGTTTTAATAGGTGCTTGTTTTATTTATTAAACTTGACAGTGTGTGTTTTAATAGGTGCTTGTTTTATTTATTAAACTTGACAGTGTGTGTTTTAATAGGTGCTTGTTTTATTTATTAAACTTGACAGTGTGTGTTTTAATAGGTGCTTGTTTTATTTATTAAACTTGACAGTGTGTGTTTTTAATAGGTGCTTGTTTTATTTATTAAACTTGACAGTGTGTGTTTTTAATAGGTGCTTGTTTTATTTATTAAACTTGACAGTGTGTGTTTTTAATAGGTGCTTGTTTTATTTATTAAACTTGACAGTGTGTTTTTAATAGGTGTCTATTGTATTTATTAAACTTGACAGTGTGTGTTTTTAATAGGTGCCTGTTTTATTTATTAAACTTGACAGTGTGTGTTTTTAATAGGTGTCTGTTTTATTTATTTGTGTAATCTAAATTTGTATCAGAAAAATAGCGCATATAATAAAAAGAATATTATAAACCAACGAAAGCCTTTACAAGGAGTACTCCTACTTCAGGTTTTGGCTTCAGATACATTTGAATCTTTTCAACACTATTGTTTATATAGCCCTGATATACAAGTTGCAATTGAAAACTCTACGTATATTGTGATTTACACGTGAATGATCTCATCTGCCGTTTTTTTCAGGCACCACCTTCAATTTTAATTAGAGTGTTATAGTTACAATGTCCTGTAAACTACCCCTCGGTGTGGATTCCTATATTTGGTGGGAGGATCTCCCAGAGAAGGTCCTGTTCTTTCAGCTTACCTCCTCTGGGATCTCAACATCCACGAGTTTGCCATGCGTGGCGACACGTGACGGGGAGAAGAAAATTCTGATGGTTGAGAGTTCCAACTCTAACGCACCAATTTCGCTTTGAATTCTTGTAAATGGGCAGCCTTGAGTTGGACTCTCCAAAGTCAATCGACTGGTCTGTTTGGGCTAGGGTCAAACAAGCATCAGTGTGGGATGTTCTCAATGGGTGTTGTGGACTTTGTGTCTGATGCTGGTGTTTGGATATAGTGCTCACAAAACCCTGGTGTTACTGTAATGTCCTTTTTTAGCATTGTAGTCCATCCCCTCATAGGGCTTCATGGTGGGTGGGGTCAGTGGACACAGAATCATTCTTTCTTTATTATAGATCCCCCTGATCAAAACAGTGAAAAAAAGACCATTGGTAAACAACTACTTCTTAAAGATTCAGAACAGCAATCTTCAACTTCTTCAACACCTGTACCTGATTTTCTGACATTACATTCTTTATCAGACAAATCTTTAGGGTAAATGTTTCCCTTTTTTATTCAGGAGAGACTTGCTGACTCTCTTAAGTCAGTCAGAAAGCTTCATTCTGGTGACATATTGATGGAAACATTCACTCCAACACACAGTGAAAACCTCTTACATTCAAAGGTGATTGGTGATATACCTATTGTGGTTACACTTCATGCTACTTTGAATTCTTCGTGAGGAGTTATGGTTGAGAGGGATTTAAAGAATATCCTCAAGTCAGAAATCCTCGCTGGTTTCTCCACCCGTGGAATTTCTGTAGTGAGACATATCTCCACTCGCAAAGATGTAATTATGATGCTGACCAATGTCCTGATTTTGACATTTACATCAACATGTCCACCTTCCACTATCAAGGCAGGTTATCTAAATTTCGAAGCCTCTCAGATGTTTCCAATATCAGCAGTTTGGTCACTCGAAGACATCGTGTTGTGGTTCCTTAACGTGTGCTCATTGTAGTGACAAGGACCGTGATGCCTACGAATGCAAAATTGACCCTCATTGTGTTAATTGTAGTAGATCTAAGCCCACTTACTTACTTTCTTGCCCTAAGTGGGTGGAGAAAAAAGAGGCACAACGTTTGAAAATGGTTCACAACATTTCATATCTCGAAGCTCAAAAGTTACTGTTCATCACTCCATCTCGGACGGATGCTGCTGTACTCCATTACACTGCTACAGTGGGAGTACAGACAGATCTCCAACAGAGTCGCTTCCAAACCATGTGAAGAGTCTTTTGCCCTTCGTTGTTAACAGAGTTGACGAGTCAACGTCAACACCTATCTCTATCCCACCATTCCTTCCTTGGATCATATTCCTTTCTTTTTGGCTTCTGGTGTTTCCTCGGGTCCATCTTCCTCTTCGACCCCGATATGCAGAAAGATTATTCCTTCAAGCTATCAATCACTGGAATCTTCACCTACCAAAGAGACCTATCTGTCCATTCGACCCAGAGAAGAATCCATGGGAGCTAATAGACTTCTTAATAAAGAGAAACGACTTGGTTGGAAACAAAAGGGCCCTCGACCCAATTCTCTTTCACACAAATAAAAATGATAACTTTAATGCAGTTAAACTGTCGAGATTTGTATTCTTATTTGGATGACATCGAAGCGCTGACTGCCTTGTACCATCCTGTGTATCTTTTCTTGCAGAAAACATTTCTAACACTTGCTTATTCAATCACTTTTCAGCAGTTTTCGTTGTACAGATATGACAGATTGTGGGGGGGACGAGTGCATGTAGGGGTAGCACTGCTGGTTGAGCAGCATATGCCCACCATGTTTTTGCCACTAGAAACACTTTTGGAGGCCATAGCCATCCATGTTTCTTTAGATTGTAACATTACTGTTTATTCTCTCTACCTATCTCTTGGAGAGACATATGTTCAGTCAGACCTTGATGCTCTCATTAAACAGTTGCCGTTTCTCTTTTTAATCCTGAGAGATTTTAATGGACATAATACCCTCTGAAGGAGTCGTTCTCTCTTAAGTACTGGTTCTTACACTTATGTTCTTGCACCTCGTCAGTCTTTTAGTGCTGTTGATCTTTTTATCTGCTACCCTTCACTTTTCTTTCATTTCTTTTTGAAGATGACGTGACTCACGGGGCAGTGATTATTATCCTATCATTTTGAAGGAGACTAGTCGTGTTCGATGTCACCCAACCCGCGTGCCACAGTGGGAGCTGGGCCAGATCAATTGACTCTTTTCACTGCTCTCTAGGAACTTGATCCTGCTGTCGTCTGTAATCCATCAATAGACTGCTGTATGGCAACAGTAACTGACTGTATTGTCCAAGTGGCTTCTGAATATATTTCTAAAACCTCAACACGTTTTCCACGGTAACTTTAACCATGGTAGAATCTTACCGGTCACATGGCACAAAAGGCTCAAAAACGGGCCTAGTATACCTTTCGATTGTATCCCACACTTTCATACTGCATCACTTTCCAGTGGGCCTATGCACATGTTCAGCAGGTATGACGTCAAAGCCAGAAAGAATCCTGGATTAAGTTCACAACTAGCATCTCTTCTACCACCAGCTCCAAAATCATATGATTCAAGGTTTGAAAGGTCAGTGGTCAGTATACTTCTGTCCCCTTTTGATATTGCTCTCCAATGACCAGGAAGTTGCTGATGCCCAGAGCATCACTGATACACGCAGCAAAATCCTTTTCTCGTGCATCCAGCACTTCTGTTTCACACCCCCACCTTCTTATCCATCAAGACTCGGGCAGAGCGATCAACTTTTTCTTTTCAGGCTGATCATTTTTATGAGTATAATCGGTGGAACTCAAGCTTGCTCTTCGTCGGTCTGGCAGTACATCAGTTGAACTTAATGATATTCACTACAAGATGTTGGGCCATTTCTCTTCTGCCTCTCTTGATATTATTCTAGCTGTTTTTAACCAGATCTGGCAGTAAAAAGCTTTTCCTAATGCTTGACGCCATGCTATTATTCTCCCTTTTTCTAAGCCTGGGAAGGATCCCAAGATTCCTTCAAACTATCGTCCAATTACTTTGACAAACTGTCTCTGTAAGGTCTAAGAGAAAATGGTTAATGCTCGTCTCGTTTGGTTCCTCGAATCAAACAACCTCCTCTCGCCAACCCAGTGTGGGTTCTGATGACAACACTCCACCATGGACCACCTGATTAGACTTGAAATGTCAATCGTGGAAGCCTTTCTCAAGCAACAACATTTTGTTTTTGTATTTTTTACCTTTAGAAGGCATATGAAACTACGTGGAGGTATGGTGTTTTGCGAAACCTCCACTCATACGTGTTGCATGGCCATTTGCCCATTTTTATCAAACATTTTTAATGGACCGGCGATTTCAAGTTCATGTGGTTTCGACACTTTCCTGTTCTTTCCCACAGGAACTTAAAATTTCTTAAGGCCGTGTCTTGAGTGTCACACTTGTCATTATAAAGTTTAATGTTATCAGTGGACAACTCTTCCCTTCAGTTGCAAACGATCTCTATGTCGACGACTTCCACATCTCGTGTCAGTCATGTATCCCGAGGTTTGCTGAGCAGCAGCTACAGACTGCCCTCAATTGTTTACTGAAGTGGACCACAGCAAACCGTCTACATGCACTTTGACCTTTATTCCATACATCAAGCAGCTACGTGTCAAGTGTACAAGCGCACTGAACATTCTCTGTGTCTTCTCTTCTACCTCTTGGGAAGCAGATACATGTTCTATGCTAAAAATCTATCATGCTCTTATTCGATCGAAACTGGACTATGGGTCTTTGGTATGTGGCTCTGCTACGGCCTCAGCCTTGAAGATGCTGGACACCATTCACCATCAGGGACATCGGCTCTGCACTGGAAATTTCCACAGTTCCCCAGTCATAGCTTATACACAGAGTCTCATGAACCTCCTCTATACCTCTGCTGTTTGCACCTGTCTCTACTGTATGCTGTAAAACTTCAATCTTTACCACAGCATCCTACCTGAGGTTGTGTTTTCCTTCCTCAGTGGACAAAGCTTTTTAAGAATAGATGGTCTGCTCTTGTCCCTTTTGGTCTTCGTATCCACGCACAGTTGGCTGAATTTGGACTAATCTTAGATGAAGTTGCTGTCTTCATTGATCAGCCCATCCCACCATGGCTTATTACCATTCCCAGATATGACCTTTCTTTGAATCATCTGAAAAAGATGGATACTCTCGATTGGAAGTACCATCTTCTATTTGCCAAAACTCATTTGAACCATCCTTATATTTCCATACATAACAATGGCTCAAAATCAGGTAACTCTGTGAGTTCTGCCATGGTTTGTTGTGGTTCGGTGGTTGCACACAGAAACCCTTCTATAGTTCCTGTGTTCACTGCCAAACTGTACGCCATTTCTCTTGTCCTGGATAACATAGAAGCTACATAGTACACGAACAGTACTATTTATACTGACTCGCTTAGCTCTCTACTGGTTCTGGAACTGATTAACGCTGGTTCTCATCCTGTTCTCGTCGATATTCAAAACTGACTGTTCCATTTCTCTTTAACATCTATTTCTATCCAGTTTGTCTAGATAGCAGGCTATGTTGGTATTCATGGAAAAGAGCTCGCTGACACCGCAGCTTAGTCTGTCTGCTCTGGCACTATCACTGCTGCACCTGTCCCAAACATGGATTATAATCCTGTATTTAAGGCTCGGCTCCGCGCCAGTTGGCGAAGCCAACTTGGAGTGAGCAATGTGATAACAAGCTTTTTCAAATAAAACCTTCTGTTGGACTTTGGTCGTCTTGCTTCTGTAATGACCGGAAGGAAGAAAGTTGTCCTTTTTGTATGTAGCACTGATGCACCAGTGTGTGGTACTGATGCACCAGTGTGTGATACTCAAGTCACAGTTGCCCACATTTTACTGTCGTGTCGTCGTTACGACAGTGAGCGACGGCTCTATTTTAGACATATTTTCCCCACGGGTTCACCTTTGACGTTGGACAGTATCATTGACGATGGTGACACTGCTCATCTAAATTGTGTTTTTAAATTTTTAAGGGTCATTCGTCTTTTAAACTCTATTTAAGTTTGTAATTCGACAATTGGACTTTGTTTTGTTTTAACATGATTCCTTTTCACGTATTTTAGTGTTACTTTATTTTAAATTTTTATCAGTTGTTTGGTGCAGATAGCCTAGTTGCTTTGCGCCAGTAAACGCTAAACAATCAACCTGTAAACTAAATTAATAATGTATTACAGTTACAATGACCCGTAAACTAAATTAATAATATATTTTAGTTACAATGTCTTGTAAACTAAATTAATAATATATTATAGTTACAATGTCCTGTAAACTAAATTAATAATATATTATAGTTACAATGTCCTGAAAACTAAATTAATAATATATTATAGTTACAATGTCCTGAAAACTAAATTAATAATATATTATAGTTACAATGTCCTGTAAACTAAATTAATAATATATTATAGTTACAATGTCCTGTAAACTAAATTAATAATATATTATAGTTACAATGTCTTGTAAACTAAATTAATAATATATTATAGTTACAATGTCTTGTAAACTAAATTAATAATATATTATAGTTACAATGTCCTGTAAACTAAATTAATAATATATTATAGTTACAATGTCCTGTAAACTAAATTAATAATATATTATAGTTACAATGTCCTGTAAACTAAATTAATAATATATTATAGTTACAATGTCCTGTAAACTAAATTAATAATATATTATAGTTACAATGTCCTGTAAACTAAATTAATAATATATTATAGTTACAATGTCCTCTAAACTAACACATATAATTTGATTTTGTCTACAAACACCAGCTTATTAACTGTTTGATTTTCATGTTTGAATTTCAAACTTTCTTACTTTTGGATCATATTTGCCTTGCATTTTTGGTGGTTAGGACGCTCGGCTCATAATATAACTACAGCAGGTTCGTATTCCGTTATTAAACGTACTCGCCCTTTCAACTGGAAGGTTATAAAGTGACAGTCAGTCTCACCGTTCATCGGTAAAGAGTAGCCGATATGTGATGGTCAAATCAAACCCTTCGGTGAAACAGAAGTAGTTCATGAGTTGGTGGTGAATGTTTTTGGTTAGTGACCTTCTTTTCAGTCTATCAGTTAAACAACGATAGTAGCCCTTGTGTAAAAAATTCTAGACAAACAATAAGTACAATTCAACGTACCGTAACTGTTCGAACTGACTGCAGCTCGATGTCACTTTTATAATGATGTAGTTAGAAACTGTAAGTCTTTGAAATATTAAAATAATTAATAAAATATGAAATTCAGATAAGTCAGTGGCCTAAAACGTATTCTACTCGTTAATTACATGTTCATTCAAAAGTATTTATTTTAAATAATGGAGACGTTAGAATTTTGTACGATTTCTATGTTGTGTTATCATTTCATCTTTTAATTTCAAAGATATTTAGTTTTAAGGTCATCTGACGAAAACTAATATACGAAGTTTGATGAGTTATTTGTTAAACATTAAACAAGTTCTAGTGTGAACATATATCACTAACAAATAGTTTGTGTCGTTTTTTGAATTTCGCGCAATGCTACACGAGGGCTATCTGTCCTTAATTTAGCGGTGTAAGACTGGAGGGAAGGCAACTAGTCATCACCATAAACCGCCAACTCTTGGGCTATTCTTTTAGCAACGAACAGCGGGAAGACCGTCACATTATAACGCCTCGCCGGCTAAAACGGCGAGGATGTTTGATGGCGGGGATTCGAACCCGCGACCTTCAGATTACGAGTCAAACGTCTTAAGCCACATGGCCATGCCGGACCAATAAATACTTCTACGCTGGGGATAAGTTAATCATTATGGTTTACTACAATACAGATAAATCTTTCGTGTTTTGTTTTTAAGAATTCTGAAAACTAGGTGATAGAAAAGGTGTTACTCAGAGAAATAAAGATATCACTAAGCCTAAAGTAACTCATGCATAAAGTTGGAAAGAAGATTCGGGACCATGATTTTAAAATGTTATTAGGAATGGTTCATTTATGTGCTCTTCAGACTTGTAACTGTTTCAAAATGTAAAATATTTACAACAAAATCACCTATCACGAATATCACGCACATACATACATATATATATATCCACCATATTTCCCTCCCCCCTTTGTTACCTTCGTGTTTATCGGTAAATAAGTTGAACACGAAAGTGTCGTTGACTATGAAATGTAGTAAATTTTCATATATGTAATTCTAATGGTTACATTTAGCTAATATTTCTCAGAGTCCACCCAGTCCTTTGTACAATAACCATGAAAACATCTCAAACCCTTCTACTTGAAGATTGGAGTATATGGTTAACAAACGGATCCATTTTCCCTAAGGAAATAAGGGGTGGTAAGTAGCACGTGAGTGACAAAAAAAAATGCTTAATTTAAAGGCCGCTTCGATCCAAGACAATATCGTGTACAAGTCGCACCGTGTTTGTTTACAGATACAGTGGACTATTCCTAGTTGTAAGAAACAACCAATTTAGGAAAATATCCTTTATACAATGCTGTTTTTTTATTTCCACAACACGTAAAGTGATTGTATCGTTTCACGTAAAACGAAATGGTACTTTTCACACCTGTCGTCTGTGTCCTACAGAAGGTCTACGTACTAACACATTTCAAAGTCAGATAGAACACATCACTTATTGCGTGAACAAATCTCGTGCATACAACTATGCAAGCCTTTAGCATCGTAACTTACAATTAATGCTGCACTATCATACGATAATCGAATTCTGTATTTGCATATTCTCTAAGATACATAAGTTTCTAATATTTTTCTTTATAATTTTAAAGTAAACAAAACTAACACTAACGAATCTATTACAGAGTGAAACATATGAAAAAAAATTCATATTTTAGTATAACACTAATTAAAAGATGGCGCCACAATCGACATATTTTTCACGCAAGTGTGACACAGCTAATTTTATAATCGGAGCTTATCTCAGTTTATACAACATTCAGAGACATACGAAATAGTCAGGGCCGGATTATTTATTGGACACGGTGCCTAGGGCCTAGTAACTTCAAACCAGAATTTATACTTCATATATCTATAATTTATTTAACTTCTACGTGCCTCCCAGTAGAATAGCCGTATGTTTGTGGGCTTACACCGCTAGAAATTGGATTTCGATACCCGTGGTGGGCAGAGCACAGACAGTGCATTGTGTAGCTTTGTGCTTAATTCCAAACAAGCAAACGACTGGTTGGGCCGACGAACAAAAGGTGCCTACAATCGTCTTGATCTGGCACTGGAGATAACTAATTATGATCTAACACTGCAAGTAACTAATTATGATCTGACACTGGAGATACCTAATTATGATCTGGCACTGGAGATAACTAATTATGATCTAACACTGCAAGTAACTAATTATGATCTGACACTGGAGATACCTAATTTTGATTTGGCACTGGAGATAACTAATTATGATCTGACACTGGAGATAACTAATTATGATCTGGCACTGGAGATAACTAATTATGATCTGACAC
The DNA here is from genome assembly GCF_004210375.1 of Tachypleus tridentatus. NCBI lineage: Eukaryota > Metazoa > Arthropoda > Merostomata > Xiphosura > Limulidae > Tachypleus > Tachypleus tridentatus. Next base: position 169,711,184 of record NC_134831.1, read on the forward strand.
TGGAGATAACTAATTATGTTCTGGCACTGGAGATAATTGATTATGATCTGGCACTGGAGATAACTGATTATGATCTGACACTGGAGATAACTGATTATGATCTGACACTGGAGATAACTAATTATGATCTGGCACTGGAGATAACTGATTATGATCTGACACTGGAGATAACTGATTATGATCTGACACTGGAGATAACTGATTATGATCTGAAACTGGAGATAACTAATTATGATCTGGCACTGGAGATAACTGATTATGATCTGACACTGGAGATAACTGATTATGATCTGACACTGGAGATAACTGATTATGATCTGAAACTGGAGATAACTGATTATGATCTGACACTGGAGATAACTGATTATGAGGGTCAGTAGTAAATAGGTGATTCAGGAATACATTGTCATCACAGTTCATGTGTTTATATGTAATAAATATCCATGAGTGTTACAAAAAAAGTGAGTTACATGGTTATGTTTGTTTTGTTCTGTTTTCTATGTCTCCCGTTGGGACAGCAGTAAGTCTACGAATTTGTAATACTCAAATCAAGGATTCGATTCCCCTCGGTGGACACAACAGATGTGCGTTTTCTATACAGAAACATACACACACACACACATCTTATGTATTAAATATTAACTTAAGGAAATATTGATAATTTCTTTTTAAAATGTTTATTTTCATAAAAAAATGTTGGTATAAACCATTTTCGGTACGTTGCAGATACGTAAGTGAATACAGTGTTCCCCAGTATATCACCCAGTGGGCCCTGCGTGGCCAAACGTGTTAAGACGTTCGACTCGTAATCCGAGCGTCACGGGTTCGAATCCCGGTCGCACCAAACATGCTCGCCCTTTTAGCCGTGGGGCGTTATAATGTTAGGTAAATCCCACTATTCGTTAGTCGGTGATGATGACTAGTTGGCGGTGGGTGGTGATGACTAGCTGTCTTCCCTCTAGTCTTACACTGCTAAATTAGGGATGGCTAGTACAGATAGTTCTCTAGTAGCTTTGCGCGAAATTAAAAAACAAAAAAAAGCAAACAATATCACCCAGCATGAAGTGGAAGATAAAGACATCTCTGACACAAAAGAATACTCAAAAAAATGTAAGATTTCCGGTTGTTTGTAAAACGTATAGATACTTGTTATCTGGAGCTTTATGAAAACTATATTTTATCTCAAACGAATAGCCAAGAAGCAAATGAGCCCAAATCAGGATCTAACTGCCGAGTTCTGGTACGAAACTCAGAAAACAAATATGAAGCATTGTGTCAAAGACTAAACAATTCTAAACTGATTTGTTTTTATCAGGAACTTGTAGGATTGAGTGTTATTTTCATTTTGTCCTTAAAATGGCTAGTTTTAAACCAATGTAGAGAAAATTGCTGGGATTAGAATATAATCTATAGCTGATGAGACGAAAACATCTTTGTTGAAGATCATTAAGTTTATTATTTGGAGTCTGACGTGGCCTAATGGTTAAATTACTCAGATTGTGAACCAAAGGGTTCATTGCTTGCGTTTATTTGTCGCAACAAAACGTAGCCTGTACTTTGGAGCTTTTGGTCCATCATGGAGTTATAATCAAGTCCCAGTATTTCATAAGTCAAGAAGAATCTAATTAAGGTCTATTGACCAAGCACCTTCCCTGTAGCTTGTCTCTTCAAGATTAGGTGCAGATAGCCCTTGTATACCTCTTACGAAAAGAAATTCTAAAACAAGCAAGTTTTCAGCACTTGAGATGGTCTAAGCTGAAAGAAACGAGGTTTTCTCATGGTATAAAGAAAAGAGATTAACACCTCAAACGTTTATAATGCAACATAATGATCAGAGACATCAATCTTACTTAGAGTTGAATACAACTATTTAATTACATGTAATTAATTAATCGTCGTAGGGTCACTTTTCTGAATCTATCTGATCATCAACACTTTCAACATTTGATAAACTTCGTATTTTACTGGTAAAAATAATATATATATCTTGGATGTTAGTATACATCTTATGAAATTGGACAGAACTGAACCTCACGCTTTCATTAAACACATTGATTAATTGTCTGTTTGGAATTAGGCACAAAGCTACACAATGATCTGTTCATGCTCTGCCCACCACGGTTATCGAAACCCAATTTCTAGCGGTGTAGTCCACAGAAATACCGTTCCACCACTGTAAGGCCTCCGTTTAAAAGTGGTTGCAATGAAGAGATAAACGTAATTCGGAGAAAAAATATTATATATGTTCATATATCTAGTTCTCTGTTTTATTTCTTCTAATTTCAAAGTTTACCAAATGGGATAATTAATTCTACTTTGAATTTCTTGACATATATATGGTGCCTTTAAACATGATATTGTTGAAGTAAAACCAATAATCCAACTTATAACCAAATTCTAATTTACTGTCCGCAAAAAAGGATAAATTTCTAACTGTAGGTCGTGATGAATTTAGTTCATCTGTGATATAAGTAATAACAATAACAATTTCTGCACCGTTTTTTTTTTAGAGGTTGTCAGTTTATTTCGCTCTAAATCTCCCCTAAGACTCCTGTGATTGATATATCAAGGTCCTCTTTCTATAGCACACATTAGTGATATAGGCTTGGCGGAAACAAGTAATTCTCTGGAGAGCTAAGTTTAGGCAGACGTTCTGTGGTAGCCGAGGAGCTGTGTGGCTGATGTTGATTGCATCTGATGCGTTATTTTGGTTATAAACAAAACGTTTGTGCGTTAGAAATGCGTTCAACACGATTTTGATCACATCTGATCCGTTAGTTTGATTATAAACAAAACTTTCGTACATTAGAAACGCGTTTAACAATAACCTAGTCTCGACTCTTGAAATATTCATAACTAATAAAAAAACAAAAAACTCTGAATTGAAAAAGGAAATAAGAGAGTTCTGACGCTTTTAAGTATAAAAAAATCAGTATAGTTACGTCATTGATCGCGCGACAAATGGAACTACGTCTTATAAATAGATAAAATTATATTGTCTTAATATCGTAAGAATAGTTTGTTCTGCTTGTTTTAAACGAAGCTCTGCAATCTGCTATCTGCACGCCCTCTAGTAGCTCAACAGTAAGTTTAAAGGCTTATAACGCAAAAAATAGGGTTCGATACATGTAATGGGCATAGCATAGACAACCCATTGAGAAGTTTGTGCTTAATAACAAAAACAAACAAACAAACAAGCAATCTGCATTATTTCCGTCACGGGACTCGACCACAGAATTCTAGCGTTAAGTTTGGTAAGTCGTAAAGTACATTGGTAACCATGTGAAGGTGTACGAACTTGACCGCTGTGCTGTATTAAAATTGTAATAAGTAAGATTAATCTAAAATTACGAGAATAACAAGTAAACTGGATATAACGACCATTATTTGTTAAATCAACGTCAAATAAGAACGCACCTCCATTAACGAAATAATGTGCGTCATTTTTCTAAGTTTCTTTAAAAACTAAGCAAACCAACAAGTTGAGAATCGTCAGATAGGATTTTTTTATTCTATAGTATTAGACTAGAGAAAAGGAAAATAATCAACAACACCCACCGTCAACTGTTTAGTTACTCTTGTCCGTTCAAATAGTAGGATCTGACTGTCACTCCTATAACGTACCTACAACACCAAAGCGCAAAGCGGGTGGCGAACCATGAATAATCCTGGAAATCGTAGTCTGAACACGATAATGTATTAGGCCACACCCAGTCCCAAGCTCGAACGATGAAACACATAATCGTTATGCTTGCATGAGTGAAATAAATACGACACCGAGAGATGTATTAGTACCTCGTTTTAATCTTGGCAGGTTGTTTATCATCGCGGGAGAAATCTAGTTCAGCAGAGTTTTGTGAAAGATAAGAACTCCAGGCCATTAATAACAGACTAGTCCTATCGCTCCTCTTCAGAAAGAGAAAGCCCATTAAAACTTGTTTGGGCAACATCGATCGAAACCAACAGTGAAAGTACTCTTCAAGGAATCGATCAACTTGGAGACAGTGTAAATGTCTCTTTATGGGTCTGTCCAGTCGTCTTTTTTCTTTCGGCAACCCACTGGCTACTGAAGGTCAAAGCTTCTCCTCTGGTATAGGTTATCACTTCCAAATATCGCGGCCGTATTTAAATAACAGATCAAATGAAAGCCTTTGTTTATGTCACCTTTGTAAACAGACGCTGACTGCTATCTCACACCCCTTTGAAAGTCGTCTAGCAGACTAGCGTTACAGTTTACGTCTCTGCTTCTGCAAAGCTCGAACGGTCACCTGATGGACCGAGGGCAGTTTGATAGCTAACATGTCTGACTTTCAATCAGAGGCTCCCATTTAACGTCGAAAGAAGAATTTAAAAATCACACCTCGCTATTCAATTACAGTAGGACTCACAAGTTGGCGGCAGGTCGTGTTGATTTATTTGCCCTCCCTTTGTTCTATCACTTCAGAATTAAGGACGGCTAACACTGTTAGCTCTCTGGTGGCCTTGCACAAAATTCAGCGATTAAAATATACTTCATGATTAATCTGTTTCAATTACGTAAATACATAAAATGTTTCACTGACGTGATTATATTCCTCAGCTCTATTATGGTTGACATAAAATAATAGTTAACACTTTCTCATACCATGGTTGACATATGAACCATGTTTAACACTTTCTCATACCGTGGTTGACATATGAACCATGTTTAACACTTTCTCATACCATGGTTGACATATGAACCATGTTTAACACTTTCTCATACCGTGGTTGACATATGAACCATGTTTAACACTTTCTCATACCGTGGTTGACATATGAACCATGTTTAACACTTTCTCATACCGTGGTTGACATATGAACCATGTTAAACACTTTCTCATACAATGGTTGGCATATGAACAATGTTTAACACTTTCTCAAACCGTGGCTGACATATTAACCATGTTAAACACTTTCTCATACAATGGTTGGCATATGAACAATGTTTAACACTTTCTCAAACCGTGGCTGACATATTAACCAAGTTAAACACTTTATCATACAATGGTTGGCATATGAACCATGTTTAACACTTTCTCATACCGTGGTTGACATATGAACCATGTTAAACACTTTCTCATACAATGGTTGGCATATGAACCATGTTTAACACTTTCTCATACAATGGTTGGCATATGAACCATGTTTAACACTTTCTCATACCGTGGTTGACATATTAACCATGTTAAACACTTTCTCATACAATGGTTGACATATCAACCATGTTAAACACTTTCTCATACAATGGTTGACATATTAACCATGTTTAACACTTTCTCATACCGTGGTTGACATATGAACCATGTTTAACACTTTCTCATACCGTGGTTGACATATGAACCATGTTTAACACTTTCTCATACCGTGGTTGACATATGAACCATGTTAAACACTTTCTCATACAATGGTTGGCATATGAACAATGTTTAACACTTTCTCAAACCGTGGCTGACATATTAACCATGTTAAACACTTTATCATACAATGGTTGGCATATGAACCATGTTTAACACTTTCTCATACCGTGGTTGACATATGAACCATGTTAAACACTTTCTCATACAATGGTTGGCATATGAACCATGTTTAACACTTTCTCATACAATGGTTGGCATATGAACCATGTTTAACACTTTCTCATACCGTGGTTGACATATTAACCATGTTAAACACTTTCTCATACAATGGTTGACATATGAACCATGTTAAACACTTTCTCATACAATGGTTGACATATGAACCATGTTAAACACTTTCTCATACAATGGTTGACATATTAACCATGTTTAACACTTTCTCATACCGTGATTGACATATTAACAATGTTAAACACTTTCTCATACAATGGTTGACATATGAACCATGTTTAACACTTTCTCATACCGTGGTTGACATATGAACCATGTTTAACACTTTCTCATACCGTGGTTGACATATGAACCATGTTAAACACTTTCTCATACAATGGTTGGCATATGAACCATGTTTAACACTTTCTCATACCGTGGTTGACATATTAACCATGTTAAACACTTTCTCATACAATGGTTGACATATGAACTATGTTTAACACTTTCTCATACCGTGGTTGACATATGAACCATGTTTAACACTTTCTCATACCGTGGTTGACATATGAACCATGTTAAACACTTTCTCATACAATGGTTGACATATTAACCATGTTTAACACTTCTCATACCGTGATTGACATATTAACAATGTTAAACACTTTCTCATACAATGGTTGGCATATGAACAATGTTTAACACTTTCTCATACCGTGGCTGACATATTAACCATTAAACACTTTATCATACAATGGTTGGCATATGAACCATGTTTAACACTTTCTCATACCGTGGTTGACATATTAACCATGTTAAACACTTTCTCATACAATGGTTGGCATATGAACCATGTTTAACACTTTCTCATACAATGGTTGGCATATGAACCATGTTTAACACTTTCTCATACCGTGGTTGACATATTAACCATGTTAAACACTTTCTCATACAATGGTTGACATATGAACCATGTTAAACACTTTCTCATACAATGGTTGACATATGAACCATGTTAAACACTTTCTCATACAATGGTTGACATATTAACCATGTTTAACACTTTCTCATACCGTGATTGACATATTAACAATGTTAAACACTTTCTCATACAATGGTTGACATATGAACCATGTTTAACACTTTCTCATACCGTGGTTGACATATGAACCATGTTTAACACTTTCTCATACCGTGGTTGACATATGAACCATGTTAAACACTTTCTCATACAATGGTTGGCATATGAACCATGTTTAACACTTTCTCATACCGTGGTTGACATATTAACCATGTTAAACACTTTCTCATACAATGGTTGACATATGAACTATGTTTAACACTTTCTCATACCGTGGTTGACATATGAACCATGTTTAACACTTTCTCATACCGTGGTTGACATATGAACCATGTTAAACACTTTCTCATACAATGGTTGACATATTAACCATGTTTAACACTTTCTCATACCGTGATTGACATATTAACAATGTTAAACACTTTCTCATACAATGGTTGGCATATGAACAATGTTTAACACTTTCTCATACCGTGGCTGACATATTAACCATTAAACACTTTATCATACAATGGTTGGCATATGAACCATGTTTAACACTTTCTCATACCGTGGTTGACATATTAACCATGTTAAACACTTTCTCATACAATGGTTGACATATGAACCATGTTTAACACTTTCTCATACCGTGGTTGGCATATGAACCATGTTTAACACTTTCTCATACCGTGGTTGACATATTAACCATGTTAAACACTTTCTCATACCGTGGTAGACATATGAACCATGTTTAACACTTTCTCATACCGTGGTTGACATATTAACCATGTTAAACACTTTCTCATACAATGGTTGGCATATGAACCATGTTTAACACTTTCTCATACCGTGGTTGACATATTAACCATGTTAAACACTTTCTCATACAATGGTTGACATATGAACCATGTTTAACACTTTTTCATACCGTGGTTGACATATGAACCATGTTTAACACTTTCTCATACCGTGGTTGACATATTAACCATGTTAAACACTTTCTCATACCGTGGCTGACATATTAACCACGTTTAACACTTTCTCATACCGTGGCTGACATATTAACCATGTTTAACACTTTCTCATACCGTGATTGACATATTAACAATGTTTAACACTTTCTCATACCGTGGTTGACATATTAACCATGTTTAACACTTTCTCATACCGTGGTTGACATATTAACAATGTTTAACACTTTCTCATACCGTGGTTGACATATTAACAATATTTAACACTTTCTCATACAATGGTTGACAAAAATAATACTTAACACGTTTTACACCATGTTTGACGTACAAACAATATTTAACACTTTCTCACAAAAAGCAAGTCAAGGGTTCCATATTTTTTGCCACAAAAACCCCAGTTCATTCTGTTTCATGACTGAGTCCTTCTGCTTCCACACACAGTCCAATGAACCTATGGATATTGTTTACATGTATACAATAGCTATTGAGTAAATGCCCGAATAGTAACAAGAGCACGTGGCGTATTATTTGGCAAACTTGAACGAGTTATTATGGTTTGTTTAAGTTGTATTGACTAATAAATGTTCTTGTGTGTGCTTTTCGTACAATATCGAAAGAGGTCAAATATTTGTTCATACAACTCCACTGCAGTTGATGTAGAGTCATGCCTCGTCATGTGCCAGAAGTTATACAAAGTCAAATTGTTGGATTATCCAGAAATGATATGAGGCAAACGGACATTGACAGAACAGTGGGGTACCGCAATTTGCTGTAACCAGAATCCTGAAACGTCGTTAAACTACATGAAATGTTGTTCCAGGAAAGCTCATTCGTCGACGCCGAAAAACTGCTGCCCGAGATGACCATCTTTTGCAAAATCAGGTTAACTAGTCAAGAATTATTGCAACACCATAAAGGCCCGGCATGGCCAGGTGGGTTAAACGTTCAATTCGTAATCTGATAGTCGCGGGTTCGAATCCTTGTCATACCAAACATGCTTGCCCTTTCAGCCGCGGGGGCGTTATAATGTGACGGTCAATCCCAATTAGTTGGTAAAAGAGTAGCCCAAGAATTGGCGGTGGGTGGTGATTACTAGCCACCTTCCCTCTTGTCTGACACTACTAAGTCAGGGACGTCTGGCGCAAATAGCCCTCGAGTAGCTTGGTGCGAAATAAAAAAAACAACAACAACACCATAAGACATGAATGGTGTGAACACATTCATTTTAGGGTAATCGGTAAAACATTGAACAGGAAACTGACCAAACAAGGTCATTCTGCAAGAAGGACTATCTGCAAACTAAAATTACCATTAGTAATTCGTCCGTAAGACGTGTGCCCAGCAACAGTCAGTTGCAAACTCTTTTTGTTAACTAGTGGATGACCTAGAAGGTCAAAACGTTATTCCGTACTTTATTTAATTAAAGTTTTAATACCCATACCAGCCGTCTTGAGAATACGTACAATTAACAGAAATCACCGTCATGATCGTGTCACTTGTACAAGACAGCATGTCAACTTACAGTAAGGAAAACTGGTGACATGTCATCTTTTCACACGAGTCTTGTTCCCAGCCTGTTAAAGTTGATGGAGAACAAATGAGGGCAGACTGTCTCTCCTATAGGAGATGGTAGAAACATGTTTTAACAGCTATTTCATCATGGTGAAAAAAAATGCTCTTCATATCCTCCAAGGAAACGTCAATAGCGCCTCCTGCAGGCATCACATGGAAACGATATTTCTGCGATATGCTAGGGCAAGGTTTGGCAATAACATTTTGTTCCAGGATGAAAAATCCACTGCTCCAAGTGTGCGTATTATACAGACATATCTATATCAGGAGTACGTTACAAGATTGCCATGGCCAGCAAACTCTCCATACCATAATTTCATTTAAAACTGTTGGACAGAAATGAGCCAGAAAGTTATTATGACTTTAACTTGGCTACCGTAGCTGAGTTGTAGCGCTTTCTACTGAGAAGCTTGGATGAAATAATGGTGGATTACATCAACAACCTCATCGACAGCATATCACGTGGACTTGCGGAGGTTATTAAAGCACAAGAAAGACTTAAAAAGTACAGAATGTTTAATATGAACTGATATAAGGTTACACACTTTTTATAATAATATTATGTTATATTTTCTCAATTATATATTTTGGTAAGGTTTTATAGCGAAAGGTGAATGTTGAAATACACATCTTTCGACGGGTGTCTGATACAATTGTCCCGGCATGACCAGGTGGTTAAGACACTCGACTCGTAATCCGAGGGTCGCGGATTCGAACCTCCATCACGCCAAACATGCTCTCCCTTTCAGCCATGGGGGTGTTATAATTTCACGGTCAATCCCACTATCAGTTGGTAAAAAAACAGCCCAAGAGTTGGCAGTGGGTGGTGATGACTAGCTGCCTTCCCTCTAGTTTTACACTGTTAAATTAGGAACGGCTATCGCAGATAGCCCTCGTGTAGCTTTGCGCGGAATTCAAAAACAAACCAAACCTGATACAAATGTTTGCAGTTCTACTAGAATCTGTATCATTATACAAAATTCATACGTAAGCATTAAGTGTATTTGTATTCCAATATAATAACAATGATCTTATGTGTCACAAAATCTACAAACATTCTGACGAAAATGTATAATTGTTAAGACTACTTGACCATTTCTTGCCCCTCACAGTGAGAAAACCCCTTCAGCAATCTAGCCGAGAAGGTTGAACAGAGTTCAAACACACATGAAAATTGTTTTATTAAATACCAGGTGGTTAAGGCACTCGACTTAATCTAATGGTCGTGTGTTCAAATCCTCGTCACACCAAACATGCTCGCCCTTTTACCTGGGGGGGGGGGGCGTTGGAATGCGAAAGTCAATCCCACTATCAGCTAGTAAAAAAACAGCCCAAGAATTTGTGCATATATTCAAATTTAGTTTCAAGTTTTTACGTATATGCAGAAAATATATTATTATCACTACGTTTTCACTGAAAATTAACATTTTTTGTCCAATGGCCCAGTATGGACAGGTGGTGAAAGAACTCGACTCATAATCCGAGGGTCGCGGGTTCGAATCCCCGTCGCAACGAACATGCTCACCCTTTCAGCCGTAGGGGCGTTATAATGTGACGGTTACTCCCACTATTCATTGGTAAAAGAGTATCCCAAGAGTTGGCGGTGGTGACTAGCTGCCTTCCCTCTAGTCTTCCAGTGCTAAATTAGGGACGGCTAGCGCAGATAGTCCTTGTGCAGCTTTGCGCAAAATTCAAATCAAACCTAGAATACGATTTAAGAAAACACATTATGTTCGTAAACACAGAGTATAATGTAAAAAGGAGGGTATAGATAATCCTATATAACATTGTTAAACAATATGACGTAAGCAAAACAATAATACCTTTTTTTACACTTAACAACAACCATCTCGAAGTAACTTATGTTCCGACTTATAACTGCTTCCAAGTTTTAGAATATATAATGTCTGTGTTAGTGTAAAGTAATATATATCATTAAAGCCCTTTAAAAGAGGCCAGTACATCTGGTACGAAACCACTTGCATTAAATAGAGAATTACCTTAATTTTCTAACTATTCTGAATAAGGTTATACATCTAATCTGTATTACATTTTTCACTATACAAACACATACACACATATATAGGTATATACACACATCTAACGTGTAACACGCTTAATGTAGAAATTTAAATGTCTAAATTGTGTATTAAAGTGTATATTGTTTGAGCTAAGGTCGTTATTTCAAAGCTGACTGTGGAATGTAATATCGTTTGTTTTTATATTACTGTTTCCAGAACTGTAGCAGTAGTGTAGTAAGATCATTGTCTACATAAAACTACCTAAGAATGTTACCATTCATGTATACGTATTTAGAAACTAATATTCTACTAGTTCCTAGACTGATCAGCTGGAATTCACGGACTCATAACACTAAAATCGGGGTTGCGATTTATTTATGTGGCCATGATAGTCCACTATGTAGCTTTGCACTAAGCTCCAGCATGGCCAAGTGGTTAAGGCATTCGATTCGTAATCTGAAGGTCGCGGATTCGAATCCCCCTCACACCAAACATGCTTGCCCTTTCAGCCATGAGGGCGTTATTATGTGATGTTCAATCCCACTATTCGTTGATAAAAGAGTAGCCCAAGAGTTGGAGGTGGGTGGTGATGACTAACTGCCTCCCCTCTAGTCTTACACTACTAAATTAGGGACGGCTAGCGCAAATAATCCTCGTGTAGCTTTGCGTGAAATTCCAAAACAAACTCACCCCTCTAGTGGCACAGCGGTGTGTCTGCGGACTTAAAACGCTAGAAGCCAGGTTTCGATACCCAATATGAGCAGCACATAGATATAGCCCATTATATAACTTTGCACTTAATTTTAAAAAAAAGAAATATTTTGTTATTCATCTATTCGAGGCTACGTTATTGAACTATACTTGGTTCATTATACAAATGATTTCTTTTCAATTGCAACATAGCCTCTCTGTTTATTAATAACAAGTCTTATCATCGAATCCCAGTGGAGCAGCGATTAGTCAGTAGGTTTATAACCTGGCTTCTATATCCGTGGTGAACCCAGCACAGATGTGCAGCTGTGTGATTAATTATGAACAAAACGTATTACTGTTCTCAATTTGAAACGTCTTTTCGCAGACTAAATAGATATTTTTGTTCATTCTATTTTCACTTTTTGAAGGAATTTTAAACAACCACAAACCATGTAAGAGTTCTTGGGTGTGTGGGTATGTATGTTTTCTTATAAGAAAGCCACATCAGACTATCTGGTGAGCCCAGAGACGGGAATCGAACCCTTGATTTTAGCGTTGCACATCCGTAGACATATCGCTGTACTAGCGGGGTGCGTAAGAGTGCTTACCTTATCGTATGATTAAAACCGATCTTAAGAGCAGCTGCTTTTAAAGTCACGTGGTGTCGATGTAGGTACTTTGGAAAAGCATTAAAAGCAAACATAAAACATTCCTTTTACGATATTGTAAGCTGCTATCAAAGATGGTCATACAACCTAAAACCTAACTGAACGTACTTCATTTATGGCAGTTTTACAGACCTCATAGTTTCTTTCACACTGCCCCTAGTGGCAATTCCCAAAAACGACTGATCCATCTGTTCTTCTCAAAATAACGGATGCAAGAAAGTTGAAAATAGCGAAAACAGTTGTTTTCTGATATTTTTTATGGTAGTATCTCTCTTTCCTTCCGATCACTTTAAAATATAACTATAACCTTAATCTGTAAAGTAACTAGGAGCATACACGAAACGGCAACTTATTTCTGACGTTTAAACACAATATAAAATTCTGGAAAATTCAGAAAATACACTTTCGATTTTTTGTAATCAACATCTCTGCAGTACCACGTTTAACGTAAAGAATGAATTTAATATATCCACCTCTTTTTAACAAAATAATAAAATAAATAAACTGAAACTTAGCTTTTGAACTTATTACCTGATTCAAAACAGTAACAAAGAACAAAAATCTTGACGGCAAAAAAAAGAAGTCATTTGTTTTTTTAAAAATTTCTGTATATTCTATACTTATTAAAACCTTTGAAACATTTTGTAACATTTCCTACTGACTTCTTGGGTGTCGTCCTTTAACATAAGGCCCGATAAAGCCAGGTGGTTAAGGCACTCGACTCGTAATCTGAGAGTCGCCGGTTCGAATCCCCGTCACACCAAACATGCTCACCCTTTCAGCCGTGGGGGCTTTATATCACTATTCGTTGATAAAAGAGTAGGCCAAGAATTAGCGGTGGGTGGTGATGATTAGCTGCCTTTCCCCCTAGTCTTACACTACTAAATTAGGGACGGCTAGCACAGATAGCCCTTGAGTAGCTTTGCGCAAAATTCAAAATAAACCAAACCTTTAACGAAATTCAATATTTTAAAAAAATAATTATATCCTCATAGTGCTTATCGTTTTTAGAATATTTTACAGAAATGTTTAGAACAGTCGAGCTTAATAATTCTATGATAATTCAAGTCTTGTTTCTTTTATTCAAATCAGTTAATACGAAATTATGTGTGCCCTAAATTATACGGATAGAATGTGCTGCCTTCGTAGAGAAAAGTGTTTATTTACGCTTTAAAACTGTAATCATATCCTGACCTTGAAAACAAACTACACTGAAGTCTTTCCAACCCTAGGAAACTTCTTTAATCGACGAAAAAGTGGTGGGGAATGAGGACAGAATGTTATGGGGATCTCGGCCGTTTAAAGAGATAGAAATAAATATTATATCAACTTGTTTGCCTCACAAATCTACCAATGGAAACATGTGAGGAAAAAAAAAACAACGTTAGATGTCGCAACAAAGAAACATTGTACGAAGTTTAAAGCTACATTTTTTATTTTTAGACCATTTAAAGGCTGTTAGAAGCCATACATGGCGACTCAATAGCGCTTTTGTTCAATCCCAAAACTTGATAACTCACTTTACAACGGGTTCATAAGGAGTAACTTGAGGCCTCATTAGGCGAATTCTGCAGGCCCTAATTTATCAGTGCTTGAAAGCCATTCACTATAACACATACTAGTGCAAGTGGAAGCACTAGCGTTAATTATTTATTTATCATTCGTCCAGTTCTTCTGATCTTACTTGCTTAATTTAACGGTAATTTGAAGTTGCCTACGTCAGTAATTTAGGTAAAGTTTAGAAAGCTATATCTGATATAGTGCTTTGTAAAGGAAAATAATAAAATGTGACACCAAGTTGGTGTATCCTAGGGTGTGAAACGTAACATTCCATCTTCTGATTTGTTTGGTTTGTTTTGAATTTCGCGCAATGCTACACGAGGGCTATCTGCGCTAGCCGTCCCTAATTTTGCAGTGCAACACTAGAAGGAAAGCAGCCACTCATCACCACCCACCGGTAGTTCTTGGGCTACTCTTTTACCAACGAATAGTGGAATTGATCATAATATTATAACGCCCCCACGGCTGAAAGGGCGAACATGTTTTGTTGTGACGGGGATTCGAACAGGGGACCCTCGGATTACGAGTCGAATGCCTTAACTACCTGGCCATGTTGGGCCAACTTCGATTCATTCATGACGAGTGGCGTTTTTACTCTTTCGTGGCTTATCGTATGATAAGGTTATGATAAAATGCGTTCTAGTTTCTCTGTGACCTTTAAAAGGTTTTCACCCTTAAGTTAAACACAAACAAATCAACATTATTTTTTTATGTACGACACTCATTACCTTATTGATTTTGCTCTCCAACATAAAATAAAATAATTGAGTTCTGCTACAATATGTTCATAATATTTGGTAACAAATGCGTTTACTTTTGTAGAAGATCAAAAATCAGTTTTATTGGTCCAGGGAATTAGGCGTGGCCAACTGGCAAGAGTTCATGTTTTGCGTCCCTGAGCCACATAATTACTCCCTACGCTTTGGGGTCGTAGGCATGTTAGTAAGAGCAACATTCAAATCTCATTATTTAGGCATGCAACAATAATACGAGTTGGTGATAAGTGCTGTCAACTAGCTATCTTCTCTTTATTCTATCAGTTCATAACTGAGGGTTAAGTCTAGGTATGCTAAAATCAGGGGTACGATTCCCCTCGGTGGACTCAGCAGATAGCCCGATGTGACTTTGCCCTTAGAAAACACACACACACACATTCATAACTGAAGAAAGCTATTCAAAGACAGACCTTTCCTTTCTCGCCGCGGTTGAACGGTTCATAGGAAAATGGCTCTGGGTTTTTGTTTGTTTGTTTTGTTGTCAAGTGAAAACTTTTAGCAGATAGCTTCGTCATCTCTTGACCGATTTGAAATCTAATTACAGTTTTGGACTCATAAGGTCAAATATAACTAATAAAAATTGAAATAAATGACTCACATTAATTTACTCTATTCCTGTCTAAAAGAATTTCAAGAGCCGAGGTTATTGAGGATTCCCTCTAGTTTAGTTCTGTGCAGAAATTCTAAAATCTATCAAATCGAAAAACTATTAGCACACACACACTCACACAAAATATTCATCTACCAAGCGAGAGAAACCAAACAAACAAGGAAAAATAAATGTTTTTGCTTAATTTCGAGAGAGAAATGTGCGTGTGTTTTTTCTTATAACAAAGCCACGTCGGGCGATCTGCTCAGTCCACCCAGGGGAATCGAACCCCTGATTTTAGCGTCGTAAATCCGGAGGCATACCGCTGAACTTGCGAGGGGCTGATATAGAAATAATACGAATGTGCTTTCAAAAAAACGTTTACTTATAATAAAGAAGTTAGTAAAGACATATGTTAAAATCATCTTTCATGTTAGATATCAATTTTTAACATAAATAACGTATATTCGTTTGGTTTGTTTTGAAATTCGCGCAAAGCTACACACGAGGTCTATCTGCGCTAGCCGTCCTTAATTTAGCAGTGTAAGGCTAGAGGGAAGGCAGCTAGTCATCACCACCCACCGCCAACTCTTGGACTACTCTTTTACCAACGAATAGTGGGATTGACTGTAACATTAGAACGTCCCCACGGCTGAAAGGGCGAGCATGTTTGGTGCGACTGGAATTCGATCCCCGGGACCCTCAGATTACGAGTCGAACGTCTTAAGCCCATGGCCATGCCGGGCCGCCGTCCTCAGAAACATTTGTTAGCAAATTGTAAATTAGAGCATGTCAAAGGTAAGCGTAGGTAGTGGTTTCTGAATTTGCATTGACTGATTGCCCCATAAGATTGTAGGATACAAAATACAGCTTCAAATTATCAATGACGAAATTATAGATAATATGTTACGTTGTATTTTGTAATTTTATAACGAAATATTTAAAATCAACCACAAATACCCTCAGTGTGAGAATCTGGATATTTCTTCTCGAATCGTCTCTCTACGGAGTTTTTTTGTGGTTGATTTTAAATATTTCGTTATAAAATTTTAACTTGTATAATATTAAAATTTAATTTGTTATGCATGATTTGATGTCAAGTTTGTTTGTATACTATGATAATAAATAATTTAAATTAAGTTTTGAATGTAATTCACTAAAACATCGTTAAATGAGCAGTTTCACCTGTCCGCATGCCAAGGATTAATCACGTATGCTACTACCTAACGTGAAGTCAGTCACATAGGCACATTCACGTTCTCTTCCAAAGCATGAGAGCTCCCAGTTTCTCATATTTCTTCTTATTTCTTATTTTCACAATGATATTCGCTTATTGATTAAAGTAGGAACTCAAAACTAACACATCAAACATTTATTATTCTGTAAAACGAAGACGACATACTAGAGAACGCGTTCGGTCAAACCTCTGAGAAGGAACATGGGATACCATATATTATTCTCAACGTATGATAAACCAATACCGATACCACCGGTCCTAACGAACCCTAGTCAAGCCAGCCCAGTATTTCAGTTGACTACTGTTATTTTTCTACTTTTACTGAGCTTTTTAGAGTTTCATATGACGTATTTCAGTCGCTAAGCCTACTGTTATCACTCCATAGTAGCGGCAATCAGAATTTGAAAACTTGTGAAAATGTTCGAGAAATAATAACCTTCCATAAAGACGTTCTAAAACGTGACATAAAATTTATCGATATCTATTGTCACTTTTTTCAGTAATTTTTAAGATTATATTTATATACTACTTTTAGTGCTTTAGAAAAAATCGAGTTGTTTATTATTATTATTTTTTTACTTTAGATTGTTGTCGTCATAGCGTGTAAAGCTACACAGTGGGCTATCTACAAATCCGTGAAATTATCGCTGACTCATAGAGGTAGTTTTATCTCGGAAGCATATATATTGGTGATTTAAATGAAGTCCGTATAGAGGTTCAGAAGGCTGCCGTTTATGACTGTTTCAAAAATGTTGGATAATTTATATTTGTGTAAAAAAATGCACACGTAGTGTATTAAATAACGGTTTATATTACAATAACACTATGAAGAATAATTTGTTTTCTGAAATGATACGAAACATTGATAAGTATAGGACGTAAAATGATCAAAAGTTTTGTTTGTTTGTTTGGAATTTCGTACAAAGCTACTCGAGGGCTATCTGTGCTAGCCGTTCCTAATTTAGCAGTGTAAGACTAGAGGGAAGGCAGCTAGTTATCACAACCCACCGCCAACTCTTGGGCTACTCTTTTACCAACGAATAGTGGGATTGACCGTCACATTATAACGCCCCCACGGCTGGGAGGGCGAGCATGTTTGGCGCGACGCGGATGCGAACCCGCGACCCTCAGATTACGAGTTGCACACCTTAACGCGCTTGGCCATGCCGGGCCATGATCAAAAGTAGAGGTCAAGTCAAACCTGAAAACATTCTCTGTTGTAGATGGAAGGTGACCAAGGTGCATATTGGTTTGTGCAGCGTAGTTTCATGTTACTCATCTGTAATGGTTAAATAATAACAAGTGACTGAAAAGAACGTTATCAATGTTAAGGTTAAAAAAATTAACTTGGATCCTGATCTTTAACAAAAATAGAAATGTGTTACGGGATCAAATAAATAACACAATGTAACAAAATTGTTACTTTTTCTTGTTCCTGGGCAGAAAGTGTTATTTCTCAATTGTTTATGCCTAAAGTAAATGGAAAAGACCTATTTTTCTCTTCAAACTTTGATGGGAGACTATTTGGGGGCTGATACGTGAAAGTGATTTACATTACAGTCGCAAATCTCGAAAAAAACTACTCACTTCTAAACATTTTTGTATAACTTTAGTATAAATACATGTAAATCTTGATTCCTATATTGTTTTATTCAGACCTTATGTAAATGAAAATGTACAAATTTGCCCATTTTTACACATAAAATTTCATTATCCAGGTCACAAAAGCAAAGTTTGAAGGGAATAATGGCCATTTTATGTACTTTTACAACATTAGTAATTAAGAAATATTACATACTATCCAGAAACAAAATTTGTGTTGCATAGCGTTATTCAACTGAATAAGTGAGGTGTTGGGAAAAGATGTAACTTATTAACCGAGGAATGTTTGGAAATGATAGAGCTTCATACCTAAGATGTGTTTAAATTGGATAGAGCTGAGTGAAAGAAGATTTTTCTAGAAGTATTTAATAGGTGTTTGGACAGGATCGATCCCAGTAAGTGAAGAATGTTTGGAATAAACAGAACTGATAAAGTAAGACGTATTTGGAACTGATCGAAATGCGTAAATAACTTGTTTTAGAAAATGACTGAGGCGACTGGTTGAGGAATGATTTTAAACGGTCTAGTCAAATTAAAAAGGTGCGATCGGAAATGATCGAACTGGGTGGATTAAATATTTTAACAGGATCAAGCTTGTGTGTCAGGTGTACTTGGAAATGATCGAGCTGAACCAGTAATGGGTCTATAGAGAACAACGATTTGAGTAAGTGAAGTGTGTTTGGAAAGGAGCAAAGTCAATGATGTGGTGGTTTCGATAGGATCTGTTTGAATGAATGAAATGTCAATGGAGAAAAATCGACTTGAGTGAGAAAAGTGTGTTTGGAAAGGATCAAGTCGAGTGAATGTAATATTGGAACAGGACAGAGCAGAGTGAACTCAACACTGGAACAGGACAGAGCAGAGTGAACTCAACACTGGAACAGGACAGAGCAGAGTGAATCATAATACTGGAACAGGACAGGAGCAGAGTGAACTCAACACTGGAACAGGACAGAACTGAATGAATTCAACACTGAGAACAGGACAGAGCAGAGTGAATTCAACACTGGAACAGGGACAGAGCAGAGGTGAATTCAACACTGGAACAGGACAGAGCAGAGTGAACTCAACACTGGAACAGGACAGAGCAGAGTGAACTCAACACTGGAACAGGACAGAGCTGAATGAATTCAACACTGGAACAGGAACAGAGAAGTGAATTCAACACTGGAACAGGACAGAGCTGAATAAATTCA
Organism: Tachypleus tridentatus; assembly: GCF_004210375.1. Taxonomy (NCBI): domain Eukaryota; kingdom Metazoa; phylum Arthropoda; class Merostomata; order Xiphosura; family Limulidae; genus Tachypleus; species Tachypleus tridentatus. The sequence goes on from NC_134831.1 coordinate 169,730,720, forward strand.
ACACTGGAACAGGACAGAGCAGAGTGAACTCAACACTGGAACAGGACAGAGCAGAGTGAACTCAACACTGGAACTGGAACAGGATTCAACAGAGCAGAGCAGAGTGAACTCAACACTGGAACAGGACAGAGCTGACTGGAGGACAGAGCAGAGTGAACTCAACACTGGAACAGGACAGAGCTGAATGAATTCAACACTGGACAGACAGGACAGAACAGCAGAGTGAACTCAACACTGGAACAGGACAGAGCAGAGTGAACTCAACACTGGAACAGGACAGAATTCAACAGCAGGACAGAGCTGAATAACACTGGAACAGGACAGAGTGAACTCAACACTGGAACAGGACAGAGCAGAGTGAACTCAACACTGGAACAGGACAGAGCTGAATGAATTCAACACTGGAACAGGACAGAGCAGAGTGTGAACAGCACACTGAACAGGACAGAGCAGAGTGAACTCAACACTGGAACAGGACAGAGCTGAATGAATTCAACACTGGAACAGGACAGAGCAGAGTGAACTCAACACTGGAACAGGACAGAGCAGAGTGAACTCAACACTGGAACAGGACAGAGCAGAATGAATTCAACACTGGAACAGGACAGAGCAGAGTGAACTCAACACTGGAACAGGACAGAGCAGAATGAATTCAACACTGGAACAGGACAGAGCAGAGTGAATTCAACAGAACAGGAGTGAGCAGAGTGAATTCAACACTGGAACAGGACAGAGCAGAGTGAACTCAACACTGGAACAGGACAGAGCAGAGTGAACTGAATTCAACACTGGAACAGGACAGAGCAGAGTGAACTCAACACTGGAACAGGACAGAGCTGAATGAATTCAACACTGGAACAGGACAGAGCAGAGTGAATTCAACACTGGAACAGGACAGAGTGAGTGAACTCAACACTGGAACAGGACAGAGCAGAATGAATTCAACACTGGAACAGGACAGAGCAGAGTGAATTCAACACTGGAACAGGACAGAGCTGAGTGAATTCAACACTGGAACAGGACAGAGCAGAGTGAACTCAACACTGGAACAGGACAGAGCTGAATGAATTCAACACTGGAACAGGACAGAGCAGAGTGAATTCAACACTGGAACAGGACAGAGCTGAATGAATTCAACACTGGAACAGGACAGAGCAGAGTGAACTCAACACTGGAACAGGACAGAGCAGAGTGAACTCAACACTGGAACAGGACAGAGCAGAATGAATTCAACACTGGAACAGGACAGAGCAGAGTGAACTCAACACTGGAACAGGACAGAGCAGAGTGAATTCAACACTGGAACAGGACAGAGCAGAGTGAACTCAACACTGGAACAGGACAGAGCAGAATGAATTCAACACTGGAACAGGACAGAGCAGAGTGAACTCAACACTGGAACAGGACAGAGCAGAGTGAACTCAACACTGGAACAGGACAGAGCAGAATGAATTCAACACTGGAACAGGACAGAGCAGAGTGAACTCAACACTGGAACAGGACAGAGCAGAATGAATTCAACACTGGAACAGGACAGAGCAGAGTGAATTCAACACTGGAACAGGACAGAGCAGAGTGAACTCAACACTGGAACAGGACAGAGCTGAGTGAACTCAACACTGGAACAGGACAGAGCAGAGTGAACTCAACACTGGAACAGGACAGAGCAGAGTGAACTCAACACTGGAACAGGACAGAGCAGAGTGAATGAATTCAACACTGGAACAGGACAGAGCAGAGTGAACTCAACACTGGAACAGGACAGAGCAGAGTGAATTCAACACTGGAACAGGACAGAGCAGAGTGAACTCAACACTGGAACAGGACAGAGCAGAGTGAACTCAACACTGGAACAGGACAGAGCAGAGTGAACTCAACACTGGAACAGGACAGAGCTGAATGAATTCAACACTGGAACAGGACAGAGCTGACACTGAATTCAACACTGGAACAGGACAGAGCAGAGTGAATTCAACACTGGAACAGGACAGAGCAGAGTGAACTCAACACTGGAACAGGACAGAGCAGAGTGAATTCAACACTGGAACAGGACAGAGCAGAGTGAACTCAACACTGGAACAGGACAGAGCAGAGTGAACTCAACACTGGAACAGGACAGAGCAGAGTGAACTCAACACTGGAACAGGACAGAGCAGAATGAACTCAACACTGGAACAGGACAGAGCAGAGTGAACTCAACACTGGAACAGGACAGAGCAGAGTGAACTCAACACTGGAACAGGACAGAGCAGAGTGAATTCAACACTGGAACAGGACAGAGCAGAGTGAATTCAACACTGGAACAGGACAGAGCAGAGTGAACTCAACACTGGAACAGGACAGAGCTGAATGAATTCAACACTGGAACAGGACAGAGCAGAGTGAACTCAACACTGGAACAGGACAGAGCAGAGTGAACTCAACACTGGAACAGGACAGAGCTGAATGAATTCAACACTGGAACAGGACAGAGCAGAGTGAACTCAACACTGGAACAGGACAGAGCAGAGTGAACTCAACACTGGAACAGGACAGAGCAGAGATGAATTCAACACTGGAACAGGACAGAGCAGAGTGAACTCAACACTGGAACAGGACAGAGCAGAGTGAACTCAACACTGGAACAGGACAGAGCAGAGTGAACTCAACACTGGAACAGGACAGAGCTGAATGAATTCAACACTGGAACAGGACAGAGCAGAGTGAACTCAACACTGGAACAGGACAGAGCAGAGTGAACTCAACACTCAACACTGGAACAGGACAGAGCAGAGTGAACTCAACACTGGAACAGGACAGAGCAGAGTGAACTCAACACTGGAACAGGACAGAGCAGAGTGAACTCAACACTGGAACAGGACAGAGCAGAGTGAACTCAACACTGGAACAGGACAGACAGAGCAGAGTGTGGAACAGGACAGAGCAGAACTCAACACTGGAACAGGACAGAGCAGAGTGAACTCAACACTGGAACAGGACAGAGCAGAGTGAACTGGAACAGGACAGAGAATTCAACACTGGAACAGGACAGAGCTGAGTGAACTCAACACTGGAACAGGACAGAGCAGAGTGAACTCAACACTGGAACAGGACAGAGCAGAATGAATTCAACACTGGAACAGGACAGAGCAGAGTGAATTTAATACTAGAGCAATATAGGGCTGAGTGCATTTAACACTGGAACAGGACAGAGCTGAGTGAACTCAACACTGGAACAGGACAGAGCTGAATGAATTCAACACTGGAACAGGACAGAGCTGAGTGAACTCAACACTGGAACAGGACAGAGCAGAGTGAACTCAACACTGGAACAGGACAGAGCTGAATGAATTCAACACTGAACAGGACAGAGCTGAGTGAACTCAACACTGGAACAGGACAGAGCAGAGTGAACTCAACACTGGAACAGGACAGAGCAGAATGAATTCAACACTGGAACAGGACAGAGCAGAGTGAATTTAATACTAGAGCAATATAGGGCTGAGTGCATTTAACACTGAAATAGGATAGAGCTGAGTAAATTTAACACTGGAACAGAACAAAGATGAGTGACTTTAACACTGGAGCAGTTTGTTTTGTTTTGTTTTTTGAATTTCGCGCAAAACTACACGAAGGCTATCTGCGCTAGCCGTCCATAATTTAGCAGTGTAAGAAAAGAGGGATAGTAACTAGTCATCACCACCCACTGTGAACTATTGGATTACTTTTGTACCAACAAATAGTGAGATTCACCGTCACATTATATCGCCCCCATGGCTGAAAGGGCGAGCATGTTTGGTGCGACGGTGATTCGAATCCGCGACCCTCAGATTACGAATCGAACGCCATAACCCATTTGGCCATGCCGAGCCCTTCAGCATTGTAAGCCAGTATACTTACCAATATCCCGATAGGTGACACGTGAAAGTGAACCAACTAAAAGCATTTCATTTGTTATTGATTTGGAATTTGTCAGTAATTTACCTCTATCTTTATACCTAGGACAGAGCTGAGTGAAGTTAACACTGAAACAAGACAGAGCTGAGTGAAGTTAACACTGAAACAAGACAGAATGGGAATGCCACAGAAAGATCAACTTCCCTAAATAGCAGGTTCGAAAAGGATCAACTTAAATTAGTGTGTAACTCAAACCTCTTAACGAGATTTCCTTTTTTTTGCATCAGTTTCTATGGAGAACTTGTCTTCATTAACGTGTATTAATAGGATCGAGTCGAGTGAATAACAGGAAAAATGATCTTGCATGCATTAAGAGAAACAACATACGTGAATCAGGTGTCGTAGAAGATGAATGAGTAACTTGTCCAAAAAAGATCGTTATGTGTGTGAAAAAGAATTAACGGGATTTACTTGTGTGAATAACTCATCTGGAGAAGTTTGGTTCAAAAGAACAAAGTGTGAAAGAAGAATGTTCTATGATATACTTTCATAAACGTAAGGCTAAATAGAAGCTTTAGAGTTTAAACCTATGTTTGCTACACAAATGTTTTTGGTTAGACTTTGTGCATAAAATTGCTTATTCTCGAACAAAAGTAGGCCCATTTAAATCACTGGTTGTGAATAATTTAAACATTTTAAAATAAACTCACGAAAATGGACAACGAAGTGAAAATTTCCTGAAAACTATCAAAACTTAATCTAAATGAAATTTCATTATAAAAGCCGCTTTAAATGCGAATAATTTTGTCCTAATTGTGCATTGTGGATGCAAAATCATAGGCGTATACAAAATAGAACTTTAGATCTATCTTTTGCCTCCCACAGGTCACTGCCCAAGAGGCCTTTCCTACGATACCAGCACTCGTTAGGCCAGCAAATTAAGGAAGAAAAAATATAAAGGTTAAGGTAATTTTTGTAAGAATATTCAGGCCTAACGGTTTCTACTGCTTTGTTAGTATTTGATTTAATTCAAATAAAAATATTGTTTTAGCTTAATTTCCAAGTTTTATTAATTAAACGCTTCTAAAACAAGTTGATTAATTAGCTAAAATACGAAATTAGCTTCTCAATTGTTTAGGTATCATCAGCACTATAACATATTTATATAGACAAATAATAAAAATACCAAAAGTATAAGAAACATCCTATAGTTAGTGCAAAGACTTTCCGCTAAAGTTCAGAAACTATAAGCCTGTTTTAAAATATTGATATGTGAATATCTGAAAATTATATTACTTGTGTAAAGTGTCAGATTATATCAATTTCAGTTGTTTAGTTTTAAGTGGGAAACAATGATGTTTTCGTCACTGGATTTCGTGTTTGAATCTTTAAAGACCATTTCATCGACGTACGTGTGGGTCCATCCCCACTAGTACAGCGGTAAGTCGTCTGATGTACAACGTTTAATGCAGGGGTTCGATTCCCTCGGTGGACGCAGCATATAATCCGAGGTGGCTTTGCTATAAGAAAAACACCCACATACACACACACACACACACATTCATCGATGCGAAACAAAAACACTGATGAGATGAATGCCTTAAGACAAGAACATTAACCAATGTTTTTGTGAAATGTTAAAGAATTGTAGAAAAGAGAAAACGTAAATTACGAAACGGCAAAAAAGACGTAACTAAGAGAAGTTATGAATTACATAATTCTGAGTGAAAATGTCACTTTATATTCTCTTTTATAACATAATCTGACTCAGGTTTTGAAATAAAAATGATGGTATTAATATACTTTTGAGTACCAAACACATACCGAGAAAACAGTTTGATCACACAGGCTTCTAGAGGAGACAAAATCACTGCATTTTTTCGGCGTGGCCAGATGTTGGATCTTTCACATCTTAGAACCGAAGAAGACGATTTAGTCGAACGTGAAGAAAACGAAAGTCATGATCATCAGATGATGAAACAGAATGACTTGTTTTCTTGAGAGACATTATGCGATGTCGTGCTGTATATTCATAGCTATAAGCTATAGCAAACAGTCATTGTGGACTTCTTTACGCCTGTAGTATAGAATACGTTAGAGGTTACAGTATTTTCGAACTAGAAAATGGTACTGAACAACCATCGTATTTTTCTCATTCTCGATAGGAACCATGAACATAGGAACATCTACCACGCATGCACGGAACTATTTAAATCGCTGCTCCATATGTTCTTGGAATGCTAACTTTGCTTTGGCAGTTGTTCTGGTTTTTTTATGATCGAAACGTGAAAGATGTTAAACCCAAATAAAGAATGTTTGCTTCACAAATCAGTACCTGGTGGGGTGTACTGGTTCGCAATCTGCAGGTGACAGGTTTGAATCCTCTCATTGGACACGCTCGCCCTTTATGTCATTTGGGCGTTATTATGTGACGATCAATTCATCCTTTCGTTATTAAAGAATAGGCCAAGTCGGCGCTAGGTTTAGTGTTGGATAGCTGTTTTCCGTCGAATTCGTTCAATGCTAAACTGAGATTGGCTAAAGGAAAAAAACTTGGCAAATCTCTGAGATTCTGATGTGAGAGTTATCAGACGTCTACTCGGTTTTCTTCGTCTGCACTAAACGAGCAGATATGTTGGAATATATTGATCTGTTGTGATAAGGTTCATTGTACAAGACACAAGTGGTCGTTGAACACTTTCCTTTTGTACCATGACAATGATTATGCCGCATCGTATGATGGTCGCTGAAACAAAATTAACCTATTTTATTAATTCTTACAAAACTTTTCTTCCATTACTTTTGTTGTACATCTGTGCTTATCCTTCCTCTAGCATCTATTCACGGTAGGGGGCACTCACATATGGCGCTGCTCTGGAATTTTTCATTGTTTCGAAAGGCAGCTGGTTTTTGTCATGACAAGCACGCCACTTGACAGTTTACAGTTTTGTACACACACCTCTTAACTTCTAGGTGTAAAATCCACAAGTTATTTGTCTAGAGCTACACGTGTTCGTCGTCAGATGGCATCTGGTTCACTATCTGAGGCAGCTCGTTTCATTCAGTTTCAGTTTAATTAACATTAAAGAAAAATAATAAAATAAAGTTTTGATTATAATGAACTATTCTGGATTATATTAAGCTTGCATTTAAAAAAAATATAAGTTGAAGTCCAGAGTAATTTAATAAATTAACAAAACATCCACAAGTAAGCAATATGAAAGTAATCAGACTGTATTAATCGTAGGCGTAAGAATGTTTAATTGTTTGTATTGCTGTATCCACCGTGGAAATCGAACCCAGACTTTAGCATTGTTTGTTTGTTTTAAATTTTGCGCAAAGCCGTCCCTAATTTAGCAGTGTAAGATTAGAGGGAAGGCAGCTAGTCGTCACCACCCACCGCCAACTCTTGAGCTACTCTTTTACCAACGAGTATTGGGATTGACCGACACCTTATAACGCCAACACGGCTGAAAGAGTGAGTATGTTTGGTGCGAAGGGGATTCGAACTTCAGATTAGAGTTGAACGCCCTAACCCACTCGGCCATGCCGGGCCCTTCAGCATTGTAAGCCAGTAAACTTACAGATATCCCGATAGGGGACGTGTGAAAGTGAACCAACTAAAAGCATTTCATTTGTTATTGATTTGAATTTTGTCAGTAATTTACTTGTATCTTCATACTTAAAATATCTTCTAGCATATTAATTAGTAACTTAAACTGACAAAAGTGGTAAAAAATAAACTTTCTGTGCTGTGTTTCGATTACATACATTATTTTAACCAGTTTTATAATGGTAACCGTTCTCAATGATTGGTATTAATAAACCATTACAGAATCATCTATCTGAGATCGTTAGAATACATATTAGTATGAATTAACGAGTGTCTTACGTATTTGTTAAAGTAATTACTTTAATATTTTTAGTTTTTACACGTTTCATGTTGTTATTGTTTTGAATTAAGCACGAAGCTATTCAATAAGCTCTCTGTTCTCTGCGCACCACGGGTATCAAAACCCGGTTTTCAGTATTGTCATTCCGCCGACATACCACTGAACCACTGTGGTTCTTTACGCGTTTCAATCAGATACCAGTTTCATTGTTAACGTTAGGTTTAGCTGGTTAATCGAACATAGTTTCTATTTTAACTTGGCTCGGCTTCGCAAGGTAATAAGGCATTCGACTCGTAATCTGAGGGTCGCACTAAACAGGCTTGCCCTTTCAGTCGTGGGGGCGTTATAATGTAACGGTCAATCCTACTATTCGTTGGTAAAAGAGTAGCTCAAGTGTTAGCGGTGAGTGGTGATGACTAGCTGCCTTCCCTCCAGTCTTACACTGCTAAATTAGGGACGGCTAGCACAGATAGCCCTCGAGTAGCTTTGTGCGAAATTAAAAACAAACAAACATGCTACACACGTGCAATTAATAAAAACTGTGTACACTATTATAGACAGCACTGTCTTATAAGTTATTACTCAATTTAACGAAAAAAGTAATATAATCGACTGCAGAGGCCTTATAACGTCTGATCACACGTTGTGGTGAACCGAGAATTGAGTACATCTTTATATGGCTTTATTGCTAGAAGATTGTTAAATGTAGGTTTAACAAATCTGTATCTTTTGTTTCGAAACAACAGAATAGAACAAAAACAGTATAAATTATTAATGTTCATTCAAATATATTCTATAATATATTTTATACATATGTGGATTTTCCTCTGTATTATTATTTTCTCATGATATATTATCAAACTGATATACATGCTCGAGCATGTCATGGGTTTCCGATGATGTAATAGTATGTTATTGGTGAGACTAAAGGGTGTTTTCCACAACTAACATCTCATGCCAGCATTTTCGTGAGTGATTAGAAAAGTAAATATTTTTCAGTCACAACTTGAAATTATGTGTTTTTATAAAACTACATTTCCACGTTATTTTATTATATGGATATCGAGTGAAAGTAGACTTGGTCTTAGGTCTCATAAAATCAGATCGATACCTCATAGAAAATCTAACTTCTCGATAGAAATATGTTATCTCATAGTTAGCTACAACTGACGTTGTTTTAGAGTTAACTGAGGACTTCTGTTGAAAGAAACTTTAAATACATAGTTATGAACTAAAAGGAGTTTTATATGTTAATTAATGAAGCAAAGTTTATATGATACATTTACTTAATGTCAAAAGTTAGTATAGTAGAAAGGTAACAGTTATAATGACTAGAATTACCAAGACTGTTAACGATATTCTCAGACTTAATAAGTTAGACACGAGACGGAGAAGTTACACATTAGTGCTTAGACACATTAATTAAACCATAAACGGTACTTTATGTGTGTTAGGGTTAGACGTCTAGACCACAGACTCTTTAGGATTTGATTGAGATACAGCCGTCCTTAATGTTGGACAGACCGTAGTACCCGCCACATCGAGAACCTTGTCTAACTTGTTAAACCGAATAAAAAGATTAACCCTCACTACTAGATCATGTCCACAGCTGAAAGCTTCATGTCGCGAACCTAGGATCCTTAGATCTACAACATGAAGCGTTAACAACTAGGTTACGGATTGCCTTTTTATTTGGATGAGGAGGTACTGTAGCTTATGGGATGGCGGTTAATACATTTATAACTGATTCCAGAAGCCTGTTTTAATTATTATGCAAACTTCTCAGTGAATGTGAAACCATCAAGAAGTTCACTAAGTCTTGGTTGTTGGTTTTGAATTTCGCGTAAAGCTACACAAGGACTATCTATGCTAGTCGTCCCTAATTTATCAGTGTAAGACTAATTGAAAGGCAGCTAGTCATCACCACCCATCACCAACTCTTGGGCTATTCTTTTACCAACGATTAGTAGAATTAACCGTTACAGTACAATGTCTCTACAACTGAAAGGGCAAGTATGATTAGTGGAACGGGGATTCGAACCCGTAATATCATTGAATATTGTTCTTTTGAAATCTGGTTGTATGAGAAACCAGTTAGCGGATTATTGTTAGCCACGTCCCCCAACTTTTCAATTTTTGTTAACAAAACTGTGGTACACCGTCTCATGAATACAATCTTCCGACTAACGTACACAGTTAAATAAGTTGATTATCCCAGAGTAAATCAACTTTCTTCATGCAGGACTAGTGCAACGGTTTTGAACACATCAGTGTATTACATTTACTTTTATGGTGTGAATGTTGTTGTATGTTAAGCTGGAAAAGCATCATTACAACTGACCATATTTGTCATGATACATTAGTATTAGATCTACAACGTTTTTAAGACTACATCCTTTATTCGTTACCTTCCGAATTTTAAGGAAAAATAATTTACAACAGTATTTCAACCATGTTGTCTTCGCCAAATAATTATGAACAACGAGTTTTACCCAGCAAAGAAGTTAAAATAACATAACATACCCTGATTTTTCTTTTAAAAAAACCCTAAGTGACCAACTAAAAATGCAGTATTAAAATATTATGATCCTTACACTTATGCCTTGTGACGTATATAATATATGCCACCTGATATAGGGTGATATAGATGTAGGACGTTGTGGGCTTCAGCCTCCACATTTCGCTCTCCTAATTTATATGTATATTATTTTATTTCATTTCATTATTTAATTATTATTTATGTGACACTCGCATACGGAGGTTAAGACTGATAGACATTGTATCCCCACCACAATGTGGATCCTACTTTTTCAGTCACTTCCAAACCGAGGATACATTTTATGTCCCACATTATAACCTCTACTCTGTGTATTTTTTCAGTTGATGCACTGTTTCCATATTTTTGTTTCTGCTTATTTTTGGATATACCCCCAGTGGCACAGTGGTATGTCTGTGGACATACACACTAAAAACCTGGCTTCGATACCCGTGGTGGGCAGAGCACAGACAGCCCATTGTGTAGCTTTGTGCTAAATTCAAAACAAACAAAACAAACATTTTTGGTTATAATAAACTAACATTAGTCAGTGGTTTGGATTTACTGTTTTTAACACAATCAATCCTTTTGTTTTATTTTTTCAACTCTTCTGTATTAATATTCTCTCTCTCTCTCTCTCTCTATATATATATATATATAATACATATATTTTTTTACCTTTCAATTCAAATGTATATTTTGTATCGAAGGTGCTACGTGCTAGGTTCTAACAGACATTGGTGTAAATTACATGGCGACTGTAGGGAACATGTTCCCCATGCGTTTTCAAGAATGGCGACTGTAGGGAACATGTTCCCCATGCATTTTCAAGAAACGTTTTTGTTGGTATACCCCACATCCCCAGATATAGAAATTGCCCTCCCCCTCTGGAATAAAACTACACACTAAACATACACCTCAACCGAATGCCAACATACATTAATACATCAAGACTAAATATTAACGTATATTAATACATTAGAGTAAATACCAATACATATCAATACACTGGGACCAAATACCAACATACGTTAATATATCCGGACTAAATATCAGAATACATTAATACACCTTGAATTAAATACCAACATTCATTAATACTTGTGGACTAAATACTAATATATAATAATATTCCCAAACTAAATACCAAGATATATTAATACACATTTACGAAATACCAACATACGTTAATACACATGGACCAAATACCATCGTACATTAATACACCCGTTTCAAGAGAAACTACGACACAAAAACTACCAAAACGGAATTTTGTAAAGCTAGGAAACACAAAGATACAAAAACACAGTTTCGTAAAGCTAGAAAACACAAAAATACAACAATATGGTTTCGTAATCCTACAAAACACAAAGATACAAAAACACACTTTCGTAAAGCTAGAAAATACAAAAATACAACAATATGGTTTCGTAATCCTACAAAACACAAAAATACAAGAACACAGTTTCGTAAAGCTACAAAACACAAAGATACAACAACACAGTTTAAAGCTAAAAAACACAAAGATACAACAACACAGTTTAAAGCTAAAAAACACAAAGATACAACAACACAGTTTCGTAGAGCTAAAAAACACAAAGACACAACAACCTGGTTTAATAAAACTAGATGCAAGGATAATTATGAAAATATGAACGTTTTCGTAGAATCATTATTTCTCCCTGTTGCTAGTAAACTGTAAGACTACGTTAGAGTTTAGTAAACACACTAAGTAAACTCAGCAGCGTTTTTCTCTAAGCAAATAACTGTGGAAAAATAAATAGAATTAGCCAATGATTTTTCTCTTTAATCTGGAATGTTCTTCGCCCCTGAGAATCACAACAAAAGTGATTAATGGTTTGAGCTTTGTTGACTTAATCACTGAATGTTAAGTATCGTTTCTTTTTGTTTATGTTTTAAAGTACAAATACCATCTACAAAATATATTTTCTACTTTAATTTTATTCAATATTATCGTCATTGTTTTTTTATTCAGAAGAGAGACCTCTATCGTACAATACTGGTCATACTTTCTTCGCTCCAACCCCTTCGCCACTTATGACATAGATAATACTGATTTTCCTCAAACCGTACTGAGTGGTTTGTATCCCACAAGTACACGTTCAAAACTGATGGATGAACACCTGTGTTGTATGTAGCCTACAAAAACCCCAGATACACATTGAAACTGTCCTGGTATATAAACTTCTCTGTGGTGTGTATCCTAAAAGGACCCTAATACACAAAACATTAAGACTGCATGAATAAATTAAGTTAGCTAATTTCAATGCAATCTTTTTCACACTGGGTCCCTTATTTTCAAATATTTATACAATCTTTTTCACACTGGGTCCCTTATCTTCAGATATCTATACAATCTTTTTCACACTGGGTCCCTTAACTTCAGATATTTATACAATCTTTTTCACACTGGGTCCCTTATCTTCAGATATCTATACAATCTTTTTCACACTGGGCTCCTTATCTTCAGATATCTATACAATCTTTTTCACACTGGGTCCCTTATCTTCAGATATCTATACAATCTTTTTCACACTGGGTCCCTTATCTTCAGATATTTATACAATCTTTTTCACACTGGGTCCCTTATCTTCAGATATCTATACAATCTTTTTCACACTGGGTCCCTTATCTTCAGATATTTATACAATCTTTTTCACACTGGGTCCCTTAACTTCAGATATTTATACAATCTTTTTCACACTGGGTCCCTTATCTTCAGATATCTATACAATCTTTTTCACACTGGGCCCCTTATCTTCAGATATCTATACAATCTTTTTCACACTGGGCCCTTATCTTCAGATATCTATACAATCTTTTTCACACTGGGTCCCTTATCTTCAGATATCTATACAATCTTTTTCACACTGGGTCCCTTATCTTCAGATATTTATACAATCTTTTTCACACTGGGTCCCTTATCTTCAGATATCTATACAATCTTTTTCACACTGGGTCCCTTATCTTCAGATATCTATACAATCTTTTTCACACTGGGCTCCTTATCTTCAGATATCTATACAATCTTTTTCCCACTGGGCCCATTATCTTCAGATATCTATACAATCTTTTCACACTGGGTCCCTTATCTTCAGATATCTATACAATCTTTTTCACACTGGGTCCCTTATCTTCAGATATCTATACAATCTTTTTCACACTGGGTCCCTTATCTTCAGATATCTATACAATCTCTTTCACACTGGGTCCCTTATCTTCAGATATCTATACAATCTTTTCACACTGGGTCCCTTATCTTCAGATATTTATAAAATCTTTTTCACACTGGGTCCCTTATCTTCAGATATCTATACAATCTTTTTCACACTGGGTCCCTTATCTTCAGATATTTATACAATCTTTTTCACACTGGGTCCCTTATCTTCAGATATCTATACAATCTTTTTCACACTGGGTCCCTTATCTTCAGATATCTATACAATCTCTTTCACACTGGGTCCCTTATCTTCAGATATCTATACAATCTTTTTCACACTGGGTCCCTTATCTTCAGATATTTATACAATCTTTTTCACACTGGGTCCCTTATCTTCAGATATCTATACAATCTTTTTCACACTGGGCTCCTTATCTTCAGATATCTATACAATCTTTTTCCCACTGGGCCCATTATCTTCAGATATCTATACAATCTTTTTCACACTGGGTCCCTTATCTTCAGATATCTATACAATCTTTTTCACACTGGGTCCCTTATCTTCAGATATCTATACAATCTTTTTCACACTGGGTCCCTTATCTTCAGATATCTATACAATCTCTTTCACACTGGGTCCCTTATCTTCAGATATCTATATAATCTTTTTCACACTGGGTCCCTTATCTTCAGATATTTATAAAATCTTTTTCACACTGGGTCCCTTATCTTCAGATATCTATACAATCTTTTTCACACTGGGTCCCTTATCTTCAGATATTTATACAATCTTTTTCACACTGGGTCCCTTATCTTCAGATATCTATACAATCTTTTCACACTGGGTCCCTTATCTTCAGATATCTATACAATCTCTTTCACACTGGGTCCCTTATCTTCAGATATCTATACAATCTTTTCACACTGGGTCCCTTATCTTCAGATATTTATAAAATCTTTTCACACTGGGTCCCTTATCTTCAGATATCTATACAATCTTTTTCACACTGGGTCCCTTATCTTCAGATATTTATACAATCTTTTCACACTGGGTCCCTTATCTTCAGATATCTATACAATCTTTTCACACTGGGTCCCTTATCTTCAGATATCTATACAATCTTTTTCACACTGGGTCCCTTATCTTCAGATATCTATACAATCTTTTCACACTGGGTCCCTTATCTTCAGATATCTATACAATCTTTTCACACTGGGTCCCTTATCTTCAGATATTTATAAAATCTTTTCACACTGGGTCCCTTATCTTCAGATATCTATACAATCTTTTTCACACTGGGTCCCTTATCTTCAGATATTTATACAATCTTTTTCACACTGGGTCCCTTATCTTCAGATATCTATACAATCTTTTTCACACTGGGTCCCTTATCTTCAGATATCTATACAATCTTTTTCACACTGGGTCCCTTATCTTCAGATATCTATACAATCTTTTTCACACTGGGTCCCTTATCTTCAGATATCTATACAATCTTTTTCACACTGGGTCCCTTATCTTTAGATATCTATACAATCTTTTTCACACTGGGTCCCTTATCTTCAGATATCTACATGAGTCTACATCTGAAGTCTATAAGGAGTACGTTTTCTGTCTCTATATTTACATTAACTTTAAAGGTGCCATTTGACCTACTTAACTCAAAAGGATCCAGATGTACCCACAAAACTGATTAGTAACATTTGATGAGAGATGGTTTTTTTTAATATGGAGTTGCAGTTTGGTGTTAAAGAATGGAGGTCACGTGTGATATCTTCACTGGCCCACTTAAATCAAAATGACTCAGATGGAGCCCTAAAACCGATCGATAAGGTTTGGTAAGAATTTTTTATATTACAAGGAAAAAGTCTCTAAATTCCGTTAGAGAATGGTTTTCAAAGAGCTGACTGGCTCTGGGTGCTCATAATCAGGTTCATTTCCTATTGTATCTCTTCACTCCTTTGTTTCTACTGTCTACCACCCGTTGTATTTATTTAGAAATATTTATATTTCACTTGTTACGTTATATTTTCATACCATTTCCACCTTTTTTACTGTGTATTATCTTCATTTTTCAACTTATTTTTCCTCAGTTGACGTCTATGTTTGTCTGTTTGTTTGTTTTTAATTTCGCGCAAAAATACACGAGGGCTATATGCGTTAACTATTCTTAATTTAGCAGTGTAAGACAAGAGGAAAAGTAGCTAGTCATCACCAACCACCGCCAACTGTTGTCCTACATTTTTACCATCGAATAGTGGAACTGACTGAAACATAATAACGCCCCACGACTCGTAATCCGAGGGTCGAGGGTTCGATTCCCCATCACACCAAACACACCCGCTCTTTTATGGAACGTTATAATCTGAAGATAGGACGTATGAAACACGTGTTGCTAAATGACAAAAACTGATATAGCAACAGGAACTCGGTTAGCAAACAGCTATTAAGTAAGAGTCCAATGTGAAAGTTCACGTAACAACACACAGTACTTTACTAAACAAACTTTAAATAATAATCCAGTGTTGAAAGTTCACGTAACAACACACACTATTTTACTAAACAAACTTTAAATAACAATCCAGTGTTGAAAGTTCACGTAACAACACACACTATTTTACTAAACAAACTTTAAATAACAATCCAGTGTTGAAAGTTCACGTAACAACACACACTATGTTACTAAACAAACTTTAAATAACAATCCAGTGTTGAAAGTTCACGTAACAACACACACTATTTTACTAAACAAACTTTAAATAACAATCCAGTGTTGAAAGTTCACGTAACAACACACACTATTTTACTAAACAAACTTTAAATAACAATCCAGTGTTGAAAGTTCACGTAACAACACACACTATTTTACTAAACAAACTTTAAATAACAATCCAGTGTTGAAAGTTCACGTTACAACACACACTATTTTACTAAGCAAACTTTAAATAACAATCCAGTGTTGAAAGTTCACGTAACAACACACACTATTTTACTAAACAAACTTTAAATAACAATCCAGTGTTGAAAGTTCACGTAACAACACACACTATTTTACTAAACAAACTTTAAATAACAATCCAGTGTTGAAAGTTCACGTAACAACACACACTATTTTACTAAACAAACTTTAAATAACAATCCAGTGTTGAAAGTTCACGTAACAACACACACTATTTTACTAAACAAACTTTAAATAACAATCCAGTGTTGAAAGTTCACGTAACAACACACACTATTTTACTAAACAAACTTTAAATAACAATCCAGTGTTGAAAGTTCACGTAACAATACACACTACTTTACTAAACAAACTTTAAATAACAATCCAGTGTTTAAAATTTGTTTAGTAAAATAGTGTGTGTTGTTACGTGAACTTTCAACACTGGATTGTTATTTAAAGTTTGTTTGTTATTGAAAGTTCACGTAACAACACAGGATCCTTTATTAAACAAACTTTAAATAGCAATCCAGCGAATCCATCGCCTTCAATGCCAGAACAGACCTTTTGTACATTCGACGGAATCTTACGGCTCAACGATACGTCGACGAGATTCTTAGGCCCCATGTGCAACCCATCATGGTAAACGTCAACGATGTTTTTCAACATGACAACGCCCGTCCTCACACAGCCCGACTCACCACTGTCTTCTTGAGACACCACAACATCAACGTTCTTCCCTGGCCCTCCAGATCACCAGATTTAAACCCCATCTAACATCTTTGGGACGAGTTGGACCGACGTCTGCGACTACGACAACCTCAACCGCAGACTCTACATCAGCTTGCAGCAGCTTTGCAAGCTGAGTGGACAGCCATTCCACAGGATATGATTCGTCATTTCATCGTTTCCATGGGCAGGAGATGCCAAGCAGTTATTGATGCTCACGGGGGGCATACTCGTTATTGACGTTGAGTGACGTTAAACTTCAACTAGTGAGCGTGGACTTCGCCTTTGCAGACTTTGGATGTTCAGCAGTGAATGTGCAAAGTTTCACACATGTCATACAGAACTACCCGGAATAAACTTGTTAACAATTTGTCTCATATTTTGCCTTTTGCGTTTCTTTTTTTGAAGAGTATATTAATAAAATGTTTGCAATTGAACGTTAATGATAAATATAAGTATAATTCAGTATAGGTATAAATATATGTGCATCTATATACAGGGTTACCCAATAGTAAGTATACAGTTGATAACTGATCATCTGTTTAACAGCACTTTACACATAACAAGGAGTTATGGGAAAGTTAGTCCTAAGTTGATCTCGTAGATGTTCAAATTGAAACCCGTCGTTGTTCACACAATCCTACAGTCTGAATGCCACATTTCTGAAAACTTTCTGATACAAGTACGTCTGTGATGTACCCTTATATTATATCGACATTCTGCGAGTTCCTACTGTAATGCCGTCCTTGAGTGCTTCCCAGACAAAAAAAGTCCATATGTAACAATAGTTATTTTTTACTATGTGTATATGTATATATATAATCTACATGTAACTGTGTATTTATTTTTTGGCTACTCTCTACAAATATATATGTATATATAATTCATATACAACTGTATACCTACACACATACTATACATGTGCAACCGTATACGTACTTTTTGTCTACTATGTATGTATATACATAACATATGGAATCGTATGCCTATTTTTGTGCTACTCTCTCTTTATATATATATATACATACACACATGCGGTACATATCTAACTCTAAGCCTACTTTTGTTGAACTATAAGTTAAGTTCTAGAGACCCAGATGTATCGTCAATTAACACTTAATTATTAAAACAGTTTGCGTTGTTAAAAGAACGTTCAACACAGCACTGTTATTAACACCTATCTGATAAATAAGGGTGTCT
Source organism: Tachypleus tridentatus (assembly GCF_004210375.1). Lineage (NCBI taxonomy): Eukaryota > Metazoa > Arthropoda > Merostomata > Xiphosura > Limulidae > Tachypleus > Tachypleus tridentatus. The sequence goes on from NC_134831.1 coordinate 169,749,074, forward strand.
TATTACGTGATAGTTCAACACTGAACAATTATTTAATGTTTGTCTGGTAAAAGAGGGTTTTATTACGCGAACTTTCAACACTGTGTATATAAAGATGTATATTACTATACGTATTTACTATACAACACTGTGTATATAAAGATATATATTACTATACGTATTTACTATACAACACTGTGTATATAAAGATATATATTACTATACGTATTTACTATACAACACTGTGTATATAAAGATATATATTACTATACGTATTTACTATACAACACTGTGTATATAAAGATATATATTACTATACGTATTTACTATACAACACTGTGTATATAAAGATATATATTACTATACGTATTTACTATACAACACTGTATATATAAAGATATATATTACTATACGTATTTACTATACAACACTGTATATATAAAGATATATATGTTACTATACGTATTGTTTCATACATAATAACTCGTATTATCTTGGCTATTTTAAGAAGAATACCAAAAAGCTGCCAATCAAGAGAAAGTCCATTTTTTTGTGTAGCTTGACCAGTTTCCACTGTCCCAGTGACAGTAGACCTGATACTGGCGATATAATGTTCATGAATGTTCTAAAAGCATGAGCATCCATTCAACAGCTCGTTAGTAAGACAGGGAGGGGGCTTCACCCGCTCGAGTTGCAATCACAAGAAGGCTTTGGATTCGAATAATAGGATATTTTGGCGCAAAAACTACGACACGGATAGTGTTATCAACTCGAGTTTAACCAAAGATAATATTGTACCTAAATCTACTTTTATCCGCATTATTATTTATTCCGGGGAAGATTTCCAATTTAGAATGCCAGAACGTTTTACCATTAAACTGTGAAAACCAGCTCTTAACCAAAAAATGAACGTGCTATCACTACATCAGTTTCAGTTGTGGAAACTTAAAGTTTGTTTATTTATGTCAGATCAATCGTCCAGTAGCTGTTCAAAGTCGTATTGAATTGAACGTAAGTTTTTTCGGTAGAATAGTGTGTAGTGATCTTACCTAGAGTCTAGACACTCAGTGAATGTCATAATGTTGTTCCACTGAGAACCGAACGATCAGATTAAGTTATGTTTCTCATGTTCTGTTCAATAGCTAAAAGTTAGGGTCTTTGTTTGTTTACAATTAAGCACAAAGCTACTCAATGGGCTATCTGTGCTCTGCCCACCGCGGGTATCAAAACCCGGTTTTTAGTGTGTAAGTCCGCAGACATACCACTGTGCCACTGGGGGGCAAGTTAGGGTCACTGGCAGACAGCGTCAGTAGGTTTACCACAAATACAAACAACATTGTATACTAAACGTTCTATTTCAAATACTAGTACGTATTACTCATGGCTACTTTGTTAATAAGCGTCCATATCAAATACGTTGATACCAGTCTGAAGGTCTATAGCGTTATTACCAATCCACGCAAGTCATCTCACCTGAAAAATTGGTATCGAATGTTACAGTGTTAAACAGTTAACGAGAAGTTATCTTAGATGTTTCAAGACAAAGTCGAAACTGTTTATGTACAGGTTTGTGTTACAGTGTTCAATTCAGCCTTGTTGTGATGGTTAACCAGCGTGTGTACCCTTTTAGTAGGCCAGTGTGTTTAGTAATATCCCAGTTAATAAAATAAGAACCCGGGTAACTATCTATCTCTAAATTATGTTGGTGTGGACGACAATAGAGAAAAAAAAAAGTATATAATAGCTTCATTAGACATGACTTTAACTCTCCTGTTTCATGAGCTGAAAAAATGAGTTTACACCAACCTGTACCTGATTATATCACCATTTTTCTCTGAGCTCAAAAAGCCACAAGCTTACACCAACCTGTATCATCAAACAATAATATATTTCTGCTTTAAACTCTGGGGTTTAATTTTTTAATAACGTAACGTATACGTTGTTTTCTCCTGATGCAGAGGAAAGCTCCTGTTTAAATTCCAGTTACTTTGTCTTATTTTGAGTTATTAGAGTTAACAAACACTTCAAAATGTATCGTTTTCTTTCTGTTATATCTGTTTTCTTGTAACCTAACTTCTGAAAGTGTAATTGTTGTTTCTTGTGTCCTGTCCTCTAAGACTTGTAATTTTTCTTTCAAAAACACCCTTGAAAACTATAATCAGCTTATGAATATATGTAACACACAGATACGTTCAGTATAGCGCTATTCATTTAGTAAGGTCATCAGCTTATGAATATATGTAACACACAGATACGTTCAGTATAGCGCTATTCATTTAGTAAGGTCACCAGCTTATGAATATATGTAACACACAGATACGTTCAGTATAGCGCTATTCATTTAGTAAGGTCATCAGCTTATGAATATATGTAACACACAGATACGTCCAGTATAGCGCTATTCATTTAGTAAGGTCATCAGCTTATGAATATATGTAACACACAGATACGTCCAGTATAGCGCTATTCATTTAGTAAGGTCATCAGCTTATGAATATCTGTAACACACAGATACGTCCAGTATAGCGCTATTCATTTAGTAAGGTCATCAGCTTATGAATATATGTAACACACAGATACGTCCAGTATAGCGCTATTCATTTAGTAAGGTCATCAGCTTATGAATATATGTAACACACAGATACGTTCAGTATAGCGCTATTCATTTAGTAAGGTCATCAGCTTATGAATATATGTAACACACAGATACGTCCAGTATAGCGCTATTCATTTAGTAAGGTCATCAGCTTATGAATATATGTAACACACAGATACGTTCAGTATAGCGCTATTCATTTAGTAAGGTCATCAGCTTATGAATATATGTAACACACAGATACGTCCAGTATAGCGCTATTCATTTAGTAAGGTCATCAGCTTATGAATATATGTAACACACAGATACGTTCAGTATAGCGCTATTCATTTAGTAAGGTCATCAGCTTATGAATATATGTAACACACAGATACGTCCAGTATAGCGCTATTCATTTAGTAAGGTCATCAGCTTATGAATATATGTAACACACAGATACGTCCAGTATAGCGCTATTCATTTAGTAAGGTCATCAGCTTATGAATATATGTAACACACAGATACGTCCAGTATAGCGCTATTCATTTAGTAAGGTCATCAGCTTATGAATATATGTAACACACAGATACGTCCAGTATAGCGCTATTCATTTAGTAAGGTCATCAGCTTATGAATATATGTAACACACAGATACGTTCAGTATAGCGCTATTCATTTAGTAAGGTCATCAGCTTATGAATATATGTAACACACAGATACGTTCAGTATAGCGCTATTCATTTAGTAAGGTCATCAGCTTATGAATATATGTAACACACAGATACGTCCAGTATAGCGCTATTCATTTAGTAAGGTCATCAGCTTATGAATATATGTAACACACAGATACGTCCAGTATAGCGCTATTCATTTAGTAAGGTCATCAGCTTATGAATATATGTAACACACAGATACGTTCAGTATAGCGGTATTCATTTAGTAAGGTCATCAGCTTATGAATATATGTAACACACAGATACGTCCAGTATAGCGCTATTCATTTAGTAAGGTCAAGGTCAAAGGCTTTTGTTCAAAGGAGTGAAACTTATTATTACCCATACCTCACCTGTAAAAAAATGAGTGGCGACGATGTTGGGGGACCGGAACCGGAACCGGAACAGTTAATTTATTTCCTTGAGTTTCACACTGAGTGCTCTCCGCCTGCAACCTGAGTCGTCGTATTGAGGGATGCTGAAGAACCTGAGACATGACTTTAATTTTAAGGGAAAGAATTAGGTTATTTAACCTGTGTTTAGAAGTTTCGTAGTGCTGAATAACCTTACGCTGCCAATAAATATCATAGCTCTAGGGTTAACTGCGAGAAATGTTACCATCACGACTACAGAACTTTGCAGTAAGAGCAAACACGTTTCAATGCTTTATCTTTCTTTTTTTTTGTACATGTGCGTACGGGCTTTCGAAATAGTCAAGCAAACAGTGACATAGTAGCAAGAACTTTAGCGTTAACTGATAACAAGTGTTCGATAACAACCTGATAAAGGAACAGCGATAACCAAGCAGTCACACCAGGCCTTTAGTTCGATAATGTGATCCATTATATAATAGTGCGTTTTTTTCACTTTGTTTACAATTGGAAAACTGATGCATTTTTAAAACTAACATTTACGACGCGAGCCTATCAGAGAACGATATTAACGTTTTTAATGTTATCCTTATCAGTTTTATTCAAAATAATGCAGCATACTTTATAAACTTAAAAAATATTATATTCCTTCTACAGATTTCGGCGAAAAAACAAAGCCTTAAATATAAAGATATATATATATATATACCTTGCCTTTCCAACACTGTCTAGTATTTCACAATATAAATTGAAGTCTAAACGTTATTCAAAACATAGTTCATTGTATTTCAGTCTCAATAAGCAATTTCGACATCCACATTAGTGTTTGTGCTAAACGGTAAAACTTTGAATCAAAATTGAATAATTTTTTTCTCAACTTTGGATTCAGGGTTGATCGATTTCCAAGAATCATTTATGTATTAATAGGAAGATTGTTTGTTTTTAATTTCGCGCACAGCTACACAAGGGCTATCTGCGCTAGTCGTCCCTAATTTAGCAGTGTAAGACTAGAGGGAAGGCAGCTAATCATCACCACTCCCCGCCAACTCTTGGGCTACTCTTTTACCAACGAATAGTGGGATTGACCGTAACTTTATAACCCCACCATGGCTGAAAGGGCGAGCATACTTAATGCGACGGGGATTCGAGCCAACGACCCTCAGATTACGAGTCAACCGTCATAATCAGTTGGCCATACCTGGCTTTTACTTTCAAACAAAGAGAAACGATCGTTAGTTTGTGAAACGTAGAGAAACCTACAACGAAACTGATAAGTGTTCTGACTTGTTTTGTTAAATTCCTCCTTCCAAAGAGGTTGTATGTAATCTAATGTTATAGTATATACATTGTGTGTGTGTGAGCGTGATTGTTCGCGCCTAATTAATATATTGACAAAATGATATCGATAAAAGGAAAATATGTATATAAATAAATTGTGCAATAACGTACTCCAAATACGGATGGTATTTGGTATAAAATCTTTAATTAAATAAAGTACAGAACAACGTTTCGACCTTCTTAGGTCATCTTCAGGTTAACAAATGTTCTCGTCACCATGAAATCGAGCAATAGTTCTTTGTTTTAATTGAATTTTGCGCAAAGTTATACGAGGGCTATCTGAGGTAACGTCCCTAATTTTGAAGTGATAAATTAAAGGTAAGAGATCTAGTCAACACCACTCTCCGCCAACTCTTGGAATATTCTTTCCACGAAAAGTGGGAATGTCCATCATATTATAATGTTTCCACGGCTGAATAAGCAAGGATGTTCGGAAACGGGTTTTGATCCCGCAAACTGCGAGTCACGCGTTTTAACTAAGACTAAAAGGTTTTTACATAATTTCTCGCAAAGCTACGCAAAAACCACCTACGTACTGCTGTCCCTAGGCCCGGCATGGCCAAGCGTGTTAAGGCACTTGACTCGTAATCCGACGGTCGAGGATTCGAATTCCCGTCACACCAAGTATACTCGCCCTTTCAGCCGTGGAGGCGTTATAAAGTTACGGTCAATCCCCACTCTTTGTTAGTAAAAGAGTAGGCCAAGAGTTGGCGGTGGGTGGTGATGACTAGCTGCCTCCCCTCTAGTCTTACACTGCTAAATTAGAGACGGCTAGCACAGATAGCCCTTGGGTAGCTTTGTGCGAAATTCAAAAAGCAATCAAACAAAAACAAACTGCTGTCCCTAATTTCTCACTGATATGACTAGAGAAAATGCTCCTAGTCACCTAAAATAGGTGCCTTCATCTCCTAGGCTACTCCTTTCTACCTGATCGACTATACATCAAAAGTCACAAGATTAGAAACAAAGAACTGAAAATCAAAAGCAAAAAAAAAATCCTGAGTATTTATTTTTCACTGTAATATTTTAACGTGGCACTACATTTTTTAAGAGTGAGGTAACTGTGCAAATTAGAATGTCCGTTCGAATTGTCTCGACTAAAAACATGCTGTTCGTGCAAGTTGTTTAATCTTCCTTTATATAATTATTTTTTCATCTACAGTACACGACTGACATATTCATTCACACTGTCCCCCGCTAGTACAGCGGTAAGTCTACGGATTTACAACGCTAAAATCAGGCGTTCGATTCCCCTCGGTGAACTCAGCCGATAGCCCGATGTGGCTTTGCTATAAAAAAACAAACAAACAAATCATTCACACAACGTATACGTTGAGCTCCTGTTTCCATACTATCCAGTAGTGCCATCTGGTGCCGAGTGAAGTTAATTTGTTTTTTCAGAAAGAAAGTTTATTTTTCTTTTAATGTTCAAAAATAAACTTTCTTTCTCAAGTGCAATAATTTAAAATGTTAATACAACATTATATTCTGATTATGTGTAAACTTTGCTTCAAACAATTAACTATTATCGTGCAAACACGTTCGCGTGCGTGTTTGTTGTGAATACTCGCGCAAACAAGTAGAAGGTAAGTCTGCGCCAGCTTTTGAACTATTAGACTCAGAGAGAAGAAAGTTAACCAATAGCACCAACCGCCAAATCTTGAGTTACCCTAATCGCATAACGGTATTTGACTGTTGTTATTATAACGCACCCAAAGCGCCAAACTGCAGAATGCACAGCACACTAGCTATTAAGTCAAGTCTGTTCCTGCTTGAACACGAAGTGTTTGATACCATCGATGTATTTAATGAGAGAATCATAAAAACAAACATTTAAGTATTAACATCACTAAAGTTACACCTATTTCCAACCGTGTGTGATTTTCTTATAGCAAAGCCACATCGGGCTATCTACTGTGTCCACCGAAAGGAATCGAACCCCTTATTTTAGCGTTGTAAATCCGTAGGCTTACCGCTGTCTCAAAGGAGGACATTTCTAGCCGCTAAATATTCGCTTCGATCTTGTACATAATATGTCAAAATAGATAAATAAATTTAAAATAAAACTAAGAATTTCCCCCAAAAATTAGAAAGGCTCAAGACGTTGTCTCACCCACAATATGTTACCAGAATCTATCTTCAGACTACTAATATTATTTCAAGGTTACCACAATATTTTACCAGAATCTATCTTCAGACTACTTATATTATTTCAAGGTTACCACAATATTTTACCAGAATCTATCTTCAGACTACTAATATTATTTCAAGGTTACCACAATATTTTACCAGAATCTATCTTCAGACTACTTATATTATTTCAAGTTTACCACAATATTTTACCAGAATCTATCTTCAGACTACTTATATTATTTCAAGTTTACCACAATATTTTACCAGAATCTATCTTCAGACTACTTATATTATTTCAAGTTTACCACAATATTTTACCAGAATCTATCTTCAGACTACTTATATTATTTCAAGGTTACCACAATATTTTACCAGAATCTATCTTCAGACTACTTATATTATTTCAAGTTTACCACAATATTTTACCAGAATCTATCTTCAGACTACTTATATTATTTCAAGGTTACCACAATATGTTACCAGAATCTATCTTCAGACTACTTATATTATTTCAAGGTTACCACAATATGTTACCAGAATCTATCTTCAGACTACTTATATTATTTCAAGTTTACCACAATATTTTACCAGAATCTATCTTCAGACCACTTATATTATTTCAAGTTTACCACAATATTTTACCAGAATCTATCTTCAGACTACTTATATTATTTCAAGGTTACCACAATATTTTACCAGAATCTATCTTCAGACTACTTATATTATTTCAAGGTTACCACAATATTTTACCAGAATCTATCTTCAGACTACTTATATTATTTCAAGGTTACCACAATATTTTACCAGAATCTATCTTCAGACTACTTATATTATTTCAAGGTTACCACAATATTTTACCAGAATCTATCTTCAGACTACTTATATTATTTCAAGGTTACCACAATATTTTACCAGAATCTATCTTCAGACTACTTATATTATTTCAAGGTTACCACAATATTTTACCAGAATCTATCTTCAGACTACTTATATTATTTCAAGGTTACCACAATATTTTACCAGAATCTATCTTCAGACTACTTATATTATTTCAAGGTTACCACAATATTTTACCAGAATCTATCTTCAGACTACTTATATTATTTCAAGGTTACCACAATATGTTACCAGAATCTATCTTCAGACTACTTATATTATTTCAAGTTTACCACAATATTTTACCAGAATCTATCTTCAGACTACTTATATTATTTCAAGTTTACCACAATATTTTACCAGAATCTATCTTCAGACTACTTATATTATTTCAAGGTTACCACAATATTTTACCAGAATCTATCTTCAGACTACTTATATTATTTCAAGGTTACCACAATATTTTACCAGAATCTATCTTCAGACTACTTATATTATTTCAAGGTTACCACAATATTTTACCAGAATCTATCTTCAGACTACTTATATTATTTCAAGGTTACCACAATATGTTACCAGAATCTATCTTCAGACTACTTATATTATTTCAAGGTTACCACAATATGTTACCAGAATCTATCTTCAGACTACTTATATTATTTCAAGGTTACCACAATATGTTACCAGAATCTATCTTCAGACTACTTATATTATTTCAAGGTTACCACAATATTTTACCAGAATCTATCTTCAGACTACTTATATTATTTCAAGGTTACCACAATATGTTACCAGAATCTATCTTCAGACTACTTATATTATTTCAAGGTTACCACAATATGTTACCAGAATCTATCTTCAGACTACTTATATTATTTCAAGGTTACCACAATATGTTACCAGAATCTATCTTCAGACTACTTATATTATTTCAAGGTTACCACAATATGTTACCAGAATCTATCTTCAGACTACTTATATTATTTCAAGGTTACCACAATATTTTACCAGAATCTATCTTCAGACTACTTATATTATTTCAAGGTTACCACAATATGTTACCAGAATCTATCTTCAGACTACTTATATTATTTCAAGGTTACCACAATATTTTACCAGAATCTATCTTCAGACTACTTATATTATTTCAAGGTTACCACAATATGTTACCAGAATCTATCTTCAGACTACTTATGTTATTTCAAGGTTACCACAATATTTTACCAGAATCTTTCTTCAGACTACTTATATTATTTCAAGTTTACCACAATATTTTAACAGAATCTATCTTCAGACTACTTATATTATTTCAAGGTTACCACAATATGTTACCAGAATCTATCTTCAGACTACTTATATTATTTCAAGGTTACCACAATATGTTACCAGAATCTATCTTCAGACTACTTATATTATTTCAAGGTTACCACAATATTTTACCAGAATCTATCTTCAGACTACTTATATTATTTCAAGGTTACAAATTATTATATTACCTATTTATATACTATTATTATTTATAGATGTAAAGTTTTCACCGTATTCTGTTTTGCAGACACATTATTATTATCATACTATTTTGTTTTGTAGACATCATGGTATTGAGATATTTGTGTCGTCGATTTGTTATTATGGTATCCTGTTTTGAAAATGTTTTGAAGTTACCATGTTAATTTGCTTCGAAAACACGTAATATGGTGTTACTACCGTGTACTACTATCGTGTAGCCTTGATATTCTAGTTCTGAATCGTCTAGAACTGTAGGAGAAAGTATCTTCTTGAAAAACACGCCAGTATCCTTACACATTATCCTAACAAACTTGATGTATCGACCTAACGTCCAAAGTGGCTTACTACAAACTACGCTTGTTTTGATCAACACTTATCTGTTCTTGTCTTAGTTGAAGACTTTTTTAACGAATGGTGAAAATGTTAAATCTATTGGTCCTACAAACTGCACTTCTAATAGTATCGTTCAAACTTATAACTTGAAATATATGTCAAGTGTATAATCTATTTGTTCTATACATTGCACTTCTAATAGTATCGTTCAAACTTATAACTTGAAATATATGTCAAGTGTATAATCTATTTGTTCTACACATTGCACTTCCCATAGTATCATTCACACTTATAACTGTATATAATTGTCAAGTGTATAATCTATTTGTTCTACACATTGCACTTCCCATAGTATCATTCACACCTATAACTGTATATAATTGTCAAATGTATAATCTATTTGTTCTACACATTGCACTTCCCATAGTATCATTCACACTTATAACTGTATATAATTGTCAAATGTATAATCTATTTGTTCTACACATTGCACTTCCCATAGTATCATTCACACTTATAACTGTATATAATTGTCAAGTGTATAATCTATTTGTTCTACACATTGCACTTCTAATAGTATCATTCACACTTATAACTGTATATAATTGTCAAGTGTATAATCTATTTGTTCTACACATTGCACTTCTAATAGTATCATTCACACTTACAACTGTATATAATTGTCAAGTGTATAATCTATTTGTTCTACACATTGCACTTCCCATAGTATCATTCACACTTATAACTGTATATAATTGTCAAGTGTATAATATATTTGTTCTACACATTGCACTTCCCATAGTATCATTCACACCTATAACTGTATATAATTGTCAAGTGTATAATCTATTTGTTCTACACATTGCACTTCCCATAGTATCATTCACACCTATAACTGTATAGAATTGTCAAGTGTATAATCTATTTGTTCTACACATTGCACTTCCCATAGTATCATTCACACTTATAACTGTATATAATTGTCAAGTGTATAATCTATTTGTTCTACACATTGCACTTCCCATAGTATCATTCACACCTATAACTGTATATAATTGTCAAGTGTATAATCTATTTGTTCTACACATTGCACTTCCAATAGTATCATTCACACCTATAACTGTATATAATTTTCAAGTGTATAATCTATTTGTTCTACACATTGCACTTCCCATAGTATCATTCACACTTATAACTGTATATAATTGTCAAGTGTATAATATATTTGTTCTACACATTGCACTTCTAATAGTATCATTCACACTTATAACTGTATATAATTGTCAAATGTATAATCTATTTGTTCTACACATTGCACTTCCCATAGTATCATTCACACTTATAACTGTATATAATTGTCAAATGTATAATCTATTTGTTCTACACATTGCACTTCCCATAGTATCATTCACACTTATAACTGTATATAATTGTCAAGTGTATAATCTATTTGTTCTACACATTGCACTTCTAATAGTATCATTCACACTTATAACTGTATATAATTGTCAAGTGTATAATCTATTTGTTCTACACATTGCACTTCTAATAGTATCATTCACACTTACAACTGTATATAATTGTCAAGTGTATAATCTATTTGTTCTACACATTGCACTTCCCATAGTATCATTCACACTTATAACTGTATATAATTGTCAAGTGTATAATATATTTGTTCTACACATTGCACTTCCCATAGTATCATTCACACCTATAACTGTATATAATTGTCAAGTGTATAATCTATTTGTTCTACACATTGCACTTCCCATAGTATCATTCACACCTATAACTGTATAGAATTGTCAAGTGTATAATCTATTTGTTCTACACATTGCACTTCCCATAGTATCATTCACACTTATAACTGTATATAATTGTCAAGTGTATAATCTATTTGTTCTACACATTGCACTTCCCATAGTATCATTCACACCTATAACTGTATATAATTGTCAAGTGTATAATCTATTTGTTCTACACATTGCACTTCCAATAGTATCATTCACACCTATAACTGTATATAATTGTCAAGTGTATAATCTATTTGTTCTACACATTGCACTTCCCATAGTATCATTCACACTTATAACTGTATATAATTGTCAAGTGTATAATATATTTGTTCTACACATTGCACTTCTAATAGTATCATTCACACTTATAACTGTATATAATTGTCAAGTGTATAATCTATTTGTTCTACACATTGCACTTCCCATAATATCATTCACACCTATAACTGTATACAATTGCCTAGTGTATAATATATTTGTTCTACACATTGCACTTCCCATAGTATCATTCACACCTATAACTGTATATAATTGTCAAGTGTATAATCTATTTGTTCTACACATTGCACTTCTAATAGTATCATTCACACCTACAACTGTATATAATTGTCAAGTGTATAATCTATTTGTTCTACACATTGCACTTCCCATAGTATCATTCACACTTATAACTGTATATAATTGTCAAGGGTATAATATATTTGTTCTACACATTGCACTTCCCATAGTATCATTCACACCTATAACTGTATATAATTGTCAAGTGTATAATCTATTTGTTCTACACATTGCACTTCCCATAGTATCATTCACACCTATAACTGTATATAATTGTCAAGTGTATAATCTATTTGTTCTACACATTGCACTTCCCATAGTATCATTCACACCTACAACTGTATATAATTGTCAAGTGTATAATCTATTTGTTCTACACATTGCACTTCCCATAGTATCATTCACACCTATAACTGTATATAATTGTCAAGTGTATAATCTATTTGTTCTACACATTGTACTTCCCATAGTATCATTCACACTTATAACTGTATATAATTGTCAAGTGTATAATATATTTGTTCTACACATTGCACTTCCCATAGTATCATTCACACCTATAACTGTATATAATTGTCAAGTGTATAATCTATTTGTTCTACACATTGCACTTCCCATAGTATCATTCACACCTACAACTGTATATAATTGTCAAGTGTATAATCTATTTGTTCTACACATTGCACTTCCCATAGTATCATTCACACCTATAACTGTATATAATTGTCAAGTGTATAATCTATTTGTTCTACACATTGTACTTCCCATAGTATCATTCACACCTATAACTGTATATAATTGTCAAGTGTATAATCTATTTGTTCTACACATTGCACTTCCCATAGTATCATTCACACCTACAACTGTATATAATTGTCAAGTGTATAATCTATTTGTTCTACACATTGCACTTCCCATAGTATCATTCACACCTATAACTGTATATAATTGTCAAGTGTATAATCTATTTGTTCTACACATTGTACTTCCCATAGTATCATTCACACTTATAACTGTATATAATTGTCAAGTGTATAATATATTTGTTCTACACATTGCACTTCCCATAGTATCATTCACACCTATAACTGTATATAATTGTCAAGTGTATAATCTATTTGTTCTACACATTGCACTTCCCATAGTATCATTCACACCTATAACTGTATATAATTGTCAAGTGTATAATCTATTTGTTCTACACATTGCACTTCCCATAGTATCATTCACACCTATAACTGTATATAATTGTCAAGTGTATAATCTATTTGTTCTACACATTGCACTTCCCATAGTATCATTCACACCTATAACTGTATATAATTGTCAAGTGTATAATCTATTTGTTCTACACATTGCACTTCCCATAGTATCATTCACACTTACAACTGTATATAATTGTCAAGTGTATAATCTATTTGTTCTACACATTGCACTTCCCATAGTATCATTCACACCTATAACTGTATATAATTGTCAAGTGTATAATCTATTTGTTCTACACATTGCACTTCCCATAGTATCATTCACACCTATAACTGTATATAATTGTCAAGTGTATAATCTATTTGTTCTACACATTGCACTTCTAATAGTATCATTCACACTTATAACTGTAAATAACTGTCAGTGCATTATCTATGCGACTAATGAAAAGTTTAACGTATCGATTCAGTCTTTAATCAAGAAAGGCCTAACAGCACTAAGATAAAACTTTAAACAAAGAACAAGCCCCTGTTACTTGAACTTTGCCAGACAACAGCATGAGAGATGTTAAATATGGGATTGGGTCAATTACACCTCAAGCAGATTAGAGAACCCTCACACCTAACACCAAGACGTATATTAACTTGTCCCATTTTCCAGTTAAATCTCAAATAGCGTTATTAGGAAAGACTAGTGAGAGAGATGTTAGTGAAAAAGGTTTTCATAACATCCCAAAACTTGATGACTGTAGTGAAAGGCTACAACCTGTTATCTCTAAAATTCTATGATGGAAAATAAACGAAAATGATTTAGAAAGTTGGTTTTTTTAAGCTTTAGTGAATACCCACAGATACTACTTCAATGAAATTGTTTTAGTTGTACTTCTAATAGAATAAATATGTACTATGTTTCTGTTGGGCTAAGGATTCTTTTACAGTAAGTGTCTGTGACTTGCTGGCGATAAATTTTTTAAAAAAAAGCACCCACTTCACTTGTTTTCAAAATAATTTACATACATTCAGAACTAGTTAAACATATGTACAACAAATTCTTTACATTATAAATGATAATAGGGATATCATAAACATTAAATAGTTCTTTTCTTGTCAAAAGTTCACTTGGGCCTATTCAATCACTTTAGAATTTCAGTTGACCAGAGGACTATTTTGCTCTATTACTATCGCCAAACTATCAGAATATAGTTTATTTATATTTCGTTAAGCATAGTTTTATCTTATAGTTATATTTCTGAAATCGTCTGCTCCATCTACGTATTTAGGCCTACCAGCAATAAACATCTGCTTTTCTCATATAAGCCTACTTTTAAGCAATCGTTTGCCTATTTGTCAACGTCCGCACAGGCAAGCTCAACTTCCTTTAGTTTGACGACATAAACTGTTCTTCTTATCTCTTTTAACGCTGTTAGTCTCACTCTAATATATATATGAACCATTAGGCCTATATTAATTGTTAAACCTTCCTTCTCTGTTTGTAAGTCTCTTTTATGTGACTTATTTATTTCTAGTCTCCTCCGTGTTTGTCTTTCTGCTATTTCTCATTCGTCGCATACTGTTTCTATGTTTTTTACTAAACCATCTGCTTGCTATGTACTCTCTACATCTATAAATTTCACACAATGTTCTATAATTTCGATATAGCCCGGCATTATCAGGTGGGTTAAGACGTTCGAATCCTAATCTAAGAGTTACGGGTTCGAATCCTCGTCGCATCAAACATGCTCGCCCTTTCAGCAGTGAGGGCGTTATAATGTGACGGTCAATCCCACTATTCGTTGGTAAAAGAGTAGTCCAAGAGTTGGCGGTTGGTGGTGATGACTAGCTGCCTTCTTTCTAGTCTTACACTGCTAAATTGGGAACGGCTAGCGCAAATAGCCCTCGTGTAGCTTTGCGCGAAATTCAAAACAAACAAACAAACAATTTCGATATAATTGAGTTATAAATACAACGCATGACTCTTTCCTAGTCACGTGACAAAACAGTTACCTCAAAATATTTGCTCAAACCCTCTTGTTATGATCAAACTAAACAGTTATGAAATATTCACTCACAAAATAAATGAATTGCTACTATCTACAGTGAACAAAATCATTTATATCATGCCACACTATCTACTGAACTTATGGTTTGTTTGTTTTGGAATTTCGCACAAAGCTACTCGAGGGCTATCTGTGCTAGCTGTCCCTAATTTAGCAGTGTAAGACAAGAGAGAAGGCAGCTAGTAATCACCACCCACCGCCAACTCTTGGGCTACTCTTTTACCAACGAATAGTGGGATTGACAGTAACATTATAACGCCCCAACGGCTGGGAGGGCGAGAATGTTTGGCGCGACGCGGATGCGAACCCGCGACCCTCAGATTACGAGTCGCACGCTTTAACGCGCTTGGCCATGCCGGGCCATTGAATTTATGGAAATAATGTTTTACACAACTATCAAAATAATGACATTGGTCAAAATTCACACTTCTAGGCCGTGAAGTAAAGATTTATCAAAAAAAACAACTATAACGCATCGTATTTACTCCTATTCACATTGTTAAATAAATAAAAAGTTGTGACACAATTCGGCCAGGTCAGCAAAGTAATACTAACCTTTAACTGCTATTAGCAATGTTTCATAACCAACTCCTATAGGAAAGCTCAGCAGTATTTTCATTTCAATGGTTGAATTAGCTCTCGTAAAGTGCAAGTAAGTTGCACATGACATCAGTTTTGATACTTTAAATCATGAACTGTTTATCGAGCCGAAAATAAAACGGTTCTACTTCGTTCGTGACATTATTCTTTAGATTACGACAACCATATAATTATATTTCCATATTTCTTTAACAAATAATTTCCAAAGAAGAACTATGTAATTAATTAGGGATTTTTATTCTATTTAACTTACGAAAGACAATTGGATCTTTTGTTTTACCCCTATTGTTATTTTGTATATTAAGCACGTCCATGAAAACGGACAAGGTTGTTTGAAATTTTTTTTAGACAGCTTTTAAATACTACCAAAGTAAAAAATCAAACAGTTTTTCTTTGGTTACAAACTGTCGGAGTCAAATTAAATTTGATCTTTAGCAAAAGGAAAAGAAAGGAAGACGGAGAGAAAATAAACCAGAAACTTTTTCATATTAAACCAAGATTAGGAAAATGTAATTTGAACTAACTGCTCCTTCTGTCTTTGGCTATTAAATAACTATATAAATAACTACATATTATAAATAAAATGCTTTTAACTGAGTAACATGCATTGACTTTCACATTTATTACACACCAACGGCTTAAATTGTGGAAAGTATTTAAAATGTATGATCACTAGAACCTTTTATCTTCACACAAGCAACACGTTGACCACTAGGTTACATCTGGCTTAAATATTGAAAAAAAAAATGGCCCGGCATAGCCAAGCGTGTTAAGGCGTGCATCCCCGTCGCACCAAATATGCTCGCCCTTTCAGCCGTGGGGACGTTACAAATTAGGGCTAGCGAGTAGTTTTGCGCGAAATTCAAAACAAAACAATTAAAGAAAAATATAAGTATCTGATCTCCAAACGCATCGTAACTGTACTTCAACATCATATATGTATGATAACCTAATCGTTTTCAGTTAGTATAACTCAAACAAACTGCTGAAGTTGTACATAAAATATGTTTGATTTACATGTTATTACATTTCTTCTGCACAAACTTGTTAACATATAAGTAGTAAAGTGAGCCACACTCCATTGGCTCAGAGGTAAGTCTGTAAGCTTACAATATTAAAAATCGGTTTTCAAAACCCGTGGTGTGCAGAGCATAGACAGCTCATTGTGTAGATTTGTACTTAAAAATGACCAGTGAAGTTCATGACAACCGCTCCAAGTGGTATTTCTTAAGCCACTCAATTATGCATCAAAAATAACTAACTGTTTTGAGCTGCTCACTGAAGCTAATTCTCGACTGATTCAATGACATGTTATTTTAAATCACAAGCTGTATAAGTAAATTTTTAACATCGTATTCACTACGATATAATAACGTTGATTTATTTTATTTTAAACACTATAACAAATAACACACCTTAAAACCCCTCACTGTCGTTTATATGTTTTTCCTTTGTCTTACGTTTTTATCTCACTTAACACCTCTTTATTAGCGTTTTGATTCCTTCTTTGTAAAATTTGACAAAACCCCGTTTTACTTACACCAATTGACCTCTTTGTTTAAATCCTCATTTTATTGGTTTGAGCTACCTTCTGCCAAGATTATAGCCTCACTAGTAGATGCATGTTGAAACAATTTAACGTTAATTAACCTTAAATTAGTGATTTTATAAATATACAATCAATAGTCAATCTAATCCCTTCGATTAGACCGTATATGCAATATGAATGTCTAGTGGGTCATTTACAATCGTATTCTGTCATTGCATGTGCGACTTTAATATGGGAAATTGTATTCATTTGTGTTTAGCAAAAGAGACCGACTGCAATAAACTGTTGACAGAAATGTTTGAATTTTGATGCAATGGATGTATCCAACACAACAGAGCGCTCAGCTCGCATAGTATCAACGGGTACTTTTTCCGCTGGATGCCACCACTCCTTGTCATTTTGATGATCGCAAGAAGTAAGCGTTTTTTATTGTTGTTGTTTGTTTGTAGTTTTCGTTTCTGTGAAAAATGTGAAAGGGAAGATATTCAAATGAAATAAATGTATTCGAAGACTGTTGATATCGAAATGGAAATTTTAAAGACAGATATTCCAAACATTTTCACACATACATTTTTCTTAGATTAGCCGTTCAGGAGATACAGAGCGTAACAGACAGACATACATTTAGTTATTACGTATAAATGCATCTTGAGTTTCAAAGTAAACTGCAAAATATTCCAACAGGTGTCAAAATCGATTATAACTTAGCCATCAGCTATTGCAATCTACAGTCGACTTCCAGGTATTGACAGAACACCATGGAAACGAATGTGAAATTCACTTTTATTTCCAAGACGTTCAATCGATTTGAGATTTTGTGACTATGCTGACCATGGAAAGTTACAGAAGTTACTGTCATGTTCTCGAAACCAATTTTAGGCAACACGACGTTCAATTATCATACTGAAGAAACTCTTGTCCTTGAGGATAGATATACAAGAGTGAAGAAAACATATCCAGATAAGTTTGAATGTTCTTCGCTTCTATAAAGAAGTCAAAAGGTACAACCTCCATCAATGACGCTTCCTGCATTCTCAAACAGACATCTTTAACTGTCGAAGAAACACAAATAACTTCAAGTTTCTCGTACGGTTTTCTCCTTATATCTTTATCATTATATCGTTATCACAGAGAAGAATGAAACATAAGCACTTATCTAAAACTGTCAGATATACAAAAACTATTTTAGTTCTTTTGAATGGTAGATACGTTATGCCACGTGGGGTCGTTCGGTGTTTTAATACTTCTCTTATTAGTATAGCATGGAAGTGGCACAGGCAGTTTTAATTGAAGCCCAGTACAGAAGTCAACTCTGTTTGTTTCGAATTTCGCATAAAACTACACGAGGGCTATCTGCACTAGACGTCTCTAATTTAGCAGTGTAAGACTAGAAGAAAGACAGCGAGACTTACCGCTAACTATTGAGCTACTCTTTTACCAACGAATAGCGTGACTTATCGCACATATAACGCCCCCACGGCTGAAAGGGCGAGCATGTTTGATGTTACGAGGATTCGAACCTGTGGCCCTCGGAGTACGAGTAGAGTGCCTTAACCACCGGGCCATGCCGTGCAATTTCATTAATGACAATAATAGTGAATACAGTAAAAAAACAACAAACTCGGAACTACTTCCATAATAAATGCTAGGTTATGTCCTATTTATTTACAGGGCTTAACTGCCTTTTACATCAGTGTTCAGATTTACTTACTGTGTTTCTGTAGAAATTAGAATTTTGTGAATGACTTAATATTTTATTGTATCTATTTTAGTTTTATTTAAATTAAACGTTTCGAA
Organism: Tachypleus tridentatus; assembly: GCF_004210375.1. Taxonomy (NCBI): domain Eukaryota; kingdom Metazoa; phylum Arthropoda; class Merostomata; order Xiphosura; family Limulidae; genus Tachypleus; species Tachypleus tridentatus. The sequence continues at coordinate 169,768,466 of NC_134831.1, forward strand.
ATTTTGTAAACTTGACGAAACTCTTTTATTGTTTCATTTGTAAAAAGGAAAACAAGAGAACTGTAATTTTTGTAAATTTCTTTTTAGTTCAGAATTTGCCCCGATTTTCAAGTTATGAGTTTCACCAGATTTGAACAGGGCTCAACGAGCCAAAAAATGTTGTAAAGTTAAATATTATGGTCTTTACGTTAACTGGAGACAGCTAGCACAGATAGCCCTCGTGTAGCTTTGCGCAAAATTCAAAACAAACAAACAAACTTATGGCCAGGTGCAAATAAGGTGCTGTTCAGGTGAAAATACAAATTAAAAGTAATTAGATGGCTAACGTGATCAGATAATATAAATATTTTTAAGTCTTTCGTCTAATGCACAGATTGCATGTTTGTTGAATAGTAAAGCTGATGTTCTTGTGTTTCTGTACAGTGAATGTTTTGCTATATGTAACGTAATTTGTCTAAAGCAGTTCCTCGTGTATAGGAACTGGTTGTTAACACTATGGGGTTGAGAGTAGTTGTTATAGCATATTATCTCTTGCACTGTTTCAGTGTTATTTGGTTTATCATAAATGACCAGGATGTTATTTTATCCTCCAACATCTTATCTCGTACGGACTCTTCACAATTATCATTCCAACCAAATATTCGACTTTCACACGTCTTACGGCAACGGTTGCTTGGTTACACATTTACTGATTATTTGTTCGTTTGTTCTTGAATTTCGCGCAAAGCTACACGACGGTTATCCGCGCTAGTAGTCCCTAATTCAGCAGTGCAACACTATAATGAAGGCATCTAGTCATCACCATCCACAGTCAACTCTTGGGCTACTCTTTTAACGACGAATAATGGGATTGACCGTAACATTACAACGGCCCGCGACTGAAAGGGCGAGCATGTTTGGTGTGACGGGGATTCGAGCCCACGACCCTCAGATTTACTTGCTGTGTCTAACCTGTCTGCTTTGTTAGACAGAATTTCGCTAAGTTATGGTTGCCAATACTTGAAATACCTTTTGATCATATATGTACGTTTCATAAATCCACTCCTTAAGTTTTTATACGTTTCGTAGCCTAATTTCAAGACCTTTACAGAAAATGTTACTAATAGTTCTTTTATCACTTATTATGATAGTTCACAAACTATTAAGAAACCCATCTTATGTTAGTATATATTATGCACATGTGTGCTTGTCGGTACATAACATTTGTTGAACATGTTTATGTATGCGTGCCGAATACACACAAAGACACGCATATATAGATGTTTATTGGTTCGCTATACATGCATGCTTACAATAAATTCTGGAAATGGTGAATCTATTTCAAGTTCATACAGTGTATATCGCAATTTAAGTTTTGGGTGCGTTATTGGTATGGTAGTTTATCCTTTAGCGTAAATAGCAAGAAGTGGGAAGCTGCTGATTGGCTGTTTTTCTACTGTTCAGTGGTTCACAAGTACCATTGTGTAACTATGGTATACAAACTCTTTAACAAGAGGTTTCCTGTAGAACCGGAGATTAAAATGAGAAAAAGATGTTATATTTGTGTTTTGAGAACTTTTCTTTGTGTTGCATCTTATAGAAGTATAGAAATTCACGGGAAAGTTTCGATATACGGATCAATGGAAGAAACAATATAAGATATTCCACGAGGAAAACAAGTTCATTTTTAAAAGCCGCATTCGGGGCGTTGTTTACTTGGTATAATACCTTATTTCTCGGTCACTACGTCTTGCTGATAGGAATGTTAGTATTCACATTGATGAGAGATGAACGGTTTGTGTTTGTTTGCCAGAGTATTAGGTAATATCCCTATATATCATCAATATTTTTTGTGTGGCAACATAAAAAATTCGATAGAAGAACCGATAACGGATATTTCTGCCCCAGAACAGTTTCTTATCTACTTGTTTATTTATTTCATGAATACAGAAATGTTTAAAAATTCGTTAGTTAAATGGGCTACAGAGTAGATAGTGATAAATAGATACATAGAAAGAAATATCAGTAAAAAATAACAGTATGAGTAGATTTATTTTTCTTGATGTTCGTGAAACCTACTTACGGAATGTTTGCGTTAGCCGTCCATTAGTTTCAACTGATAGGGAAGAGGGAATACAGTTAGTCAACAACACCCACCGCCAGTTCTGAGATTACTGTAACCAAATAATAAGATTAGATGATCGCTCTAATAACAAATCCACTGCCTCTAAGTGCGACAACTGAAAGCGAGCCATAGAAGCTCGAATCCATTGTCTAGCACACTAACAACTGGATAGCAGATGGCATTTAAACGAAGATAATATGAAATTAAAACTTTCTGGTTTCGAATTAGTGATAAGAATTCCCATGATACCACTCAAACCACATATTAATAAATACATACGATTTTGTTTGTTTTTGAATTTCGCGAAAGCCACACGAATGAAATAAATCATTATTTTAATACCTAATGAACAAACAAATATATGAATGTTAATAATTTACAAGGTTTACGCTATTACTAGTATCGATAGTGAGGTTACTGATGATTAGCAAGTCAGAAAAGTCATTTTAAAAAAATGTTTTCCCCTCATCGTCAACTGAATAAACCATGTAGGCTTAAGGATGTAGGCTAAATATACCATTTAGGCTTAAGAATATAGGCTAAATATACCATGGAGGCTTAAGAATATAGGCTAAATATACAATGGAGGCTTAAGAATATAGGCTAAATATACCATGGAGGCTTAAGAATATAGTTTACATATACCATTTAGGCTTAAGAATATAGGCTAAATATACCATGGAGGCTTAAGAATATAGGCTAAATATACAATGGAGGCTTAAAAATATAAGCTAAATATACCATGGAGGCTTAAGAATATAGTTTACATATACCATGTAGGCTTAAGAATATTGGCTAAATATAGCACGGAGGCTTAAGGATATATACTAGGTATATGAGATAGGTATAAAGATGTACGAAATAATGTTAATATTTTGATACGAAGCAATAATTATATTTAAAAAAATACTAATATTTCACATCAATGTCCAGGATATTGATGCCGAGAAGATAGTTAATATTTCATAGAAATTATGTTTTTTTTTCTTTTGGTCATGAACGAACTTAAAGAAAATTAGAGAAATGTTTTATAAAAATTATGGTTTGTATTATCAACCAATGAAAACAAGTCAAGGAACAAACTGAAGTATTTCTTATTAAGAAAGAGTGTGTTTTGGTATTAATTACAGTGCTAAAATAAGCTTATTTTTGTTATGTCTTTTTAATGTTTTCGTGAATTTTAAAAATAAAGTAATCAATTTGGATTAGAACATAAAGTTGTTTTTTTTTTAATTTCTCATGGCCCACTAATGGCACAGCGAAAAGTATGGGTATTTATTTATAAGGCTAAAAACCAGGTTTCGATATCCGTCTTGGACATTCTAATGTGTAGTCGAGGTTTCGATATCCGTCTTGGACAGTCTAATGTGTAGTCGAGGTTTCGATACCCGTCTTGGACAGTCTAATGTGTAGTCGAGGTTTCGATATACCCGTCTTGGACAGTCTAATGTGTAGTCGAGGTTTCGATACCCGTCTTGGACAGTCTAATGTGTAGTCGAGGTTTCGATATCCGTCTTGGACAGTCTAATGTGTAGTCGAGGTTTCGATACCCGTCTTGGACAGTCTAATGTGTAGTCGAGGTTTCGATACCCGTCTTGGACAGTCTAATGTGTAGTCGAGGTTTCGATATCCGTCTTGGACGTCTTAGTCGAGGTTTCGATACCCGTCTTGAACATTCTAATGTGTAGTCGAGGTTTCGATACCCGTCTTGGACAGTCTAATGTGTAGTCGAGGTTTCGATACCCGTCTTGGACAGTCTAATGTGTGTCAGGGTTTCGATCTCGTCTTGGACAGTCTAATGTTAGTCGAGGTTTCGATATCCGTCTTGGACAGTCTAATGTGTAGTCGAGGTTTCGATATCCGTCTTGGACAGTCTAATGTGTAGTCGAGGTTTCGATATCCGTCTTGGACAGTCTAATGTGTAGTCGAGGTTTCGATACCCGTCTTGGACAGTCTAATGTGTAGTCGAGGTTTCGATACCCGTCTTGGACAGTCTAATGTGTAGTCGAGGTTTCGATATCCGTCTTGGACATTCTAATGTGTAGTCGTGGTTTCGATATCCGTCTTGGACAGTCTAGGTGTGTAGTCGAGGTTTCGATATCCGTCTTGGACAGTCTAATGTGTAGTCGAGGTTTCGATATCCGTCTTGGACAGTCTAATGTGTAGTCGAGGTTTCGATATCCGTCTTGGACAGTCTAATGTGTAGTCGAGGTTTCGATATCCGTCTTGGGACAGTCTAGTCGAGGTTTCGATATCCGTCTTGGACAGTCTAATGTGTAGTCGAGGTTTCGATATCCGTCTTGGACAGTCTAATGTGTAGTCGAGGTTTCGATATCCGTCTTGGACAGTCTAATGTGTAGTCGAGGTTTCGATATCCCGTCTTGGACATTCTAATGTGTAGTCGAGGTTTCGATATCCGTCTTGGACAGTCTAATGTGTAGTCGAGGTTTCGATATCCGTCTTGTAGTCGACAGTCTTGGACAGTCTAATGTGTAGTCGAGGTTTCGATATCCGTCTTGGACAGTCTAATGTGTAGTCGAGGTTTCGATATCCGTCTTGGACAGTCTAATGTGTAGTCGAGGTTTCGATACCCGTCTTGGACAGTCTAATGTGTAGTCGAGGTTTCGATATCCGTCTTGGACAGTCTAATGTGTAGTCGAGGTTTCGATATCCGTCTTGGACATTCTAATGTGTAGTCGAGGTTTCGATATCCGTCTTGGACAGTCTAATGTGTAGTCGAGGTTTCGATATCCGTCTTGGACAGTCTAATGTGTAGTCGAGGTTTCGATATCCGTCTTGGACAGTCTAATGTGTAGTCGAGGTTTCGATATCCGTCTTGGACAGTCTAATGTGTAGTCGAGGTTTCGATATCCGTCTTGGACAGTCTAATGTGTAGTCGAGGTTTCGATATCCGTCTTGGACAGTCTAATGTGTAGTCGAGGTTTCGATACCCGTCTTGGACAGTCTAATGTGTAGTCGAGGTTTCGATATCCGTCTTGGACAGTCTAATGTGTAGTCGAGGTTTCGATATCCGTCTTGGACAGTCTAATGTGTAGTCGAGGTTTCGATACCCGTCTTGGACAGTCTAATGTGTAGTCGAGGTTTCGATATCCGTCTTGGACAGTCTAATGTGTAGTCGAGGTTTCGATATCCGTCTTGGACAGTCTAATGTGTAGTCGAGGTTTCGATATCCGTCTTGGACATTCTAATGTGTAGTCGAGGTTTCGATACCCGTCTTGGACAGTCTAATGTGTAGTCGAGGTTTCGATATCCGTCTTGGACAGTCTAATGTGTAGTCGAGGTTTCGATATCCGTCTTGGACAGTCTAATGTGTAGTCGAGGTTTCGATATCCGTCTTGGACAGTCTAATGTGTAGTCGAGGTTTCGATATCCGTCTTGGACAGTCTAATGTGTAGTCGAGGTTTCGATATCCGTCTTGGACAGTCTAATGTGTAGTCGAGGTTTCGATATCCCGTCTTGGACAGTCTAATGTGTAGTCGAGGTTTCGATATCCGTCTTGGACATTCTAATGTGTAGTCGAGGTTTCGATATCCGTCTTGGACATTCTAATGTGTAGTCGAGGTTTCGATACCCGTCTTGGACATTCTAATGTGTAGTCGAGGTTTCGATCTAATGTGTAGTCCGTCTTGGACATTCTAATGTGTAGTCGAGGTTTCGATATCCGTCTTGGACAGTCTAATGTGTAGTCGAGGTTTCGATATCCGTCTTGGACATTCTAATGTGTAGTCGAGGTTTCGATATCCGTCTTGGACAGTCTAATGTGTAGTCGAGGTTTCGATACCCGTCTTGGACAGTCTAATGTGTAGTCGAGGTTTCGATACCCGTCTTGGACAGTCTAATGTGTAGTCGAGGTTTCGATACCCGTCTTGGACATTCCGTCTTGGACAGTCTAATGTGTAGTCGAGGTTTCGATACCGTCTTGGACAGTCTAATGTGTAGTCGAGGTTTCGATATCCGTCTTGGACAGTCTAATGTGTAGTCGAGGTTTCGATATCCGTCTTGGACAGTCTAATGTGTAGTCGAGGTTTCGATATCCGTCTTGGACAGTCTAATGTGTAGTCGAGGTTTCGATATCCGTCTTGGACAGTCTAATGTGTAGTCGAGGTTTCGATATCCGTCTTGGACAGTCTAATGTGTAGTCGAGGTTTCGATATCCGTCTTGGACAGTCTAATGTGTAGTCGAGGTTTCGATATCCGTCTTGGACAGTCTAATGTGTAGTCGAGGTTTCGATATCCGTCTTGGACAGTCTAATGTGTAGTCGAGGTTTCGATATCCGTCTTGGACATTCTAATGTGTAGTCGAGGTTTCGATACCCGTCTTGGACATTCTGATGTGTAGTCGAGGTTTCGATACCCGTCTTGGACATTCTGATGTGTAGTCGAGGTTTCGATATCCGTCTTGGACAGTCTAATGTGTAGTCGAGGTTTCGATATCCGTCTTGGACAGTCTAATGTGTAGTCGAGGTTTCGATATCCGTCTTGGACATTCTAATGTGTGGACGAGGTTTCGATATCCGTCTTGGACAGTCTAATGTGTAGTCGAGGTTTCGATATCCGTCTTGGACAGTCTAATGTGTAGTCGAGGTTTCGATATCCGTCTTGGACAGTCTAATGTGTAGTCGAGGTTTCGATATCCGTCTTGGACATTCTAATGTGTAGTCGAGGTTTCGATACCCGTCTTGGACAGTCTAATGTGTAGTCGAGGTTTCGATATCCGTCTTGGACAGTCTAATGTGTAGTCGAGGTTTCGATATCCGTCTTGGACAGTCTAATGTGTAGTCGAGGTTTCGATATCCGTCTTGGACATTCTAATGTGTAGTCGAGGTTTCGATACCCGTCTTGGACAGTCTAATGTGTAGTCGAGGTTTCGATACCCGTCTTGGACAGTCTAATGTGTAGTCGAGGTTTCGATACCCGTCTTGGACAGTCTAATGTGTAGTCGAGGTTTCGATATCCGTCTTGGACAGTCTAATGTGTAGTCGAGGTTTCGATATCCGTCTTGGACAGTCTAATGTGTAGTCGAGGTTTCGATATCCGTCTTGGACAGTCTAATGTGTAGTCGAGGTTTCGATATCCGTCTTGGACAGTCTAATGTGTAGTCGAGGTTTCGATATCCGTCTTGGACAGTCTAATGTGTAGTCGAGGTTTCGATATCCGTCTTGGACATTCTAATGTGTAGTCGAGGTTTCGATATCCGTCTTGGACAGTCTAATGTGTAGTCGAGGTTTCGATATCCGTCTTGGACAGTCTAATGTGTAGTCGAGGTTTCGATATCCGTCTTGGACAGTCTAATGTGTAGTCGAGGTTTCGATATCCGTCTTGGACAGTCTAATGTGTAGTCGAGTTTCGATATCCGTCTTGGACAGATATCTAATGTGTAGTCGAGGTTTCGATATCCGTCTTGGACAGTCTAATGTGTAGTCGAGGTTTCGATATCCGTCTTGGACAGTCTAATGTGTAGTCGAGGTTTCGATATCCGTCTTGGACAGTCTAATGTGTAGTCGAGGTTTCGATATCCGTCTTGGACAGTCTAATGTGTAGTCGAGGTTTCGATATCCGTCTTGGACAGTCTAATGTGTAGTCGAGGTTTCGATATCCGTCTTGGACAGTCTAATGTGTAGTCGAGGTTTCGATATCCGTCTTGGACAGTCTAATGTGTAGTCGAGGTTTCGATATCCGTCTTGGACAGTCTAATGTGTAGTCGAGGTTTCGATATCCGTCTTGGACAGTCTAATGTGTAGTCGAGGTTTCGATATCCGTCTTGGACAGTCTAATGTGTAGTCGAGGTTTCGATATCCGTCTTGGACAGTCTAATGTGTAGTCGAGGTTTCGATATCCGTCTTGGACAGTCTAATGTGTAGTCGAGGTTTCGATATCCGTCTTGGACAGTCTAATGTGTAGTCGAGGTTTCGATATCCGTCTTGGACAGTCTAATGTGTAGTCGAGGTTTCGATATCCGTCTTGGACAGTCTAATGTGTAGTCGAGGTTTCGATATCCGTCTTGGACAGTCTAATGTGTAGTCGAGGTTTCGATATCCGTCTTGGACAGTCTAATGTGTAGTCGAGGTTTCGATATCCGTCTTGGACAGTCTAATGTGTAGTCGAGGTTTCGATATCCGTCTTGGACAGTCTAATGTGTAGTCGAGGTTTCGATATCCGTCTTGGACAGTCTAATGTGTAGTCGAGGTTTCGATATCCGTCTTGGACAGTCTAATGTGTAGTCGAGGTTTCGATATCCGTCTTGGACAGTCTAATGTGTAGTCGAGGTTTCGATACCCGTCTTGGACAGTCTAATGTGTAGTCGAGTTTCGATATCCGTCTTGGACAGTCTAATGTGTAGTCGAGGTTTCGATATCCGTCTTGGACAGTCTAATGTGTAGTCGAGGTTTCGATATCCGTCTTGGACAGTCTAATGTGTAGTCGAGGTTTCGATATCCGTCTTGGACAGTCTAATGTGTAGTCGAGGTTTCGATATCCGTCTTGGACAGTCTAATGTGTAGTCGAGGTTTCGATATCCGTCTTGGACAGTCTAATGTGTAGTCGAGGTTTCGATATCCGTCTTGGACAGTCTAATGTGTAGTCGAGGTTTCGATATCCGTCTTGGACATTCTAATGTGTAGTCGAGGTTTCGATATCCGTCTTGGACAGTCTAATGTGTAGTCGAGGTTTCGATATCCGTCTTGGACAGTCTAATGTGTAGTCGAGGTTTCGATATCCGTCTTGGACAGTCTAATGTGTAGTCGAGGTTTCGATATCCGTCTTGGACAGTCTAATGTGTAGTCGAGGTTTCGATATCCGTCTTGGACAGTCTAATGTGTAGTCGAGGTTTCGATATCCGTCTTGGACAGTCTAATGTGTAGTCGAGGTTTCGATACCCGTCTTGGACAGTCTAATGTGTAGTCGAGGTTTCGATATCCGTCTTGGACAGTCTAATGTGTAGTCGAGGTTTCGATATCCGTCTTGGACAGTCTAATGTGTAGTCGAGGTTTCGATATCCGTCTTGGACAGTCTAATGTGTAGTCGAGGTTTCGATATCCGTCTTGGACAGTCTAATGTGTAGTCGAGGTTTCGATATCCGTCTTGGACAGTCTAATGTAGTCGAGGTTTCGATATCCGTCTTGGACAGTCTAATGTGTAGTCGAGGTTTCGATATCCGTCTTGGACAGTCTAATGTGTAGTCGAGGTTTCGATATCCGTCTTGGACAGTCTAATGTGTAGTCGAGGTTTCGATATCCGTCTTGGACAGTCTAATGTGTAGTCGAGGTTTCGATATCCGTCTTGGACAGTCTAATGTGTAGTCGAGGTTTCGATATCCGTCTTGGACAGTCTAATGTGTAGTCGAGGTTTCGATATCCGTCTTGGACAGTCTAATGTGTAGTCGAGGTTTCGATATCCGTCTTGGACAGTCTAATGTGTAGTCGAGGTTTCGATATCCGTCTTGGTCTAATGTGTAGTCGAGGTTTCGATATCCGTCTGGACAGTCTAATGTGTAGTCGAGGTTTCGATATCCGTCTTGGACAGTCTAATGTGTAGTCGAGGTTTCGATATCCGTCTTGGACAGTCTAATGTGTAGTCGAGGTTTCGATATCCGTCTTGGACAGTCTAATGTGTAGTCGAGGTTTCTAATGTGTAGTCGATCGATATCCGTCTTGGACAGTCTAATGTGTAGTCGAGGTTTCGATATCCGTCTTGGACAGTCTAATGTGTAGTCGAGGTTTCGATATCCGTCTTGGACAGTCTAATGTGTAGTCGAGGTTTCGATATCCGTCTTGGACAGTCTAATGTGTAGTCGAGGTTTCGATATCCGTCTTGGACAGTCTAATGTGTAGTCGAGGTTTCTAATGTGTAGTCGATCGATCCGTCTTGGACAGTCTAATGTGTAGTCGAGGTTTCGATATCCGTCTTGGACAGTCTAATGTGTAGTCGAGGTTTCGATATCCGTCTTGGACAGTCTAATGTGTAGTCGAGGTTTCGATATCCGTCTTGGACAGTCTAATGTGTAGTCGAGGTTTCGATATCCGTCTTGGACAGTCTAATGTGTAGTCGAGGTTTCGATATCCGTCTTGGACAGTCTAATGTGTAGTCGAGGTTTCGATATCCGTCTTGGACAGTCTAATGTGTAGTCGAGGTTTCGATATCCGTCTTGGACAGTCTAATGTGTAGTCGAGGTTTCGATATCCGTCTTGGACAGTCTAATGTGTAGTCGAGGTTTCGATATCCGTCTTGGACAGTCTAATGTGTAGTCGAGGTTTCGATATCCGTCTTGGACAGTCTAATGTGTAGTCGAGGTTTCGATATCCGTCTTGGACAGTCTAATGTGTAGTCGAGGTTTCGATATCCGTCTTGGACAGTCTAATGTGTAGTCGAGGTTTCGATATCCGTCTTGGACAGTCTAATGTGTAGTCGAGGTTTCGATATCCGTCTTGGACAGTCTAATGTGTAGTCGAGGTTTCGATATCCGTCTTGGACAGTCTAATGTGTAGTCGAGGTTTCGATATCCGTCTTGGACAGTCTAATGTGTAGTCGAGGTTTCGATATCCGTCTTGGACAGTCTAATGTGTAGTCGAGGTTTCGATATCCGTCTTGGACAGTCTAATGTGTAGTCGAGGTTTCGATATCCGTCTTGGACAGTCTAATGTGTAGTCGAGGTTTCGATATCCGTCTTGGACAGTCTAATGTGTAGTCGAGGTTTCGATATCCGTCTTGGACAGTCTAATGTGTAGTCGAGGTTTCGATATCCGTCTTGGACAGTCTAATGTGTAGTCGAGGTTTCGATATCCGTCTTGGACAGTCTAATGTGTAGTCGAGGTTTCGATATCCGTCTTGGACAGTCTAATGTGTAGTCGAGGTTTCGATATCCGTCTTGGACAGTCTAATGTGTAGTCGAGGTTTCGATATCCGTCTTGGACAGTCTAATGTGTAGTCGAGGTTTCGATATCCGTCTTGGACAGTCTAATGTGTAGTCGAGGTTTCGATATCCGTCTTGGACAGTCTAATGTGTAGTCGAGGTTTCGATATCCGTCTTGGACAGTCTAATGTGTAGTCGAGGTTTCGATATCCGTCTTGGACAGTCTAATGTGTAGTCGAGGTTTCGATATCCGTCTTGGACAGTCTAATGTGTAGTCGAGGTTTCGATATCCGTCTTGGACAGTCTAATGTGTAGTCGAGGTTTCGATATCCGTCTTGGACAGTCTAATGTGTAGTCGAGGTTTCGATATCCGTCTTGGACAGTCTAATGTGTAGTCGAGGTTTCGATATCCGTCTTGGACAGTCTAATGTGTAGTCGAGGTTTCGATATCCGTCTTGGACAGTCTAATGTGTAGTCGAGGTTTCGATATCCGTCTTGGACAGTCTAATGTGTAGTCGAGGTTTCGATATCCGTCTTGGACAGTCTAATGTGTAGTCGAGGTTTCGATATCCGTCTTGGACAGTCTAATGTGTAGTCGAGGTTTCGATATCCGTCTTGGACAGTCTAATGTGTAGTCGAGGTTTCGATATCCGTCTTGGACAGTCTAATGTGTAGTCGAGGTTTCGATATCCGTCTTGGACAGTCTAATGTGTAGTCGAGGTTTCGATATCCGTCTTGGACAGTCTAATGTGTAGTCGAGGTTTCGATATCCGTCTTGGACAGTCTAATGTGTAGTCGAGGTTTCGATATCCGTCTTGGACAGTCTAATGTGTAGTCGAGGTTTCGATATCCGTCTTGGACAGTCTAATGTGTAGTCGAGGTTTCGATATCCGTCTTGGACAGTCTAATGTGTAGTCGAGGTTTCGATATCCGTCTTGGACAGTCTAATGTGTAGTCGAGGTTTCGATATCCGTCTTGGACAGTCTAATGTCTAATGTGTAGTCGAGGTTTCGATATCCGTCTTGGACAGTCTAATGTGTAGTCGAGGTTTCGATATCCGTCTTGGACAGTCTAATGTGTAGTCGAGGTTTCGATATCCGTCTTGGACAGTCTAATGTGTGTAGTCGAGGTTTCGATATCCGTCTTGGACAGTCTAATGTGTAGTCGAGGTTTCGATATCCGTCTTGGACAGTCTAATGTGTAGTCGAGGTTTCGATATCCGTCTTGGACAGTCTAATGTGTAGTCGAGGTTTCGATATCCGTCTTGGACAGTCTAATGTGTAGTCGAGGTTTCGATATCCGTCTTGGACAGTCTAATGTGTAGTCGAGGTTTCGATATCCGTCTTGGACAGTCTAATGTGTAGTCGAGGTTTCGATATCCGTCTTGGACAGTCTAATGTGTAGTCGAGGTTTCGATATCCGTCTTGGACAGTCTAATGTGTAGTCGAGGTTTCGATATCCGTCTTGGACAGTCTAATGTGTAGTCGAGGTTTCGATATCCGTCTTGGACAGTCTAATGTGTAGTCGAGGTTTCGATATCCGTCTTGGACAGTCTAATGTGTAGTCGAGGTTTCGATATCCGTCTTGGACAGTCTAATGTGTAGTCGAGGTTTCGATATCCGTCTTGGACAGTCTAATGTGTAGTCGAGGTTTCGATACCCGTCTTGGACAGTCTAATGTGTAGTCGAGGTTTCGATATCCGTCTTGGACAGTCTAATGTGTAGTCGAGGTTTCGATATCCGTCTTGGACATTCTAATGTGTAGTCGAGGTTTCGATATCCGTCTTGGTCTAATGTGTAGTCGAGGTTTCGATATCCGTCTTGGTCTAATGTGTAGTCGAGGTTTCGATATCCGTCTTGGACAGTCTAATGTGTAGTCGAGGTTTCGATACCCGTCTTGGACAGTCTAATGTGTAGTCGAGGTTTCGATATCCGTCTTGGACAGTCTAATGTGTAGTCGAGGTTTCGATATCCGTCTTGGACAGTCTAATGTGTAGTCGAGGTTTCGATATCCGTCTTGGACAGTCTAATGTGTAGGTTTGAGTTTAAATACAAAAAGAAATAAGTTATTTCTTCTGTTTAATTTTTCTTTTATATTATTGTAAGTCAGTTACAGGGTAAAGTTATTTTTTAGTCCATTCATTTAAATTGTAATATTCATTTGAAGATAATGTTCTTTTTCTTAGTCTGAATGTTCGAAGACTCCTGTTACGTTTCCATTGTGTACGAATAACTAATTACTGATCAGAGTTGGAATGTTCCGAGAATGTAAGTTCCATACTCAGCACATTCATCCGTGAAACTAACTTTATTCGTACCCCCTTCCCCTCCAGGCCTCATGTGACGTATATTCGCGTTTAAACCTAACATGGAAGACTGTATGGCCCATTGTGTAGCTTTGTGCTTAATTCAAAAACAACAACTGCAGGGAAAATAAACTAATCACGACCGTATTACATCATTCATAATTCGAGACCAGTGAAAGGGTCATACGCTGCTACTAAATGGCACCATTATTTATTGTTTTTGCTTGCTTTTTGAATTTCGCGCAATGCTATATGAAAGCTCTCTGCGCTAGCCGTCTTTACTTTATCAGTGTAAGACTAGAGGGAAGACAGTTAGTCAACACCATCGAACACTAAATCTTGGGGTTTTCTCTTTTACTTTACAAAACAACACCCATACGGTTTAAAGGGTAAGCACGTTTGATGTGAAAGGGATTAGAACCAGCGATCCTTAGATTACTAGCCGAACGCGCTAACTACCTTGCCATTCCGGACCGACACAATTATTTACAAAAAATTTCATTAAGTTAATAAACTCATCGGTGCAGTGGAATAACTAGTTTGTTTTCGGATATTCAAACAAAGCCTATTTGAAAGTATATAGAATAACACCTACTGCCATCTGTTGTGTAGAATTTAACTGATAGCTTTACAACCTCTTTCCTCTTATTTTTTTTTTTTCATAGGAAACTATCGTGAGCGCTGGACCTCGTGGTTCACTATCCGGCAAGATAAGTCACGCTTGGTTCAGGTAGAAAACAGAATATCTGATAAAACGTAAATAAGCATTAAACACATATATTAACCCCCCTCTATAGGCAAAGAGAAAAGCCAAAAGCTTATAACGTAAAAAATAGCGTTTCGATGCTCGCGGTAGGCAGAGCACAGATGGTCTTTCTGTAGGTTTGGACTTGACAGCAAAGAAACAAACAGAATATTTGATCTTCAAATCACTGATTCGAAGTTTCACCTAATAAGAAAAGTTAAAGCACCCAAGGTGGCATCTGAAAATGGAAATTCGTGGAAACACCAAACGAAAATATGCGACTCAAAATGATTCTCTAATGCCTTCAGATAATAATACCTTTGATTGTTTCTTGTCTGTGCAATCGTTTAAAAACCCCAGAATCCACTTATTATTGTTATACATAAAAGAGCTAAGGTAATAAACGGATTCTAGGCTTAACGAGATAGTCCGGGTAATCCGTAAGAACTCAGAGACAGCACAGAGTAGACCTAATGTTTTTAGATTTCTACATCAATTTCCTTGTGAATAGAGTTGACATATGGAAAATCAAGCCTTATTAATCAATGATAATTGACAAAATTATCAATGCAATCAGTAGATGCAGAGTTTTAGCTGACTAAATTACTTCCAAGTGGACAAAGTTGACATACTGAAAATAAGGCCTTATGAACCACCGGTGTAAGAGTTGAAAGACAACATTCAGTAGGCCCAGTGTTTTATCTAACTAAAGTATATCCAAGTAAACATCGTCAACTGAAAACAGAACCTTATGAACCATTGATGTAGGAGCTGAGAGACAGCACTGAGTAAAGATATTAGTTTAGCTGACCAATGCATTTTAAGTGTCGAGTCAACTTCAATGTTTAACATTTCATTATCTGGATCATGCAAATATAATGAACTTCCACGTCAACTACCGAAACAACAACTAAGTCCTACTGACAACTGGTAAGTCAAACATTCGCAAAATTTCACTTTGAAGTTACACAAATTGCTTGGTATTTGTCACTTTCAATCTGAAAGATACATTTGCAACACACAGACTAAAAGGCAAAGATCAGATAATTCAAGTAATAGTGATATCTGCCCTTAATTTAAAACTGCTGACCGAGGGTCACAGAATCTAGAGTGATCGCACTCTTAACTCAATAGCATATTCAACAACATATTGAGATTCAATCCTTAAACCTGACAACTTGCACCGTGGCCCTTGATCACTGGGAGGTATCTCTCCATAGTTATTAATAGTTACGTGGTTTAACTTAAGTAATTTTTACGAAGGTGAGAGATGTCGATACCTCAGGCGTATTTGTAAAAATAATAATAATACATTCCTGATGAAACCACATCCAGGATGACGATAAATCTGGAGTATATATAACATCCAGAACCTTTTCGGATTCACTAAAGATACGACAAGAATATAGTTGTTGATTAGAGCTTTTTCTCTGTGATGACAAAATCTCAGCATATTTTGTCATTCAACATCCTTTAACTTTCCTTTTTACGTTATATTTCCTGGTGTAAAGCAAACATAATGAACGTAAATCACTGTGAGGGCATCAGAAAGCAACCCTATGTGTCCCGTTATTTCCAACTACATTGTGTTAAGTGTTTCAAATGCAATACGTGCAGTCGGTGGGGATGTGACAATCGAAAGACAGTTAAAAAATACACCTAACATCAAAAGTGAAGAGAAAGAAGTCTCTTCTTCGAAAATAAAACATTCTACTGGCTGGTATCTCGGAGATAGTGAATCAGATATTAATGAAGCTTACCTTGAAACTTATCCACTGAAATATTTCTTTTAAAGATTAGTCTGTATTCTCTGATTATGCTCTTATTTAAAGACTTCTAGTTATTATTATTGTTGAAATATGTAAGTTTCTTACCAAGTTTATACCAAAAGTGGCAATCGAACCCCGCAAAAACGGGTCAATATTGACAACTACTTTCGAAGCTCCACCAAAGCACTTTTAGTATTTATACTGGTTTTTTTGGACGCTAGACCCAAGTCTAAATGATGCAACCATCAAAGGTGAAAATGCACCAACACCGGATCTGTTGATTTGAAAAATATATCACAAGAGTTTTAGCTCTATGGACACGAATATGTTGCTAATTCGTGTTTTTAAATATCTTATATTTTAGTGCGAATTACAATTTGTTTATACAGTTGATCTAATTAAAGCATATTTCCAGAAATGTACATTATAGAATCTCCTCTTTAGATAACTGTTCACTCATTGATTTTGTGTAATAATTAGATTTAAAGGATTT